>NW_017733063.1:33691-52617 GCF_001890085.2 Hipposideros armiger | reverse complement strand
GGAGGCTTTTGTAAGAAGATTCAGATTCAAGAGTGAAAGTAGTTGAGTTGGAATTAGTATCAGGTGTCTCATCTCTGGTCTCCAGGGATGATCTTTGAAAACTGGGGGCAAAAACTTTATACTATGATTTCCTGCCCCTTCTCTGTCGTCCCCCCCACCCCCGTGATATTTAAAACAATACAAGCAGCACTGATTTTGCAGTTTCTTTCCAATCCTGTGTCTATTTCTTGGGAGCTTTAATTCATCTTGGGTCTCAATCCTTGTGGCCCTTTCTCTGCAGTAAAGATGAAAAGAAATAAACAGAATTTAAAAAACTGCTTTTTCATTTGTCTGTAACCTTGACAGCCTACACATTTTGTGGTCCAACAAGGGTGTTCTTAGTTGGGTGGCTCTCCTGGGTAGCTCCCTTCCAGCAATCATTTAGGGACCCAGCTTTCTCCCATCTCATGCCTCTGTCATCCTGTAGAGCAGGAATCGGCAAACTTTTGAGATGGAAGAGCCGCCAGGAGTCAGGAAACTGCAGCTCGTGAGCCACATGCAGCTCTTTGGGTACATACATGTGGCTCTGAAGTAAAATTGAAAACGAAAATAAAACTATCATAGTTTCATTTATAAATTTTTTAAAGGGTATTATTCACAAATGGTGATTATGTAAAAATATATTTATGGCTCTCGAATAATTTTTAAATTGTTGTGAGGGACAGGATTGGCTCTTCCAGGGGTTGGCAAACTTTTGAGACTGAACGTACCCAAAGAGCGCATGTGGCTTGTGAGCCGCAGTTTGCCGACCCCTGTTCTAGCACTCCCCAGATGTCCTCTGTTAGATCCTGTATCTAGCAGATGGGGCAAGAGATAAGGGCAGGGTTTGGAAGATTGGGCAGCATGTTTTTATGGGCCGTGCTTGGAAATGATGTCCATCACTTCCCCTTGTATTCCCATTGGCTGGGCCTCAGTCACATGGCCATACCTGACTGAAAAGGAGGATGGGAAGTGTACTGTAGCTGTGTACCTCTGAGGAAGAGGGAAATAGTTTGCTGAACAACTGGTGAGTCTCTGACCCACTAAGAGATCTTTTTCACACCACGGCCACAATTCCTCTATGTGGGCTCTTCAAATTTTCTATTGGGTTGTTGGAAAAGTCATGACGCATGTTTGTGACAGATGGCACTAGTTCATTTTTAGAAGTACTAGAGTCATTCACATCTACATTATTGCTATGTCATTTGACAGCTGACAGTTCTAGCTTCATTCTAAAAAAAATTGAGCAGTTTGGTTAGTTTTGGAGATTTTATAACAAGTTGAAGATGGAAGACCAAACTGTGCATTTTTGCCATATTTTACTGTTTTGCTTCCATAAAGGAAAGAACGTATGTCAAGCTTGTGAAAAGTTGCACAAGGTTTACAGTGACAATGCTCTACAAGAACATCAGTGACAATGATGGTTCACAAAATTTCGTGCTGGTGATTTTGATCTCAACGACGCTCCTCGGTCAGGGAGGCCCACTGAGGTTGGTGACAACAAAATAAAGGCATTGATCGAGTCAAACCCACATTACATGACACGAGAGATTGCAGAAACATTGACCGTCCATCATTCAAGCATTCACGACCACCTGAAGAAGCTGGGATACGTAAGCAAGCTCAACATTTGGGTTCCGCATGAACTCAAAGAAGTTCATTTGACGACGTGTATAAACATCTGCAATATGCTCATTAAACGTGAGGAAAACGATCCTTTTTTGAAGCAACTGATAACTGGTAATGAGAAGTGGATTGTTTACAACAACGTGGTGCACAATGGTCTTGGTCCCAATGTGATGATTCGCCTCAAACGACATCGAAAGCAGCCATTCATCAGAGGAAGGTTATGCTCTCACTGTGGTGGGATTTTAAAGGTGTTGTGTTTTTCAAGCTCCTACCAAGGAACCAAAGAATCAATTCAAATGTGTACTGTCAGCAACTGGACAGTTTGAATGAATCCATAATCCAGAAATGCCCAGAGCTTGTTAATTTTAAAGGAGTTGTGTTTCATCGCAACAACATGAGACCACACACAAGTTTGATCACCCGTAAAAAATTATTGGAGCTTGGATGGGATGTATTGCCACACCCACCGTACTCACCTGGCCTTGCACTGTCAAACTTCCACTTGTTTCACTCTCTTCAAAACTCCTTGCGTGGTATAACGTTCAATTCAGATGAGGCTGAAAATCAGCACCTTGTTCAGTTTTTCACAAATAAAGACAGGTCCTTCTAGGAACGAGGAATTATGAAGCTCATTGAAAGATGGCAAAAGGTTATCGAACAAAACGGGCAATATATCATTGATTGATCTTTGTTCTTTATATAAATAAATGACCTTCAAAAAACAGACAAAATACATCTTGGCTTTTCTGACAACCCAATATCTACAACGTATTTCTGAGTCTAGATCCAGGATGGATTAAATATGACTGTCTGCTGGCTTAGGTGAGGGTGGGTCAAGGTTCAGGGGCCAGGAGAAAGGAGAGAAGCTTACGAGTAATCAAAGTTCAGTTAACAAGTAGTTTGTTCTGATTGATCAGTGAGGACAAGCAGTTCACCTAATCACTTATGAGGCAAAGAATGAGAATTTGGGTGGTGTGTCTTGGCCTTGGCATAGGTACACAATGGGAAATCTGTGAGTCTTATCTAAGATATATGGGAAACAGTGGTTTCTTACAATTTTTTGGAACACAAAGGATTTACCATGTTAACCACCTTATTTTTAAATTATTTTTTTACTTTGTAACTTTTATTGAGTAGTGTCAAACACTTCATTCACATTTTACATGCATTGTTTTATTTAATCTTTTTAAAATTAAATTTATTGGAGTGACATTGGTTAGTAAAATCATGTAGGTTTCAAGTGTACATTTCTATAATACATCATCTATACATTGCATTGTGTGTTCACCACCTAGAGTCAGTTCTTTTTTCATCACCATGTATTTGACCCCCTTTACCCTCTTCTACCACCCTCCTCCCCCCTTACCCTCTGGTAACTGCTAAATTGTTGTCTGTGTTTATGAGTTTTTGTTTGTCTTGTTCATTTTTTGCTTTCAGTTTTATATCACACATACAAATGAAATCACATGGTTCTTGACTTTTTCTATCCGACTTATTTCGCTTACCATGATAATCTCAAGATTTATTTGTTTTGTCGCAAATGGCAGTATTTCATCTTTTCTTATGGCTGAGTAATATTCCATTGCATATATGTACCACTTCTTTATCTAATCATCTATCGAAGGACACTTTGGCTGTTTCCATGTCTTGGCCACCATCAATAATGCTGTAATGAACATAGGGGTACATATATCTTTACAGATAAATGTTTTTAGATTTTTTGTGGTAGATACCCAGAAGAGAGATTGCTGGGTCATATGGTAATTCTATTCTTAATTTTCTGAGGAAACTCCATGCTGTTTTCCATAGTGGCTGTACCACTTTACATCCCCACCAGTAGAGTATGAGAGTTCCTTTTTCTCCACAACCTCTCCCACACTTGTTATTACTTGTCTAGTTAATAATAGCCATTCTAACAGGTGTGTGGTAGTATCTTATTGTGGTTTTGATTTGCATTTCTCTAATAGCTAATGAAGTTGAGCATCTTTACATTTATTTGTTGGTTGTTTGTATGTCTTCTTGGGAAAAGTGTCTGTTCAGGTTCTCTGCCCCGTTTTAATTACATTGTTTTTTGTTTGTTTTTTTTTTGAGTTGTGAAAATTCTTTATATATTTTGGAAGTTAACCCCTTAACAGAGGTGTTGTTTGTAAATGTCTTCTCTCATTCAGTTGGTTGCCTCTTTGTTTTGTTGATGGTTTCTTTTGCTGTGCAGAAGCATTTTGGTTTGATATAGTCCCATTCATTTGTTTTTGCTTTAACTTACCTTGATTTGAGGTCAAATTCATAAAATTCTCCCTAAACCATAAATTTAGTACCTATGCTTTCTTCTATGCAATTTATTTTTCAGGTCTTATATGTAGGTCTTGGATCCATTTTGAGTTAATTTTGGTGTATGGTGACAGATAGCAGTCTACTTTGATTCTTTTGCACATGGCTTTCCAATTTATCCAGCACCATTTATTGAAGAGGGTTTCTTTTCTCCATTGTATATTTTTGGCTCCTTTATTTAAAATTATCTGCCCATATATATGTGGGTTTATTTCTGGGTTCTCATTTCTGTTCCATTGGTCTGGGTGTCTGTTTTTCTCCAATACCATGCTTTTTTGTCTCTTTGTAGTATAATTTGAAGTCAGAGAGTGTGATACCTCCAGCCTTGTTCTTTTTTCTCAGGATTGCTTTGGCTATTTGGGGTCTTTTGTGGTTCCACAAATCTGACGATTTTTTTGTTCTATTTCTTTAAAAAATGCCATTAGGATTTTGATGGGGATTGCATTAAATCTGTATATCACTTTGAGTAATACGGCCATTTTAACTATGTTGATCCTTTCAATCCATGAACATGGAATATCTTTCAATTTCTTTGTACCTTCTTCAATTTCTTTTAATAATGTCTTGTAATTTTTAGTATATAGGTCCTTCAAACCCTTTGGTAAGTTTGTTCCTAGGTATTTTATTCTTCTTCTTGTATTTGCAAAAGGATTTTTTTTCATTTCTTTTTCTATAATTTCATTGTTAGCATATAGGAATGAAATGGATTTTTGTACATTAATTTTGTATCCTGAAGCTTTTTACCCTATTTGTTTATTGTTCTTATTTTTTTAATTTTTTGGTGGAGTCTTTATGGTTTTCCATAAAAGGATTATGTTGTTTGGGGGCGGCCGGATAGCTCAATTGGTAAGAGCGCGAGCTCTGAACAACAGGGCTGCTGGTTTGATCCCCACATGGTCCAGTAAGCTGCACCAGTAAACTATGACTGTTACAGCTAGGATTGTGAGCAACAGCTCGACCTGGAGATGGGCTGCCGTGACTGCATCAGTGTGAGCTGCTGTGGGCCAGCGTGGGCTGCCGTGGGCTGCTGTGAGCCATGGCCAGTAGCAAGCATGAGTGTCTGGAAGCCAGCATGAGTGGCCGGCAGTCAGAGTGAAACTAATATAAAATAATATTGATATATTGGTATATAATATGTGATAGACATATACCACAGGATGTAAAGTACAGCATAGGGAATATAGTCAATTGTATTGTAATAGCTATGTATGATATCAGATGGGTAGTAGGTAGGGTTATCACTTTGTGAGGGGTGTAAATGTTTAATCATTATGTTATTTTGTATACCTGAAACTAATAACAAAATAATAAAGATATAATGTTAAGTTGTTTAGTTTTAGTTGGGGTTTTTCTTGTTTCTTGAGATAGGCCTGTAATGATATAAATTTCCTCTTATTACTGCATTTGCAGCATCCCAAAAGTTTTGGTATGTTGTATTTTTATTCTCATTTGTTTCTATGTATCCTTTGATCTCTCCTTTTATTTTTCTTTGAACCTGTCTTTCTTTGATAGCATGTTGTTTAATCTCCATGTATTTGTGATTTTTTCTGCTTTTTTTTTCTGTTGATGTCCAATTTCAAAGCATTGTGGTTGGAGAGTATGCTTGGTATAATTTCAATCTTCTGAAAATTTTTTTTATTTTTTTTTAGCTGAGCCATCCTGCCACCTTTTGGCAGCTCAGCGGCAACTCAGCTCAGGCCAGGCATCGAACCGCTGTTGCTCAGAGCTCAAACTCTTGAGCGAGCTCTTAACCAACTGAGCCATTCAGGTGGCTTGAAATTTTTTGAGGCTAGTTTTGGGTCCCAACGTATGATCTATCATTGAGAATGTTCCACGTGCACTAGAGAAGAATATATAATCTGATGTTCTGGGATGCAAGGCTCTATAAATGTCAACTTTGTCCATTTCGTTTAATGTGTCATTTAAGGCTGATATTTCCTTATTAATTTTATGTTTGGATGATCTATCTATCCATAACTGTCAATGGGGTATTTAGGTCCCCTGCTATAATTGTGTTTTTGTTTCTCCCTTTAGTTCTATTATTGGTTGCTTTATATATTTTGGTGTCTCTGATTGGGAGCATATGAGGTGTGATCACAAAATATGGTGAATGTTTAAATATAAACGATTACAGTAAAAGACACATTGACATTTATTCTCCTCAAAACATTCCCCCTCACTTTACATACACTTATCTCATCATTCTTGCCACTTTCTGAAGCAGTTCTGGAAGTCTTCTTTCATGAGTGTCTTTAGTTATGCTGTTGTGCCTGCCTCAATGTCCTGAATTGATTAAAAATGTTTACTTTTCATGGTTATTTTGACTTTGGGGAAGAGCGAGAAGTTGCACGGTGCCAGATCTGGTGAATAAGGTGGATGAGGATACACTGTAATGTTATTATTTGACAGAAATTTCCGTATACCAGAAGCGATGTGTGACACAAAGCCTTGTCATAATGGAGGATGAAACCATTTGCCCATTTCTCAGGACAGCACACTTTAAAACACACTTCTCCCAACTGTAGCTCACACCCTGATGACTGCACCAGACAAGGTGAAAATTGTCACACACTGTTACTAAGATTCAACATGCCGCATCCCATATTGAAGATCCCTGCCTTTCTGTTGGATGGCATGTGGCAGCCGCGTTCACCATATTTCTTGATCACACCTTGTATATATTGATAAGTCTTATGTCTTCTTGATGTACTGTTCCCTTTATCACCATAAAATGTCAATCTTTGTCTCTTGATACCTTTTTTTAAAATGATCTTGAAGTCTGTTTCATCAGATATGACTCACCCACTTTTCTCTGGATGCCATCCATTTGTTTGGAGTATCATTTTCCACCCTTTCACTTTGAGTCTATATTTGTTCTTGCAGCTGAGATGTGACTCTTGGAGGCAGCATATGGTTGGGTTTTGTTTTTTGATCCAATCAGCTACTTTTTGCCTATTTATTGGTGAGTTCAGCCCATTTACATTTAGGGTGATTATTGATATATGAGGATTTTCTATAGCTATTTTATCTTTTGTTTTCTGGAGATCAGTGTTCATTGTCTCTTTGCTTTTGTTTTTGTATGTTATTTTGGTTTGGTGGTTATTATATGATTTTTTCCCTCTGTTTCCTCTTTTTTTGTTATGTGTATCAGTTTTGGATTTTTTTTTTGAGTGGTTACCCTTAAGTTTATATAAAAGAAAGTTTTATATATACAGTAGTTTTTTTTCTTCAGCATGCATCTTATCTGCATTCTCCTTTGCAAATTCAGAACTTTACCCCATCCCCTTTTTGTGCTGTGAGTTTATTTCTGGGTTGTCACAAATTATACCTATTTATACTATAAGTCATTTCTGGTTGCAGTAGCAAATTGTCTTATTTTTCTCTTTTTCTTTTTTTATGTTTTTATCTCCTTTACTTTTTATGTTCTGTTTAAGTATATAGTGCCCTATTATGTGTAGGGGTTGTCATTTCCTGCTTCTGTCTGTCTGTTAGTAATCTTACTCAGGGTTTTGTATTCTTCTGTCTTTTTGTTTCAGGCACAATGACCTCCTTCAGTAATTCCTGTAATGCAGGCCATGTGGTAGAAAATTCCCTCAGCTTCTGAATATCTGGAAAGGTCTTTTCTCCTTCTTCATATATAAAGAATAACTTTGCTGGCTATATTATTCTTGGCTGGTAACTTCTCTCTTTCAATAATTGAATATTCTATTCCACTTTCTCCTGGCTCACAGAGTTACTGCTGAAAAATCTGATGATACTCTAATGGGTTTTCCTTTGTAGGTTACCATCTTCTTTTCCCTGGCTGCCTTGAGGCTTCTTTTTTGTCATTAACTTTTGACAGTTTCAGTATAATGTGCCTTGGAGAAGACCTGTTAGGATTGAGGTAATTAGGTGTTCTGTTTGCTTCTTGGATTCAAGGATCCAGGTTTTTTTGTTTGTTTTTTGTTTTTGTAGGTTTGGGAAGTTCTCACTGACTATTTGTTTGAATGGGCTGTCTGTGCCCTTCTTGCTCTTTTCTCCTTCTGGTATACTCATTATTCTTATATTACTCTTTCTGAAGGAGTCGGATAGTTCTTGTAGAGTTCTTTCATCTCTTTTAATTCTCAAGTCTCTCTTTTCTTCCATCTGAGCCATTTCCAGGTTTCTATCTTCAATATCACTAATCCTTTCCTTCGTCTGGTTACCTCTATTTCCTAAGCTCACTATTTCATTCTTCATCTCTTTTATTGAGTTCTTCAGCTCCAGAATTTCTACTTGGTTCTTTTTAAAAATTTCAATATCTCTGGTAAAGTATTCATTTTATTAATTGATTTTATTTCTGAGTTCATTAAACTGCCTGAGTTTTCTTGCATCTCATTGGAGTTTTTTTCAGAACTGCCATCTTGAATTCGCTGTTATTTAAGTCACATATTTCCATGTCTTTAAGTTTACTTTCTGGAAAATTTTCATTTTCTTTCAGCGCTACTTTGTTCCTTGGTTATTCAGAATAATTGATGGATTCTTTCTTTGCCTAGGCATCTATGATAGTGAATTCTGCTGCAGGTTGATAAGAAGATATCTTTCTTTTGTTTTCCAGTAGGTGGCGCTACAGCATTTTATTTTTCTTTGTACTGCTCTGGCTGGGTTTTCAGATCTCTGCTGGGCAGTGGGAGATAGATCCCTTGTATTTCCTGGGGAAGTGATTGACTCTGCTGTGACCAGGTCAGCTCAGCCTCAGGGCACCACCTCTATCCTGAGGTGTCCCAAGTACCCCTGCTGGGATCAGCTGTGAAGGGTGGGGGTGGGGTGGGCTGGGAAAGGCTGCTGGTGTGTTTGTGGCTTTGTTCTCCTCCCAGGAATGCTGACTGCCAATGGTAACTTCAGCTGCCTCACCTCTGTATCTCCACGCTTGTCACTGGGATTAGCTGCAGTGTGCATCTGCCATGCAGGAACATTCTGTCCAGTTCTCAGGGCTGTATATATTCTGCTTTGTAACCCAACCCTCACTGCTACAGTTTCTTCTGGGTCCCACTGCTAGTTCTGGGAGGGTGGAGGAGGCAGCCAGGCTCCATGGCTTTGTTTTCTGCCTGGCAGTTGTGGCTGCTAGAATACAGCTGCTGTACTTCTCTATTCGGCCTCTGTCTCAGTCACTGGGTTCAGCTGTATTATATGCTGATCACTCAGGCAGGAATACTCGGGGCAACAGAGAGTGCACCTGCAGCCTGAATCCTCCCCTCTCCAAAGCCCCACAGTGAGCTCTGGGCTGCGTCTGAGGCTCCCGTCTTTGCTCTTCTCCCTACCCTCCTCCCCTGTTTGCCTCAATTTGCCCACCTTGAGATGTTTTGGTGTGAGGATCCCTGAGACATGTTTGTGTGTTGTGCAGGGAATCCTTTATTGAATCGTAGCTGTTTAGCTTGTTGTAACTTCAAGGGGAGAGATTAAAGGGATTCCATATGCCACCATGTTTCTGATGTCACTCCCCATTTTAGCCATTTTAAAGTGCACAATTCAGTGGCATTTAGTACATTTACAGTGTTGTACAACTGTCACCTTTATCTAGTTCCATAACATTTTTATCACCCCAAAATGAAACCTCATATCCATTAACAGTCATTCCTCACTTCTCTCTTCCCCCAGCCCCAGAAAACCACTTATCAGCTTTCTATCTCTATAGCTTTACCTATTCTGGATATTTTATATAAGATGAATGATGCAATTATGACTTTTGTTTTTGGCTTCTTCACTGAGCATCATGTTTTCAAGGTTCATCCACTAGTGAGTATCAGTGTTTCATTCCTTTCATAGCTGAATAACATTCCATTACATGCATGGACCACATTTTGTTTATCCATTCATCCATTGAAGGATATCTGGGCTCTTTCTACTTTCTGGCTATTGCAAATAGTGCTTCTATGAATGGCTTTTATATTTATAAATGGTGGAAGAAAAGCAAAAGGAGAATAATATTTCATGACACATGAAGAGTATATGAAATTCATATTTCAGTGTTCACAGATTTTGTTGGAACACAGCCACTCCCATTCATATCATCTATGGCTGCTTTCACACTATAATGGTGGAGTTGCAACACAGACCCTATGGATTGCAAAGTTGAAAATATTTGCTCCCTGGCCCTTTACAGCAAAACTTGCTGATCCTTGAGCTAAGAGGTCACAAGGGTGATTTTTAGTCATCGTCAAAGCTCTGGTTGGATGACATAATAAAGCTTTATTATTGACTTTCATTGTTATGTTCTCCCATATTTGGGGGCTGCATCTTAATTGAGAGAGAGCCCCATTGTAACATCCTATAGAAATAATACATGTATGTATTTTATTTATGTGTATGTAGTATATCAGGGTAGTAGCTGATGTATACTTACTGTGTACTTGTTCCTCTACTAAGCACTTTCCATGTATTACTTCATTTAGTTCTCATAATAATTATATAAAGTAAATATGTAGTTTTGGGTAGATGAGAAAATTGAGGTTCATAGAGGCTCTCACATCTTAAGGTCACACACTAAGTGGTTGGAGCTAGAATGTGAATGTTACAGGCTGAATTGTGTCCCCCCTCAATCCATATGTTGCAGCCCTCACCCCCAAGACCCCACAATGTGACTATATTTGGAGATCAGGTTGTTAAAGGGGTAATCAAGATAAAAATGTGAATATACTTAATGCCACTGAACTGTACTCTTAAAAATGGATAAGATGGTCAGTTTTACATTGTGTGTATTTTACTACAATTGACCAGTAACAACAAAGCCGGACAATAAAAAAACTCAGGATTTATTATGTTAATTAAAAACTATTATGTAATTTTTTTAAAAAAGATTTTTATTGGGGAATTGGGGGTGGGGAACTAGGGGAGGGGAACAGACAAGTTGCTGTTGTTTTGTTCTTCAGTCTAGTTGTGGAGGATGTTGCTTCACTGGCCCAATCTGGCACCATCATTGCGCTCTTCCCGGGTGAGGCAGATCAGTTGCCGGCTTCTGGACAGCCGCTCACAGTGCCTGCTGGCCTCTCACACTGGCTGCTGGCCGCTCATGCTGGCTGTTGGCTACACACAGTAGCCCGTGGCAACCCACTGCCACAGGGGCTGCAGCCTACGCTGTCGCCGGCGCCCACAGCAGCCCAGCTCCCAGGTTGAGCTGTTGTTCAGCATCTTAGCTGTGGAGGGCAGTGTCACTGGCCCTCATATGTGGGATCCGAACCGGGGCCCTCTGGCGTCCCAAGCCAGTTCTTAACCATTGCGCCACTCGGCCGGCCCTATTATGTAATTTTTAAAATGTAACATCAAACATGAAGAAAGAATATAAGGATAAAGATCAGCTTTTTTATTAAATACAAAAAAAAAAGGTAAAATCTAATCTGACTGGTATCCTTATAAGAAGAGGGGATTAGGACACAGACATGCACGGAGGGACCACCATGTGAGGATACAGGGAGAAAATGGCCATCTACAGGCCAAGGAGAGAGGCCCTGTCGTTTCTCAGGAGAAACGACCCTGCCAACACCTTGATCTTGGACTTCTAGCCTCCAGAAGTAGGAGACAATAAGAGGCTGTTGTTTAAGCCACTGAGACTGTGGTATTTTGTATGGCAACCCCAGCAAACAAATACAATGAAACTACTTTTCTATGTGCCAGAAAAGGCAGTCCTCAAAGCTCACAGAATATGTTGTCCCTTATTTGGACTGTATCTTTCTGAGATCCCTCTCCTTCCAGAGCCTTCCTCTTTCTCTGAGGCTTAGGCCTGGAGGCCCATCTTCTTTCTTCTCTAGATGCTTCAAGACCCACTTCCCTCAAATTCTGCTGCCTGTTTGGAGGGGCAGGGGTCCAGGGGCCCTATGTTTGGGGAGCAAATATGATGATTTGTTCTTTTCTTCCTAAAGCTTCTGCACTTGCACATCCTCTTTTTGTTCTACTTCTGAGGTCTAGGGTAACAGTTCCTCTACTGTTTCTTCTGTCCCTTGTGAGATGCAATGATAACTAAAACCACTCAGGGAACTGAGTTTCTGCAGACATTTGCAGAGGGACAGCAACCATGAGCATCCACTCCAAGATCAGAAAAGCAAGTTATTACATGTTCGTGCAACAGCAGGCTATGTACATTCAAAAGAGCATGACCAAACTCCAACCATCGACCAGGAAGGATTTCAAGAAATATTTCTTATTAGTTAGGGTGCAATTGGGAAACTGTACCAGTTTTGTTATTTTATTTTTCTTTTTAAGGAAGTATAGATTTAGGTGGGTTACTTAACTTTTTGAAGGTCAAAAGTCATTGTGAGATGAGATCAACTCTCTATGAAAACAGTAGAGAAACTCAAAAAGCATTTAATTTGGTCCCTTTATAGAGCATAAAACCTTTTGGTCCCTTAACGCCCAATAAAATTGGCAGGATGGTGGATATTCTTTATTTTGGATCCAACCTTATCAATTTTGTCAAAGAGTGATTTTTGTACAACACACTGTTTACTTTCATGGAGTGAACATTGATGGGTTGTGACAATCAGGATATAGAACAGTTCCATCATTTCCCTCAGTTTCCTTGAGCCCTTTGGAATCCATCCCTCCCTCCTCTCCTGGCTCTGGGCAACGACTGGAAGCTTGCAGCTGGTTTCCTCCGCTTCTCAACCCAGGTGCCTTTTCCCTTTGTTGATTAGCTTTGTATCTTTCCCCTGTAGTCAGTCATAGCTGTGAGGATGGATATACGCTGAGTTCTGTGAGTCCTCCTAGTGCATCATTGAACCTGGGGATGGTCCTAAGGGACCACTGACCACCCACTTATGTCTGCTTGCCAGGAGTCTCAGGAGCCCGGGATCACCATGAATCCTTCAACGGAAGAAGTCGCTCTGCCCCTCAGTAACTGCTTCCCTCTCAGGCCCCGGTCCCTTCTCTCCAGCAGTAGGGCAGCTGATGCTCTCAAATTCCTGCTCTTCTTTCTCCAGGCAGGGGAAGGTTGGCAGATCAGGAGATGTATCAGTTTCTTTCTTTTTCCTCATTTGTTTTTTCATTTTCTAGGATACAACCGCCAACAAAACTCCTTCTCTGTACCCAGATGCTCCCAGTGTTTGGAAGGAAACACACATTCAAACCAGCATAGATCACACTGAGTGTTGGTATGGGGGAAGCACAGAGGAGGTCCCTAACCATGGAGTTGGGGGGTCAAAGAAGGCTTCCTGCAGGAGGTAATATTTACCCTGGAAGGCTTCCTGGTGGAGGTGATATTTACATGGAAGTCTTCCTGGTGAAGGTGCTATTTACACTGGAAAGATGCATTGGATTTTAGGTGAGTACCCATGTCAGACTTGGGGTCTAGAGACAGCTAAGTGTTTAATGGCTGGGAGGGGTTTTTAGGCCACCCTGGAAGTAGACCCTGCTACGAGGGTTCTGCTACACAGGGTTTATTGTGGGAGGGTTTTAGCAGAAAGGGGTGAAGAAAGCAGGGTAGGATAGAGGCAGGGGCTCAGCCTGATTCCACGGGTATCCCTGGAGCCTGAATAACATCACTGAGTTAATCTCTCCTTGGGGCAAGGACTGGCCTTTTCCTCTCTGTGACCATCTGTTATTGGCTGTGGGCTGGGTCTGAGGGCTTATGCAGCTATTGGACGAGAGTGTGGTTCTTTGGAGAAGGGAAAACTGTGAGCTGTTAGCAGGCAACGTTCAGAGCTGCTGGGGGATGGGCGCTCCAGGTTCTAATGGGTGGCTGGACAGGGCATCAACAGGGTCCACAACAGGGGCTTTGGTTAGCCTAGGATGACTGGGGCTTTGAGAGGGTGGTGAGGAGCAATTAGGCCAAAGGGGGAGACCAGGGTTTTGAGTGCTGTTTTAATGAACCTGGACTTCATCCTCAGGTAATAGGGAGCCATGGGAGGGTTTAGAGCATAGGAGGGACACGGTCAAGTTAGATAGGTCTGCTCTGGAATTCCCCCATATTCAGCATGAGGACAAATGATGTCTCTAGGACTCCCCCAAGCTGATTTCTTCAATCTTGAGTGTCCCTAGATTTCCCCTTTGCCGTGAAAGTCACAAGGGGGTTAGGATTCTGCAAGCAATTGTGCGTTTCCTCTACCCCATTCTTCCCCTTCTTCTCCCATTATGCCTGCCCTTGTCCTTGCAGCGTCTCTGCTGACCAGATCTTATTATAGCCATGGTCACCTCTTCTGGGTTTGGAGGGTGACTGGCATCTGTGTCCTCAATCACTTGCCAGGACCCCAGCCCCCATCTGTGATAGATAAAATAATGAGGCTCCCCCACCCCAAGTTGTCCACATCATAATCCCCAGAACCTGTAAATATATGACCTAACATGAAAGTGACTTTGCAGATGGGACTAAGTTAAGGATCTTGAGATGGGGAGATTATTCTGGACTATCCAAGTGGGTCTCATGCAATCACAGGGGTCTTTTTAAGAGGGAGGCAGGAGGGTCAGTGAGAGTGAGAGAATGAGAGAGATTAATCAAGGTAGCTATCATCTATATGTCTGTGTGTCCATCTATCCATTATCTATTTATCTATCTATCATTGAAAGAATGAGAGAGAGAGAGAGAGAGAGAGAGAGAGAGAGAGAGAGAGAGAGAGAGAGAGGAGAAAGAGATTTTTAAAGAAGCTATGCTGTGGGCTTTAATGATGAAGGAAGGGGAAAAGGGGGGAAAAGCCATGAGCCAGGGAGTGTGGGTGCCTCTAGAAACCGGAAAAGACAAGGAATAGATTTTCCTCTAGAGCATCCAGAAGTAACACAGCCCCACTGACATCTTGATTTCAGCCCCATTAGACTCGTTTGGCACTCTCACCTACAGATCTGTAATTTTATATAATAAATTCATGTGGTTTTAGGCCTCTAAGTTTGTGACTTCTCCTATGAGTAGCCATGACAATTTAGCATAGCAAATAATAGTGATGACAATAATAACTAATATGTATTAAGCATTCAATTTGTGCCCAGAAGGGTTTTATGATTTTTATCACATTACACTTCAAATCCTATGAAATTATTATTACCCTCATTTAATTTAATTTTATTTATTTATTTATTTAAAGATTTTATTGGAGAAGGGGAACAGTGTTGGGGAATTGGGGAAGGGGAACAGCCAAGTTGTTGTCCTTCAATCTTTGCTGTGAGTCGTGGAGGTCACAGCTTGCTCAGCCCCAAGTCCAGTCGCCATTCGGCTACCACTGGGCAGCTCGCGGCTGCTCAGCTCAAGGCGCCATGTTCGATATGAGTTGCGGGTGGGCGTAGCCCACCATCCGCTGTGGGAGTCGAACCGGCAACCTTGTTGTTAGGAGCACATGCTCTCACCAGCTGAGCCATCCTGCCACCTGTTGGCAGCTCAGTGGCAGCTCAGCTCAGGCACAGCTCACTGGCCCATGTGGGAATCGAACAGGCAAACCTGTTGCTCAGAGCTCATGCGCTTAACCAGCTGAGCCACTCGGCTGGCCCTATTACCCTCATTTTACCAATGGGGAAAATTGCTTTTGGTACATTAGTTATCTCTTACCGTGTAACAAATTACTCTAAAAACTTAATGGCTTTAAACAACAATTAAATTTTTTCTCTTATGGTGTCCAGGGTCAGGAACCTGGAGGTGGCTTAGCTGGATGGTTCTGTATAAGGGTCTCTCATGAGGTGACAGCCAAGCTGCTGTCTGGAGACCTCAGTTCCCCGACATGTGGGCTTCTTCATAGAGCTGAGTGAGTGTCCTTACAACGAAGTGCCTGCTTCCTCCCTCCCCCACCGTGAATGACCCTGGGAAGAGAGAGCAAAGAGAAAGCCACAATGACTCTTATGACCTCAGATATCCCAGGTGCCACAATCTCGGAGGTCACATGATTTCACCTCTTCTTTTCACCGTTGATTAGAAGCAAGTCAGTAAGTCCGGCGCATAATCAAGGAGAGAGAATTTAGTTTCCCCGTCTTGAAGGGAGGAGGGTCAAAGGATTTGTGCACATATGTTAAAATTACTGCGTTGGTCTGTCTGCCTCCATGGTCCACACTCCTGGACGCACTGAGCAAGGACTACAGAAGAAAATATAATACAAGCCCCAGTAGTCCCTCCCAGTTTGCAACATTAGTACACGTTACTGCATCCCCTCCACAGTGATCCTTTGAGACATGGCCTATTGTTACACCCATTCTCCAGATGAAGAAACTGAGGCACAGAGAGGCAAGTCACCATCCAAGGTCACTTTGGAAATACTTTGCAGAGTTCAGGATTTGACCCCAGGTCCATCTGATCCCAGCTCCTGTTGCCATAATAGCCAACACATGGAGCTTTTCCTGTGTGCCAGGCTCTGTTCTAGGCCCATCACATACACCCACTCATATGCTCATGGCAGCCCCATGAATTAGATCCTACTAATTATTGAGCCCATTTTACAGATGGAAATGTTGAGGCATAGAGAGATTAAGAACTTTCACAGGACCCCTCATGGCTAGCAAGTAATAGAGATGGGATTTGAACCCCCGCACCTCCCAGCCCCCCACCCCTGGGAGGGCCGATCTGTTTTCAGAGTCTGCAATTACCCTCCAATGCTTCTTTTAAACATAACACAGCTCTCTTTATCCTTCTTCTTGGTGCAATTTGCTGTATTTTCACACTGGCTCTTAACTGCAGCTTTATCCGGCAGGGCCCCTTGATGTGCAAACAGAGAAACATTGATGAATCTGCTGCAGGGATCATAACTCTAAGGTGGGTGTTTTGCCTTGTGGAGAGCGAAAAGAAGGTAAAGTAAAAAGTTAGGGTTTTTCTTCCCAAGAACTTAGAACTGGTTTTTGCATTTCGTTTCTAGCTTGTAACAGATGCTCTTGGTACCTCTCCACACCCGTGACACTCAACCCCGCAGGACACATGAAACTGACATCTGTGTCTGGGTCCATGCTGTCTGCATGGAGACCAGGTTTGAGGTATCGTGGGTTGACACAAGGCTCAGTGCATGACTGACAGTAGCTGGTGGATAAATCCCCCAGCTCCCTGGCCCCTCAGTTGGGATAACTCTGAAGAGTGTGTTCTATGTGGCCTTCCAGAGGTGCCCAGTGAGGTTACACTCCAGGTTTCACCGTGTAACGTGCTTGATAACACACCCACTGTGGGCTCATTCCCGCTCCTGCCTCACTTCTCTCCCCAGCTGGAATTTTCTGGGGTCGCCTCCCTGAGAAGCTACTTTCGCTAGAATCCTTGTCTCTGCGTCAGTTTCTGGAGGACCTTAATGAAGGTGTCCCTAGACCTCCATATGAATGAGATTGTGTGTGTGTGTGTGTGTGTGTGTGTGTGTGTGTGTGTTGGGTTGGGGGCTGCGAATATGGGGAGTGCTGCTTTGCATGGTGCTGATGAGGATAAGGCTATCAGATATAGTGGAGAGCTAAAGGAAGAGGAGATGGTTAAGACCCAGGCAGAGGGTGCTGGGTTCAAACCTTGGGTCCTCCCAGTAATCTTGAACAAGTCACATCTTCTTTCCAAGCCTCAGTTTCCTTCTTTACTTTATTTTTGTAAAATAGGTGAAAGGTTGAAATTCCTACTTTACGATATTGACATGACGATGTATTTTAAATTTAGTTAGCAATGTGTCTAGCACAATGACTGGTACATGATGGCGGAGATGGTTAGTTTTAGGGCAGGCTGCGAAGATGCCCTCGAACTTGGGGCTTGCTTCATGAGGGACAGGTGATGGAAGCTCATTTACTGTTGGGTGCAATGAAAGGTGATGAGAAATGGGAGACAGATGTTGGAGGGGAAAGAAAAAAGAACAGGAGGGGAGAGAGAAGAAGAGAGAGGCCACAGTGCACAGGATAGCCAACTTCTCTTTATTGGGGAGAAAGGAGAAAATTAGGAGTTTACCACATTTTCACCATTTAGTAGCAGCTACTCAGCACAAATGCCAGTGGTGCTCTGGCAGCAATTAAGCAATTATTGCTCCTCCCCTCCCCTTTCCTGACACCCTGTTTCTTCAAAACTCTGTGAAGGAGAACAGGTTCTCCTCTTTGAATGACAGAAGCAGCATGATGTGGACTTTCAGCTTGATCCTCTTCTGGGGTGAGTATGAAGTGGAATTGGGGGGGGGCTGGGGAAGGACTTCACTGGAAATAGACCGTAGGAACAAGGGGGGACCACCAGCTGCCCAGCCAAGAGATTATAATTCTAGACTGGACACGGCAAACACCTTCACTGAGGGACCTTTGACATAAATCACTCAGCTCCAGGAATTCCATCTGTAGGGCAGAATTTCCTTACAGTCATGTGTTTGACATGTATTTCCTGAGCACCTTCTATGTGCCAGGTGCTGTTCTAGGCACTGAGGACAGAGCACCCAACAAACAGACAAGGTTCCTGCTGTCACCGGGCTGACATCCCAGTGAGAGGGAGCAGGCAGAAAACAAGCCACTAACGGATACAGCAATTACCCACTTACATCCTCAAATAGAGAACGTATTTGATCTTCATAAAATTCCTGATAATGGGTCATTAATAGCCCCATTTTATCAAGGTGAAAACTAAGGCCAAAGAGGTTAAATAATGTGCCCAAGGCCATTTATCTAGTAAGAGGTTGAGCCAGGATTTAAAAGCAGGCCCCAGGGCTGGCCGAGTGGCGCGTTGGTTAAGAGCTGGCTTGGGATGCCAGAGGGCCCGGGTTGGATCCCACATATGAGGGCCAGTGACACTGTCCTCTACAGCTAAGATGCTGAACAACAGCTCAACCTGGAGCTGGGCTGCTATGAGTCACCTGCAACAGCGTAGGCTGCAGCCCCTGCTGCAGTGGGTTGCCATGTGTACGGTATGTAGCCAGCAGCCGGTGTGAGCGGCCAGCAGCCGCAGTGAGCAGCCGTCCAGAAGCCTGCGACTGATCTGCCTCACCCAGGAAGAGCGCAATGGTGGTGTCAACTTGGGCCAGTGAAGCAATGTCCTCCACAACTAGACTGAAGAACAAAACAACAGCAACTTGTCTGTTCCCCTTCCCCCAATTCCCCAATAAAAA
>NW_017733063.1:24225-27926 GCF_001890085.2 Hipposideros armiger | reverse complement strand
GTGGGGCCAGACAAGCAAGCAGGGCCCTGGCAGGAGGCGTGTAATATATTTACACTGTGTCTGCCTCCATCCAGAGGCTGCAGGTCTAGAATTTGCAGTGTTGTATATCAGCACATCCTCCATAAACTGAAACCCAGGGGCATGGGTGCCCTTTTATTCCCAGCCACCCCCTTATCTGCATTTTTGAAGCAGGGTGGTGGGGACTGAGACACAGAGAAACAAAGAGGACAGAGATAAACAGAGGCTGAGAGAGCCTGAGAACATGCACTCCTCCATGCACTGAGAAACACAGGAATAAGCACACACAGGAGGAGGTCCTTCTGCAGTTATGTCTCAAGTCCTGCCTTCCCCACGGGTTCGGTCATAGGACCAGACCCACACTTCCTTCCTTTATGCACATCCGTCTTGTCTAGCTGTCTCTGTGTCTGTGTTGTTAATCCAGCCACTTTTCAGGGTGTTGGAGAGAAGGGGCTATCTCACACATGTGGCCTTGAACATGGATGCACTGGGCACATACTTGTTTCTGATTTTGCCTGACTGCGAGGCTGCGTGCTCTGTTTCAGAAGACACTACTCTTGAGCAGTCAAGCTTTTGTGAAGCAATTTGGATGTTTTTGACTAGACCAAGGATCGGCAAACTTTTGAGATGGAAGAGCCAATCCTGTCCCTCACAACAATTTAAAAATTATTCGAGAGCCATAAAACAAATGAAATCACCATTATGTGAATAATAGCCTTTAAAATTTGTTGTAAAAGAAACTATGATAGTTTTCTTTTCATTTTCAATTTAATTTCAGAGCCACATGTACATAACCAAAGAGCCGCATGTGGCTCGCAAGCTGCAATTTGCAGACCCCTGGTATAGCAGATCCTACAAGATCTGGCTGTGTCACCTCCTCTGACTCTTGCCTCATCCACTCTGCTCCAACAATACCAGCCTCCATATAATTCAATGAAATCACGAGGTATCATCCTGCCTCAGGAGCTTTGCACTTGCTGTTTGCACTGCCTTAAATAGCTTCATAGCTCACTCACTCACCTCCCTCAGGTCTTTGCTCAGATGTGATCTTCTCAGTGAGGTCTTTATGACTAAGCAATGACTATGTACCAGGCACTGTTTATGCACTCAGGACACAGCAATAAATAAGACAGACATGAATAGCTGCCTTCTGGGAGCTCACAGTCCATCAGAGTGACAGGCTTGAAATAACCAATTCCAAAGGCTTTTCCGTAGAATTGTCTTAGAAATTGCCTGAACATTTATTCCATTTCCAGTCAGACTTGCCTCTTGTGTAGCAGTAGTGATAATAATGCACTTTGGGGGTTGNGCCAGTGAAGCAATGTCCTCCACAACTAGACTGAAGAACAAAACAACAGCAACTTGTCTGTTCCCCTTCCCCCAATTCCCCAATAAAAAAAAATCTTATAAAAAAATAATAAAAATAAATAAAAGCAGGCCCCAGAGTCTGTATGCTTTATAACTACTCTATGTTGCCCTAAATAATCCATAAATCAAAGTATTTCAGGTAGTAATAAATACAATGAAAGAAGTTGTTCTGGAGTGTGACTGGGGGTTAGGTTGAAGGGGAAGGTCAGGGAGGACAGTGGTGAAGGGGTGATGTTTGTGTTGAGACCTGAGCAGCAAGAGGGCACCTTCCTCTCTGTTCTCTTATTTCTCTTTCTTCAGGTGTCGGTTTGTCTTGATCTTGTTTAGCTTGTACGCAGTGTTCTCCTTCATATGTCTTGAGAGTTTGGGTCATTGGTTCCAATATGAGTATGGGGGACCTTTTCTAAGCAACAAGGTGGGTTTCCTCTGCTGTTGGACAGGGGACCAGCTTTCCTTATTTTATGGAGGAGGAAACAGACACAAAGAGATTTGCAAGACATTCTGTTAAGTGAAAACACAAGTGGTAGTAGAACAGATCTGTCCAACAGAACTTCCTATGCAAATGTTCTAGGTCTATAGTGGCTGCAAGCCACATGAAATATGACTAATATGACCAAGGACTGGAATGTTCCATTTTATTTAACTTTAATAGATTTAAGTGTAAATAGCCTTATATGCCTAGTAGCTACTATACTGAAGAGCACAGTAGACTGTATATTGCATGATTTCATTTGTATTAAGAAAATTGTGTGGACCTATACATTTAATGATGTTTCATACTATATTTACGTGACTGAGTTTATGACTAGGACCTATCCTTGAAGGGTTAACTCTTAAGCTTTGTACAGTGGTTACCACTGGGTATAAGGATAAGGCATGGGGAAACCTTCACTTTTAATTTTATATACTTCCACATCGTTTGAATTTTTTTTACAAGAAGCAATTATTACCTTTTTTAAAAAAAGAGAAAAACATATGAAACAAAAGTGCACACAGGTGAGGATCATCAT
Source organism: Hipposideros armiger (assembly GCF_001890085.2). Taxonomy (NCBI): domain Eukaryota; kingdom Metazoa; phylum Chordata; class Mammalia; order Chiroptera; family Hipposideridae; genus Hipposideros; species Hipposideros armiger. The sequence goes on along the minus strand of NW_017733063.1, from coordinate 25,530 downwards.
TTGCTTTTGGTTAGTTTCTGTAGAATTCAGCCTGGTCCCACAGGGAGCTCTGGGTATGAGCTGCCCCAGAGGGGCCGTCCTGCTCGGAGGCAAGGGGGCAGGCTGGGCTGTTGTACCCCTGTCTGTCAGTCATCGCTTCTAGGTCAGAGAGACAGCTGGGGGATGGGTGCTCCAACCTGATAAAGCGGGTGGAGGGTGGTGCCAAGAGTGGCTACACTCCTGCCCCTCCTGACCTGGCAAGGTGTAAAGAACTCCTGAGCTGATGTAGGTGGCTCCCCATGAAGAGACTGCGTTTTTCTCTCCACATACCCATTCCTGCTTTCGTCACTTGCCACCTTAATGATTGACACTTAGGGAAAGGTGGGGACTGGCTGGTGAGAGGGTGGCTCCTGGTCACATCTCAAAGTCATCTGACGACTTCTTTTTCCTCTGTTTGCAGGTTGGCTGCCCTGGTTGATACAGGTGAAATCTGGTAAGAGACTCCCCTGATTGAAGGCAGTTAGATCTTGGGCACCCACCTCCGTCTCTCAGTCTTGACAAATGATTAATGGGTGTTGTGACGACCCCCACCTAATGGGATAGTTGTGAGGATTCAATTCCTTGTGGCGTTGTTAAGAGTGGGGCTCTGGAGTCACACTTTCTGGGTTTGAGTCTTAGTTCTGGTGCTCTCTGCTGTGAGGACCTCGGGTGTTTTCATAAATTCCCAGGATTTCAGTTCCATGAAGATGTGGGTAAGAGTTCATCCTACAGGGTCTTAATGAGGAATAAAGGAGGTAAAATAGAGGCAGTGACAAGAATGGTGCTTGGAACACAGAAAGTGCTCAATTCAATTAGCAGCCCCCCCTCCTGTTCCTTCCCTCCTCCTCCTTCTCCTTAGAGACAAGTTATCTGGGTTTTATTGGCTGGGCTGCAGCTGGGCCAAGGCTGGTAGCCAGTGCCGGGCACAGCCAGGACAATGACCAGGACCCCTGGACACCTTCCCAGGATTCGTCCATTCTGCTTTGCCCTCCTCTTGCATTCGGACTTGTGGTGTGACCTGGGGCAGGTTATTCTAAGGCTCTTGGGCATCTTCACATCTGCAAAATGGAGTCATTTACCTTGAAGTAGGGGGACTAACTGTCCTGGCTTGCCCCAGACTGCCAGCAAATGGTGGTTTACTGGAGTGCTGGATGTTGAGTGCTAAAACCAGGAAAGTCCCGGGAAAACCAGGATGACTTGGTCACCTCACCTTGAAACATGATCACGGGGACTGAAGAAAATGCATGGAAGTTCTAGTTATATATATGTGTGTGTGTGTGTGTGTGT
>NW_017733063.1:19942-23980 GCF_001890085.2 Hipposideros armiger | reverse complement strand
TTGTGGGAGGGCGTAGCCCACCATCCCACGCTGGAGTTGAACTGGCAACCTTGTTAGGAGCACGCGCTCTCCCAGCTGAACCATCCTGCCACCTATTGGCAGCTCAGCAGCAGCTCAACTCAGGCGCAGCTCACTGGCTCATGGGAGAATCGAACCGGTGACCCTGTTGCTCAGAGTTTGCACTCTTAACCAACGGAGCCACTTGGCCAGCCCTTAGTTATATTTTTTAAAGTTTCTTTGCCTCTCTGAGTCTCATTTTCTGCTTAGGTCAATTAAGTGACCATCTGTTAAGTTGTTTTGCTCATGATTGAGCAACATGTGTGTGTCTCAGATGGAGTATTGAAGTGGCTTCTGTCCTGGTCTCCCAGTTCCTTGCCTTTCCAGCAGCCACCAGATGGCACCTGTGGGCACCCGAGTCAGGTCTGGTTCCTCTGCTCACAGCCCTCCAGGGCTCCTACCCGCTCTGGGTAAAAGCCCAAGTCCTCCCCACTGCCCACAAGACCCTACATGACCTGCCCCTGTCCCCTTCCTGCCCTCATCTCATCCCTCTCTCCCCCTCGCTCACTCGGGCCTCCTTGTTGGTCCTCCAATGCACCAGGTACATTCTGCCTCAGGACATTTGCACATGCTGTGCCTTCTGCCTGGAAGGCTCTTGCCCCACATATATACATGGCTTCCTTCCTTACACTCTTTATGTTTCAGCTCATGTGTCATCTTCTCAGTGACTACCCTATTTTTGACATTGTATCCCTTACCCCAAGCTTTCCAGATTATCAGCACTGTGAAAGTGGTGAATTTTGTGTGTCTTTTTCCACTGCTGAATCCACCATGCCCAGAAGAGTCCTGGCATATGGTAGGTGTTGGTATTAGGATTTTCCAGAGAAACAGAACTAATAGGATGAATATCTATATATCTGTATCTATATACTACATATTCACACATCTAAAGATTTATTAATAAGCAATTGGCTCACATGATTATGGAGGGTGGCAAATGTCAAGATACGCAGGTGAAGTGAAAAGATCCTGAGGTGGGAAAGGATTTAGGAAACTGAGCGATGGTGAGCATGGCTGATGGGACAGGGCAAGAAACGATCTGGAGAGATTGGCAGGTGCCTAGTTGCAGGAGAGTGGGTTGTTGTTCTGGTTTGGGGTGGACTTGAGCTGTAGGACACTGAGCTAGTGGAAGAAAGTACTGGGAAGCTCAGAGTCGGGAGACCACAAGTGCCGGAAGTCTGCAAAGAAAAACGTTGCCTCTGCAGATGAAAGAGGAAGATGGAAATGAGAAGAAAGATACAATCTGAGTGCAGGGACGGGAAATAAAGAAGACATCCATAAGAGGCAAAAAGCCTGGCTCTTAAAACCCTAATCATGATCATTCATGTCTTTATAGCACTTTCTATAAAGAGCTTTCCCATGATATCCCATCTTACCAACTGATGCTGACAATATCATTGATGCCTCTCTTTCTTTCACACCCCTCACCCCATCCAATCCATTGGCAAATCCTGTTAGCATTACCTTCAGAATAAATCCAGAATCTCATGCTTTCCTCTCTCCCACTTGGGCAGTATCCACCGTCATTGCTCACCTGAACAAGGGCAGATGCTTTCTCCCTTGTCACCCTGCCTCTGACCCTCTACAGTTCATCGTCCCCACCAGTGGCCAGAAGGATCATGTTAAAACCTAAGTCCCTCCTCTACTCTAAACTCTCCCATGGCTCCCATCTCTCTCTGATGAAAAGCTGACATCTTACAATGGTCTAGCTTTGCCCAATTGTTCTTGTGAAGATTAAAGATATAACATATTCTCTGCACAGATCACGCCTGTCCTATTTGTGACAATGAAACATATGAAAGCATTCGTTTCTGGGGTCACCTTGTCCTGGAGGGAGAAACTCGAGCAGTTCAGGTTTCAATGAGAATGCTTTCTTTCCTCCAAAAGAATCTTCTGGAAATTCAGACCTATGTTAGCATCCTGCAGCACATCATCCAGACTACGACTCAAGCATCTGCCATTATAGGTCGGATGAGGGAGGTAAGAATCAGAGTCCAGGCTGCAGGGAAAGCATATCTGAAAGTTCTTACAGCCCCATGGGCCTGGTTAACAGACACCAGGGAAAGATATCAGGCCAGACCGCGTGGAGCTGCTGTGAGTTAACTCCATCCCACTCCGACTTCACATTCACATTAAAATTTACTCGTCTGTTCTTCTACTCAGACTGTGAACGCTGTTCTTTTTTTTTTTTTTAAGATTTTTATCAGGGAATTGCAGAGAGGAACAGTATTGGGGAATTGGGGAAGGGGAAACAGTGTGTTTTTCCAGGACCCATCAGCCCCAAGTCAAGTTGTCCTTCAATCTTAGTTGTGAAGGGCGAAGCTCAGCTCCAAGTCCAGTCTCCTCTTTCAACCAGTTGTGTGTGTGTGTGTCTTGGGGGAGGGGGGGCATAGCCCACCATCCCATGTGGGGGTCGAACCAGCTCAGCGCTCTCACCAGCTCAGCGGCAGCTCAGCTCACTGGCCCATGTGGGAATCAAACCAGCAACTCTGTTGCTCAGAGCTCGCACTCTAACCAACTGAGCTACTCAGCAGGCCACAGAATGCTGTTCTTTAGACATCCGAGGACATAAACTGTGTCCCTGACCATTTTCATAGGTGTTTCCTCTTGAGAATCATGGGTTGTTCTTCCTTGTATGGTTTATAAGAAACTGCCAGACTGTTTCCCAAAGCGGTGGATCGCTGTTGCATCCCCACCAGCAATGAGTGGCAGTTTCTGTGGCTTTGCGTCCTTGCCGGCACTGGGAAGTCGAGGATTTATTTGTTTTTGCTCGTTGCTCTTCTAATCGGTATGCTGTGCACCTCTCTGTGGTTTTAACTGCACCACCTAATGACTAATGATGTTGAGCATCTTTCTGTGTGTTTATTTCCCAATCATATGTCTTCTTCGTTGGAATATCTGCTCAAGTCTTTTGCTCATTTTTAAAATTGGGTTCTTTGTTTTCTTATCCCTCTTAGCAATTTGGCCATAGGTTTTGAATACAGACAGCCTCAGATAATTAGTATTATATTTTCAAGGTTGGGCTCTGCTAATGATTATGTAAGTTGGTGGCATGAAAACTATCAGGAAAGGATGGAGATTATTGAAGCTGGTTTTTTAAAAATGAGGATTTGGATGTAAAACATTATTTCCAATATGAAGTTCCACATTCCTTCTTCACTTAGCTCTCTAGTTGCTCAACAGGATATCAATGTATTGATTTTCCTAATGTGTTTTATGGGATTTTGTGATGCATATAAACATACACTGAAAAGGATGCAGATTAAAACAAAAACGTCATTGTGTCCCTTCCTCCTAGGTTGTGGTAGTCTGTACAGGGTTTTGTGGACTGGTCAAATGATAAGATTCTGGGTTTGTTTGTTTCTTTGAAAGGATGACTTAGGACAGTGGTTCTCAACCCTGGTGACACTTGGAATTGCCCAGGAGTCTGCCCAGACCATGCCCCAAGTCAATTAATTGGCCACCTGCACAACCAGTGGGCTAAGGTTGCTGACTGCTTGAGATTTTTTGTTTTAACTTGATTTTTTTAATATGAAAGCTTAAGAAATTCTCCAACTTACTTTCAAAGACACTCTTGAGCCCTGCCAAGTAACATCTAAGAGTCAGGAAAGTTATTTTTTTTGGCCTTCGTGGGGATATTTTTGTTCACCAATGATCATTTCAGGTTTCCTCAACTGATGTAACCCAGATTGCTACAAAATCCTAAAATAGCTTTTCCTAAAGCCTTAATTTTCTTTGTTAGAGATTTCTTCCCAGATACCTCATTTTCATTCTGCAAATACATTTTCCCCCTCTAATTCAAAGGTGTTTTACACCAAAGCACACTTCAAATCGTATCATCCGTTCCATGTGACAAAATTCTTCTGAGTTGTAAAATTATAGAGACTGTCCGGACTTTTTTTTGAGAACATCAATCATCATTAGTGATCATTAGCATTGCCCACCTGCAGGCCCACTGAGTGAGAATCTGCATTTTAGCAA
>NW_017733063.1:16127-17436 GCF_001890085.2 Hipposideros armiger | reverse complement strand
TCCCAAGCGAGTTCTTAACCATCGCGCCACTCGGCCGGCCCTGACTAACAATCTTAATTCTATCTGCAACTTTAATTCCCCCTTTCTGTGTAGCATAATATATTCATGTGGTCCAGGGATTAGTACATGGTCAACTTTGGTGGAGCCATTATTCTGCTGACCATAGGAATGAGAGTATCAAATGAGTGTCTTCTTTAGCACCTGGGAGCCTGCTCCTACCTGTAGGTTTGTCCTCCTGGAACTCACAGTGTGGAGGAGGAGATGATCGCTGAAGAGCTAATCACACAAATAACTGAGCAATTATAATGGTGGTAAGTATCACAAAGGAGCACAGGAAGCTTTGGGTAGTCAGGGGAGCATTCTTGGAGGAACTGACATTTAACCAAGGCCTGAAGAATGGGTAGGGGCTGGCCAGGCAGAGCATAGGCAAAGAGACCAGCACATGCAAAGGCCCTGTGGTGGGGAAGCTAGAAATGGAGACTGATGTGAGATGAGGCTTAAAAATGTGGTTGAGTCTGGTCACTGGGGGCTTTTTGGATCATGCTAAGTCATTTGAATTTTATTTTATTTTCTAAAAGATATTTATTAAAATATAGCTAACACAATATTATATTAGTGTCAGGTATACATCATAATTGTTCAACATTTGTATACCTAAAGAAGTGATCACCATGATAAGTCCAGCAACCATCTGACTCCGTACCACACTATGACAATATTATTAACTATATTCCCTATGCTGTACATTACATCCCCATGACTTATTTGCTTTATACCTAGATATTTGGACCTCTTATTCCCCTTCACCTTTCCCACTCTTTAAAAATTTTCAATTACAGTTGACATTCAGTATTATTGTATATTAATTTCAGATTACAGCATAGTGTTTAGACATTTATATGATTTAAGAAGTGATCCCCCTGAGTAGTCTAGTACCCACCTGGCACTATACGTAGTTATTACCCTATCATTGACTATATTCTCTGTGCTTTACTTTACATCCCCATGACTATTTTGTAGCTACCAATTTGTACTTCTTAATCCTTTCACCTTTATACCCTGCCTCCCAACCCCTTTCCATCTATCACCCCCCAAATCTAGTACCAATGACACCATACATGGTTATTACAATATTATTGACTATATTCCCTATGCTATACCCTATATCCCCATTACTGCTTTGTAACAAGCAATTTGTACTTCTTTTTTTTTTAAGATTTTTATTGGGGTATTGGGGGGATGGGAACAGTGCTGGGGAATTGGGGGAAGGGGAACAGAGAAGTTGCTGCTGTTTTGTTCTTCAGTCTAG
>NW_017733063.1:6842-14467 GCF_001890085.2 Hipposideros armiger | reverse complement strand
CTCTTTACCTCTTCTTTGATTTTAGATGATAGCCTTGCTGGGTAGGGTACCCTTGGTTGTATGTCGTTGCTTTTCATCACTTGGAATATTTCCTGCCACTCCCTTCTTGCCTGCAAAGTTTCTGTTGAGAAATCAGCTGACAGTCTGATCGGAGTTCCCTTATAGGTAACTAACTGCTTTTCTCTTGCTTCTTTTAGGATTCTCTTTTTGTCTTTAACCTTTGGCACTTTAATTGTAATGTGTCTTGTTGTTGGCCTCTTTGGGTTCATCTTGTTTAGGACTCTCTATGCTTCCTGGGCTTGTATGTCTATTTCCTTTGCCAGGTTAGGAAAATTTTCAGTCATTATTTCTTCAGATAGATTCTCCATCCCTTGCTTTTTCTCTTCTCCTTCTGGTAGCCCATGATGCAAATGTTGTTATGCTTCATGTTGTCCCAGAGGTCTCTTAAACTGTCCTCATTCTTTTGGGCTCTGTTTTCTTTTTGCTGTTCTGATTGGGTGTTTTCTGCTACTTTGTCTTTCAAATTGTTGATTCAATCCTTTGCTTCATCTAATCTGCTGGTGATTCCCTCTAGGGCATTCTTCATTGCAGTTAGTGTATTCTTCACTTCTGACTGGTTCTTTTTTATGGTTTCTATGCCCTTTTTATGCTTGCTATCTCTTTGTTGACATTCTCACTAAGATTCTTGAACACCCCTATAACTATTGTTTTGAACTCTGTATCTGGTAGGTTGCTTGCCTTCATTTCATTTAGTTCTTTCTCTGTAGTTTTCTCCTGTTCTTTCATTTGGAATGCATTTCTTTGTTTCCTCATGTTGGCTGCCTCTCTGTGTTTGTTTCTACATATTAGATCTGCTATGTCGTCCGGTCTTAGCTGGGTGGCCTTATGTAGACAGAGATTTATTCGCTCATAGTTCTGGAGGCCAGAAGTCCAAAATCAAGGTGCTTTCTCTGAAGGCTCTAGGGAGGAATCTGTTCCAGGCATCTCTCCCAGCTTCTGGTTTTGCTGGAAATTATTGGCATTCCATGGCTTGTAGACACATCACACCAATCTCTTCCTTCATCGTCACATGGTCTTCTTCCTATGTCACTGTACCTCTCCTCCTTTTTTTAAATAAGGACATCAATCATATCAGATTAAGGGACCATCCTACTCCACTATGATCTCATCTTAACTTACTTACTTAACTTAATGACATCTACAAGACAAGACCTTCCAAATAAGGTCACATTCTTAGGGACCAGGGTTTAGGACAGCATATCTTTATGGGGGACACAATTCAACCCACAACAGTCACCTTCAGCCTCTCACACTGGGTTACCTTGGAACCCCACTCTGACGCTCTAACACAAGCTCTTCCTTCTATGCTGCCTAGATGTGAATGAGTGTGCAGACTCCACCACATGCCCATCTCATGCCACTTGTACCAATACTGCGGACAGTTACTACTGCACTTGCAAAAAAGGCTTCCTCTCCAGCAATGGACTGATCCAGTTCAGGGGCCCAGGGGTGGAATGCAAAGGTAAGTTCACACCCCTTCAAAACCCTCCAGCATTTGGTAGAAAATCAGGCGGAAACTGACAGATGTAGATACTTTGTCTTTTTACCCAAACACTGTTCCCTCCCTCTCTCCCTTCCTTCCTCCCTTCCTTCCTCCCTCCCTTCCTTCCTCCCTTCCTCCCTCTTTCTCTCCCTCCTTCCCTTCCTTCCTTCCTTTTTTCCTTCCCTACTTCCTTCCTCCTTCCCTCCCTTATTCATTCATTCAATTCTTTCTTTCTTTCTTTCTTTTTCTTTCTCTCTCTCTCTCTCTCTCTCTCTCTCTCTCTTTTTCTTTTCTTTCTTTCTTCCCCCTCCCTACTTCTCTTTCTTTCTTTATCATGAAAATAATTCCTGATCACTAAAATTTCCAATGATTAGAGACTAGCATTACCATGAAAATAAAAAATGCCATTTTTTAATATCTAGGAATAACTGTTGATTTCATTTTGGGGACCCTCCTTCTTGTTGCCTCTCCATGCAGAAAATAAGAATTTCTAACGTTTTTTTAAGGCCAAGTCCCATGTAAAGGGCTTCAGGTGCATTTTCACATTAAATCCAGTGTAGCAGTGGGATGCTGTCCTTTGTACAGGTGAGGAAACTGAGGCTTGGAGAGCTGAAGTGACTTGTTTAGGGTCACACAGTTGAACTGGAGTTCAAATCCAGGTCTTTCTGACTCCAATGGCAGTCTCTCAATCACATTACCTATTTGCCACACTCTAGTTGTGAGGTGTTGGGGGAATGTATTTAATCTCTCTAAGCCTCAGTGTTTCCATCTATAAAATGGGTGTTTAAGAGTACCTACCACCAAGGATAGTTGGGAAGATTAAATACAATAATGTTTGTAGTGTGTTAGGCGAATGCACGGTCCCGAGAGCTACTATAAATATAAATAATGTAAGTTCAAATAATTCCCAGATTGAGCTAAGTTGTTTGTCTGCCTTTCTTACACTTAGGCCCCAATTCTCCTCTTGACAGTACAGATTTGCCTGTGCCTCTGAATAGGAGGCATTTTTTCTGCAAGGGGCCAGATAATAAATATTTTGGAGGCTGCAGGCCATATGATCTCTGTCATGACTACTCAGTACTCCAGCTGTTTTGCAAAAGCAGCCATAGACAATACATAAATGAATAGATGTGGCTGTGTTCCAATAAAACTTTATTTATACAGACAGGTGGTGGGCTGGACTTGACCCTTGGGCTGTCGTTTGCTGAATAAGATAATTCATTCCTATCATTGTGGCTCTCAGGGAGCCCCAAACATTCTTCTTTGGGCTACAGTTCATGGGATATTCAGTGAGCTCAGTTCGTGGTGGTGGGCACTGTTTTGTTTTGTTTTGGTTTTTTTAAAGTTGCAGAAAAGGAGTTTATCAGAAGTAAAAATACATTTCAAAGAAGCAGAAGCAGGCCCAAGCAGTAGAGAAAAAGTAGATAATGGCTCAAGGGCCATTATTAGAAAAGAAAAAGTACACTCCCAAGCAGAAGCAAGGCTCAAAATGCTCAAAAGGCCCTGGTTTTTAAATTTGGAGTGAAATCAACATTCCTCATCTAGAAAATGATGGATGCTACAGCCAAGATTCTATCCACTCTGTCTTTGACCCCCAGTCAGTGCCTGATACATTGTGAGTATTCAATAGATGTTTGTCAAATTGAGGAACATGTTACCTTATTCTCTATGTCAACTCCGAATTTAATCATCCTGTTATTGATAGATAATGTTTTGCAACTTCAAGCAAAGGTGCAGTAAATATTCCCGTGACCTTATCTTGGTGTACAGTGTCAGTTGCAGATTTCTCTCTAGGAGAGGTCCAGTTTGCTGGGAGAGAGCTATAGGAGAATTGCTTTGAAGTTTTATTTACATGACAAGTACATAGCAAGTGGTTATATAGGGTGGCTTGACAGAGCAGGCCTGAAAGAGACTTGGGGAAGGCCACCCCATGGTACCATAACTGCATAATCCTATGGGAGCTTCCATGAGTAAATGCCTAGAGATGGCTTTGCAAGGTGTTCTTTACTGCGTAACACACCACCAGCAAACTCAGTGCATAAACCAACAACAGTTACTTATTTTGCTCATAAATGAATCTCCAATTTGGGCTGAGTTTGTGAGGATGGCTTGTCTCTATTTCACACAGTGTCAGTTGAGTTGGCTCATGTGGGGGTCAGGGGATCCACTTTGAAGGGGACCCACTCACATGGCTGGCAAGCTGAAGCTGGCTGTTGACTGGCTGCTTCACCAGGACTGTGGGCTGTAGATCTCAGTTTCTGTTCATGTGGGCTGCTTTGTCATGACTGGTTGGGCTTCGTCACAGTATGGCAGCTAAGGTCCAAGATGAGCACCTCAAGACAACAAGGTGTAGGTACATGATATTTTTCTGACCTAGTGTCATTTCCACAACAGTTACAAGCACGATTGGATTCATGGGGAGGGCATAGACCCCACTGCTTAATGGGCGGAGTGCCAAACTCACATGGAATATGGAATGCAAGATGTTGTTACAACTACCTTTGGAAAATACAAAAATCTTTTATACAAGATGAGGCAATTTTGTAACTCTGACTCTCTGTGTCCAGATGTAGATGAATGTTCTCAAAGACCCCCACAATGTGGAGCTAACTCAGTCTGCAAAAACCTGCCGGGGAGGTACAGGTGCAGCTGCTCACATGGTTTCTCTTCTCCCACTGGAGATAACTGGACCCTGGGAAAGCCAGGTCATTTCTCCTGTACAGGTAATGCTCCCAGGCTTTGCATGGGTCTTTGGTGGACAGCTACTGTTGAGTTAGGAACATGTGTTTCTAACCTCAGACGGCCAATTTCTTGTTTGCTAACTCTCCTCCACTGCTCCTCAGACATCGATGAATGCCTCGACAGTGGGGTCTGCCCAGAGCATTCTGAGTGTGTCAACTCTTTGGGAAGCTACAGTTGCCAATGCCAAAATGGATTCATCATTAACAACGCCACCTGTGAAGGTATAGAAAACCTGCTCTTCTTTATTCACCTACTTAATGAAGAATCACCTCATTTGATGATCCTATGAGGTATGGATGTTGAGCCTCATTTTAAGAATCAGAAAATTGAGGCTCAGAGAAGTGAAGTCACTTGCTCAAGAACACACCGGTATTAAAATGGAAGAACTGGGATTTGAACTCCTGTTGTGAGCCTCCTATGAGTTAAGCAGTGGGTCAAGCAGTACTTGAGAGTAGGGGGTTTGGGAATCAGTCTGTAGAGTAATTGTTCTCTCAGGGGACATTGGCCACATCCGGAGACATTTTTGATTGTCACAACGGGTGGTGGTGGTGAAGTTGTGTGTACTACTGTCACCTAGTGGGTAGAGGCCAAAGATGTTGCTAAACATGCTACAGTGCACAGGACAGCCTCCCCACAATCAAAAATTGTCCGACAGTGAGGCAAAAGTGTAATGGCCACCATAATGAGAAGGTATCTTCAGACTGAAGAACTATGCAGGCAACTCCATAGACTATAACAGAACTTATTATGGGGTAATTTACTTATGGGACGATTGGGTCAGAATGGAACAGATCATGCAGTTTTGTGCAGATTATTCTCTGCTACCAGACCCCTGATATAGTACTTTTTTATAGTATAATTCGATACTAGTGATTGACAAGACAAAAGGACAAAGAATGCAGTAGTGCCAGGGGCCATATTTCCTGGTGGTCTTGTGATCGAGGATTACTTATAATCAATACTATTATCAGTTTGATATTAATCTCGGTTGTCATGCCATTCTGGCCATTACTAACAGAAACACTGTGACTACATTTTAAGGACACAGATAATCATCAGCTGGAAGGCTTTGATGTGTTTGCTAAGGACAATGAGGTTGGTCACAGCATGAAAATGAAAAATGAAATGAAATCCGGGACACAGAGATGGAGTTGGTTTTGTTCACATCTACGTCTATAAAAATAATCCTGTCCCCAAAGTCAGTAGTGCTAAGGTAGAGAAACTCTGTCCTAGGAAGACCCAAACTTCAGAACTTTCTCCTAAAAGGTATTTGAATTAAGACCTGAGAGTTCACCTCGATCCTCCCTCCCGTTTCGTATTAAATCAATCGTCTTCTCTTGGGGAACTGACCTGCTAAATAGGTCTTGAATCTCTCCATTCTTCTCCATCTTTGGTCCAAGCATCACCATTATTGCAGCAGTCTCTCCCTTTCTCCTGTCTTGCCCCCTTGAACTCATCCTCCACACTGTAGCCAGAACCTCTCACCTGGAAACAGGGCTCCATCTTCCTGAGTGTGGTACAGCCCCAAATTCTCCAAATTCATTCTTAGAGGGTGACTTCATTAAACAAGGCATGGAGTGATCAAACCTCATCATATCCCCTTGGCTTGGAGTCAGAGATATTGAAAGTCATCTCTGGTTTCTTTAATCCATTTGCAGCAGTTAGCTGTGGCTGACTAACAAATCACCCTGAAAGTCAGTGACTAAAAACAGCCACCACTTATTTAACTTGACTCCACGCCTTTGGCAGCTGAGTTTGGGCTCTGCTAGTCAGTTCTTTGGGTCTCAACTGGGCTCGTTTTGAGTCTCTGGTCAGCTGGGGGTCAGCTTTGCTGATCTTGACTGGGCTGTCTCACATGGGCTCATCTGGGATGCTCCGTCTCTCTTCCACTTTGTCTTTCATTCTTTATTGGGCCAGTCTAGGGCTTGTTCATATGGCAGAAGCCCCAAGAATGAGCAGAAGCAAACAAGCCTCTAGTGGTCTAAGTTTGAAACTGACACCATATCACTTCTGCTGCATCCTATTGGCCAATGCAAGTCATAGAGGCAGCCAGATTCCAGGGGTGAGAAACCCAACTCCATATCTTAAAGAGAGGCGTGGCATTGCATTGCACAATCCACATCCCAAGGTGTGGATACAGGCAGGAGTAAAAGACCATGAACACTTCTGTAATCTATGATCATTATGCTGTGAAACAATTTACCACCATTTTGCTTAGATACTGTTGGCCAGAATTTATTCTCTTGGGCATATCTCACTGCAAGGGAAGTTAGGAAGAAGGGGAGAACATGGATATTGGGGAGCAGCACTTTGTGCCACAAGTTAAGAGCGTGTAGAATGGGTCTCTTGTTTTCAGTCTGCAGTCTCCTGTCCTCACTTCCTCACTTGCCTTGACCTCCATTTCCACTCCAGATGTGGATGAATGTGCTGATCCCAGAGCTTGCCCGGAGAACGCGACTTGCCACAACAGTCTTGGAAGCTACTCTTGTGTCTGCAACCCAGGATTTGAATCCAGCACTGGAAACATAAGTTTCCACGGCCCAGGAGGGACGTGTGAAGGTAGGTGAAGGGGTCTGTTGGGGACTCAGGTCCAAGTCGGTTTGCAAAAGACAGCAATGGTGGGGGAGGAGTTGGGTGGATCTTGGCTGCATTCAAAGCCCTCATGTGCAAAGCTGAAGCCAGTAATCATTCATTCATTCACTCATTCAACAAAAACATCCTGAGCACCTACTATACGTGAGGCACTCTTCTAGGGATGGTGGATACAGTGGGGGAAACACACAGGAAAAAATATTTGTTTTCCTCTAACCTATCATCTAGTGTGGAGGGAGATGGATAACAAACAAAACAAACGCATGAATGTATTGTGTGTCAGACATAGTTAAAGGAGTTGAAGATAAATAAGGCAGGAAAGGCAAATCAAGAGTGCTGGGGCTCTAATTTTCAGAGGAAAGGCCACGCTGAAAAGTTGATATTTGAGAAAAGATCTGAATGAAGTGAAGGAGTGAGATATAGGGGATCTGGGGAAGGGTGTTCCAGGAGGAGCTAAGAGTCAGTACAAAGGCCTGAAGGCAGGATTTCAGCCAAGGCAGTAAGCTCTTTCATAGGTGACCTCCTTCAGGCCTACCAACCTTATAGTATTGGTGACATTTTATACTCATTTTGTTTTATTTTTATTTTTTTAATAATTGTATTATTTTTTAATTACAGTTGACACACAGTATTACATTAGTTTCAGGTATACAACATAGTGATTATACATTGATATAACTTATGAAGTGATCACCCTGATAAATCTAGTACCCATCTGACACCATGCATAGTTGTTACAATATAATTG
>NW_017733063.1:0-4712 GCF_001890085.2 Hipposideros armiger | reverse complement strand
TTCTCTTTCTCCTCATTTTGGCTGCCTCCCTGTGTTTGTGTCTATGTATTAGGTAGAGCTGCTATGTCTCCCAGTCTTAATAGAGTGGCCTTATGTAGTAGGTGTGCTGTAGGACCCAGTGGTGCAGTCTCCCAGGTCACCTGAGCCAAGTACTCCAGGTGTGTCCCTTGTGTGGGTTGTGTGTGTCCTCCTGTTGTAGTTGAGTCTTGATTGCTGTGTGCACATCAGTGGGAGGGGTCGACCCTCAAACTGAGTGGTTGCAAGGACTGGTTGTGCCTACAGTGGAGGGCTGTTGTGCAGGGGCTGACCCTACGGAGCAGGATTTGCTTTAGCAGGGCTCTGGTGCCTGCCCAGTCTGCCCTTTGGGTGAGTCATTTGTGGAAGTAGCCTTGTGGTGCTCTGGTATATTCCAAAGCAAGCCACCCAGAGTGCTGGCTGAGGACTCCTGGGAGGGTCCCCAGCACAAGCCAAGTTCAGCTTCTGCCTGTGCCCTGCTCGGGGTCACCTGGAAGGAGCCACAAAGCAACCCACAGATGTCTTCCTCCTGTGCTGGGCTTGGAGGTGCCTGGGAAAGGCTAAACTGTAAACCAAAGACTGCTGCCACTGGTGCCAGGCTTGGGGAGGCTTAGCAAGAATTGTGGGGCATGCTGGAGCCAGATGGTGCTTGATTGGGGTTTGTGAACCTGTGAGAGATTTTAAGAAAGTCTGTAGCATGAGTCAAGACAGGCCATTTGTATGAAAAATTCACTGCAAGTGCCTTGGATGAGCCTTCATGTTGGGTGGTGCAGGGTCTCAGGGAATCACTAGGGCAGGGTTAAGAGTGTTAGCCAGGTTAATGGAGACTGAGATATGGCCGCCACCTGCATCTGCATGGTGGGTGGGAGAGGGCTTAACAAAAAAACAATGGCTCCTGTCAGCCCTTCTATCTAAGAGAGCTTCCCCTCCAGCTCTCACCCTGAAGCTAAACAATTTGGTTTCTCCCCACACGTCCCTGGCACCCCTCAAGCTACTGCCCCAATGCTGAAGCCCAGAGCTTCTGAGTCCATCAGTGAAGTAAATCCATTCACAGTCCCTTCAAGAGGAGCACCTGGAACTCCAGCTGCCCTCCATCTCAATCAGCCACAATCTCTGCTGGTTTTCACAGCTAGAAGTTATGGGAACTTCTCTTCTCAGCACTGGAACCTTTGGCTGGGGAACCTGGTGTGGGGCTGGGACCCCTTGATCCTCAGGGAACTTTTGCAGCTGAGATATCCCTCCTGATTTTGAACTGCCACACATAGGTATGGGAACCAGCCCATTCAGCATCTCCACCCCTCCTACCAGTCTCAACATGGTTTCTTCTGTATTTCCTCAGTTATAGGACTTCTATTCAGTTGGAATGCAGGTGATTCTCAACAGTGGTTGTTCTATAGTTTAGTTGTAATTTTGATGTGGTCATGATAGGATGCAAGGAGAGCATTTACCTACTCTGCCATCTTGACCATAAATCCTATGCCTCATATAAATACCTATACGTTTTAGAGATGAGGAAACAGAGCCTCCATTGTGGTGAAATCACTCTCCCAATGTCAAATAGACAGGAGCTAGGATAGTTAGATCTGAACTGTGCCTGGATGTGACTTCACACCCTATGCTCCCAACCAGTGTGGCTATTCTGCCTCCAAGTCAGGCTGCAGTCTCTGGCCACTCAGGGTGGGCATACATGGGGCAGACATCAATTTTATCATCATATTTCCAGACTTTGAGACTCAGGGCAGCCTGGGAAAATGTCACCTAAGCATTCCAGAGCCAGCCTGGATTTCAATCCTCATTGGGCCTTTCACGAGCTATGTGACACTGCACAATTTTGAAGCCTCAATTTCTTCCTCTGAAAAATGGGACTAGTATTAATATGAACTTCATTGGGCTGCTCTGAGCATTCATTGAGCTGATGCATGTAAAGGATCTACCTCGGTGCCTCCCACAAAGAAAGCTCAACATCTTAGCAGTTAATTTTTTATTTTAGTTAACAAATCCTTACATAAGTCATTGCTGTGCCCCAGATTCTGTTCTCAGCACTATACAGACATCACCTTATTGAATCCCCTGGACAACCTTTTGGGGTGGGTTCTGTTATTCCCATTTGACAGATAGGAAACTGAGACACATGTTCTCTTGTCCAGTGTATTAGTGAGCTCAGGCTGCCATAAGAAAATACCAAAGACTGGGGGACTTAAACCACAGGCATTTACTTCTCACAGTTCTGGAGGCTGGAATTCTAGATCAGGGCATTGGCATGGTTGGGTTCTGGTGAGGACTCTCTTCCTGGCTTGCAGATGACTGCCTTCTTGTGGCCTCACAGGGAGGGAGGGAGGGAGAGAGAGAGAGAGAGAGAGAGCTCTTGTTTCTCTTCCTCATCTTCTAAGGGCACTAATCCTGTCATAGGGGCCCCACCCTCATGACCACATATAAAACTAATTACCTTCCAAAGGCCTCACGTCCAAATACTGTCCCATTGGGGGTTAATGTTTCACCGTATGAATTTGGGGGGACAAAATTCAGTCCATAGCACACAGTAACACACAGCTTATAAGGGGCAGAACCAGACTTTGAACCCAAGATGTCCACAGTCTCCAGCCCTCTACCATGATGCCACTTAGTTGTTGTTATTATTAAGACTATAATGATTCCTTGTCAAGGAATTGAGATTCACCAGGGAAAGAAGGGAGTGAATTTGAGGCTGAGGAAACACAGGTGAGAGAGAATGAGCCTTCATAAACCTACAGGTAGTCAACGAATTACAAAGGGATTAGAAGGAGAAGATGAGGTCGGTGAGCTTAGCTGGGAGCAGACCCTCAGGGTCTCGCATGTTCCAATGAGGAGTTTGAGTTTTACGCTGGCCCATGGGAGCCTCATCAGAAGGTTTGTGTGGGTCAAACATGCCTCAGTGCTTCCTTTCCATAGCAATGAAAGTGTGTGTAAGAAGGTGAGATGGGAACCAGGGGAACCCAGTGGCTTTTGTCACTGGTGGGTGTGAACTGTTGCTGCAGCCTCAGCATCCTTCATCCTTTTGACTTAGACCAATTTTCTGCTTAGATGTGGATGAATGTTCCAGAAACTCAACTCTTTGTGGTCCCAGTTCCGTCTGCACCAACATCCTGGGAGAATATAGTTGCTCCTGTCTGCCTGGGTACTTTTCACCTGATTTTTGGAATCCCAAGCAACCGGAGGCTTTCAAATGTATAGGTAAGTCTCCCAGCGACGCAAAGGACTTTTCAATGGGTGTCAAATGACCCTGAAATGTAATGGCTTATAAAAACAACCCCTTGTTTTTGCTCATGATTTTATGGGTTGACCACACGGTTTTTCAGGGGCACTAGGGTGGCCAGCAGGTCTAAAATGGCTTCACTTAGGTGGCTAGTAGTTGGCACTGGTCTCTGATTGGGAGCTTAGGTGGGCCCCCCAGTTGTCACCGTGGGCCTTTCCACATGGCTGCTTGGGCTTCCTTATAGCACATCAACTGGTTTCCAAGAAGAAAAGCTTAAAGAGAAAGAAAGCAGAAATGCCAGTCCTCATAAGGCCTGGGCTCGGAAGTCCCAGAATGTTACTTTTACCACATTCTATTGGTCATAGTCACAGGGCCAGCTTAAGTTCAGAGTAAGAAGAAATAAACCCCTGATCTTGCTGGGGAGCAGTACGTGTATACAGGCAGTGCAAGAGTTGATGGAAACCATCCTTGGAGTACCTACTACACTGCAGGATACATTTTATATTCCTCAGTCCCCAGGGGAAAGCCATGCTTCTTTTCATTGGAAATGTTCTATTTCTTCTTATTGATCTTCACTAGCTGCTGACACTGTTAGAAGCAGAACAATGGAGCTATGAAGTTGAAAGGGACCTTAGAGAGATTAATACAACTCTAAAGGCTCCTAGCAACCGATTCAGAATCCACATCAAGGGCAAGGAAACAAAACCATGGACTTCCACACCCCTTTCAGTCAAATTACCGCCTCTTATTTGTCTTACCTATTCAGCTTTCATTTCACATGAAGAAGTTTCCTCAGCCAAAAATTTTGAAAACCATGCATCTAATCCAGCTCCATATGCAAAATATAAATTCTTTCTGTGCTACTTCTGACAAGAGCTCACCTGGTCGATGCTTAAATATGTCTGGAAGTGGAGAGCTCACTCCCTGGTTCGAGATGTTTTCCATGATACCAAGAGAAAAACCACTTCCCCATATCTTCCAACCATGGGCCATTTTCATGTCCTCTGTTGACTCCAAATTAGTCTACATTCAGATCACAAGGATTTCTTTTCCCAACTCACCATGTTAATGCCCAGTGCAGTGAACCATATGCTAGTGACTAGTGAATGCTTTCTGTTTATTCCTCGTGTTTTGTGAGTTGACATAGAAATATGAGAGGTTTTGTTCTTACCTCCATGATAATGATTTTTTTCTAGAACATTCACTTCCATGTATCCTCTGTGGCTTTGAAACCCTCAGGAAGAGAGGTAACCCTGTGTTGCCACAGAGACCTGACATCACTCTGTATTTGTTAGGCCCAGGTTTCTCAACCTTTTCACTATTGACATTTCGGGCTGGATAGCTCTTTGTTGTGGGCAGAGGTTCTGTGCATGGTAGAATGTTTGGCAGTATATTTGGCCTCTACCCACTAGATCTCAGTAGCATCTCCCTCCCCTAGTTATGACAACCAAAAATGTCTCCAGAC
>NW_017733062.1:138807-141700 GCF_001890085.2 Hipposideros armiger | reverse complement strand
GGAGGACAAGCCTCCAAAAGCTTCAAATAGGTGGCTTCATTCCAAGAGGCTCTGAGCTAAGGTTGTCATCCACACCATGGTGAAGTGGGGGAGGAGGAGATGGGGGTGCTCATAATAACAGCAAGTCTATCCAATGAAAGGTTCCAGTATACTCACCCCCAGATATTTCCATACTTTTTAAAACATTTCTTGTCAAAATCCCATACACCCTATAAGGAGAAACAAAATTAGATTATTAATCTAAATAAATATACTGAACCCTACCTCTTATTGGGACAAAAATGACCCAAATCCCTTGAAATCAGGTTTACTGGCAGATAGTGGGAAGCTCTTACTCAGAGGTGTTTTAGGAAATGGAGAGAAAGTAAAAGAGATATTTGAAACAGAGAACTTCAAATCGCTCTTGAATTTTCTCTGAGTAGTGTAGATACTGAACAACTTAATTTTGTCTGTGATATTAAGTAACTCCTTGTCTCTTGGAAGGTTTTTTTTGGCACATGTGTTGTCTCTAAAATCTCATAATCCTCTGAATTATTACCTCCATGGACACTGACAGCTGAAGCTGAGAGAAAGTGAGCATGGCCTGCACACTCTTTGGTCTCCTGGTTAAGCATTATTTTCATTTATCTCATGAGCCCTATCTACAATTCTAACGGAATTAGAGAGTTTGAGACACAAGCGACCTCTTTTATTCTAGTAGATTTAAATAAATCTAAGACACGTTTGTTGAGTGAGAAACTGAGTGAGGGGATGAATGACAAAGTGGATTTGCCCTCCAGTTTTCCAGCTCAACACAGAAAAGATGGGGAGATGGTACCACTCTACCAGGACAGAGCAAATTAACACACTTTCTCTGAGTTTCACTTCTGTCACCTAAAAAACATATCTTCCTATTGCTGTTTCAGCTATGATATTAGATGTTTTAACTGTGTAAAAGAAGGTCCCAGAAATGTGGGTCTAGGGGAGTATCTATAAGTAGTTGATCTGGGCATGGAGGAAAGGAAATTATTGCTTTTTCAAAAGGAAAAATGTATGGGAAGTTCTTAGACTAATAGAAACACTGAGGACCTCAGTTAGGAGAATTAGGATCTGGGCTGTGGGAAAAGAAATTTGGGGCAAGAGCAGCCTGCATGCAAAGCTCTGCCTTCTGGCCTTATGGGTGTGAGCTGGTAACATTTGGTCCAGGGACCAAGCCCCCGGTGTCACATAAGGACCGGATCAATCACAAAGGCTGCACCAAAATCCACAGTCCACATGTCAACTAGTATATTCCATTCAGTTAAATTCAATGTTTAATAATTTTNCAATTAACAAGCTCTGGACATTTCTGGATGATGGATTTGTTCAAACTGTCCAATTGCCAACAGTACACATTTGAATTGATTGTTTGGTTCCTTGGTAGGAGCTCAAAAAATACAACACCTTTAAAATTCCACCATACTTGAGAGCATAACCTTCCTCTGATGAATGTCTGCTTTCAATGTTGTTTCATCGAATCATCTCGTTGGGACCAAGACTGTTTGCGCACCACATTGCTGTGAACAACCCACTTTTGTGTGTGTGTTTTGTAATGTGGGTTTGACTCGATCAATGCCTTTATTTTGTTGTCATCAACCTTAGTGGGCCTCCCTGACCAAGGAGTGTCATTGAGATAAAAATCACCAGCACGGAATTTCGTGAACCATCATTGGCACTGATGTTCTTGTAGAGCATTGTCACTATAAGCTTTATGCAACTTTTCACAAGCTTGATGCACGTTCTTCCCTTTATGGAAGTAAAACAGTAAAATATAGCAAAAATGCACAATTTGGTCTTCCATCTTCAACTTGTTGTAAAATCTCCAAAAGTCAACCAAATCGCTCAATTTTTTAAAGAATGAAGCTAGAACTGTCAGCTGTCAAATGACATAGCAACAGCATAGATGCGAATGACTCTAGTACTTCCTAAAATGAACTAGTGCCATCTGTCGCAAACATGCATCATGACTTTTCTGACAACCCAATAGCATACAAGCACCACGTTACACCTCTCCCGCTGCTCTCACCACACCTTCAGCAGCTCCGAAGGGGAACAGCTGCTGTAACCGGCTGAGGCCACTCCATACAATCCTCAAGTCCATCAGCCCACCAGGAAACAGGGTGGTTTGGAAATATACTACATCTCTTCAAAGTTAGTAGAATAGGGTAGATAAAGTGATACTTGTATGAACTAAGTGTCTTGGCTTAAAATTCATTTAAAATTCCAAACTCTATATTTGTGGAGAAAGTAAAAAATACTGAGCAGAAATAGTTTTCCATTCTGTGTACCTATACCCACAGCCCCTTTTAAAAAAATTATTATTATTAGTTTCAGGTGTACAAAACAATGCAATTGTTATCCTTTTCATCCCTCACAAAGTGACAAACTCCCTCCCCCTTCCACTGCACTCCCTCTACCTGCAGCCCTTTTAAAAAACTACATAATAAATCCAGATTTTAATTTTAAAATGTTTGGATTATAATAACAGTGAATCATGTAGAAAAGGGAAAATGACATGCATTTATGAGCATAGTAGAAAGCTCTGAAATAATGCATTTTATCCAATTAAAGGTGACCTAAGGAAAGAAAAAATGGAGAACAGGCCAATTATCAACCACTGGACAGAGAGTGATGTCAGGAGTCCCTGGGCCATCAAAGCTGGAGAGTAGTGATAACCTGCACCTCTCCAGCTTGATTCAGAATGTAGACCTGGACACCTGGTGATATATTGGATCCCTAGGAGGACAAGCCTCCAAAAGCTTCAAATAGGTGGCTTCATTCCAAGAGGCTCTGAGCTAAGGTTGTCATCCACACCATGGTGAAGTGGGGGAGGAGGAGATGGGGGTGCTCATAATAACAGCAAGTCTATCCAATG
>NW_017733062.1:129139-137162 GCF_001890085.2 Hipposideros armiger | reverse complement strand
AAAAAAATTCTTATGATGCTCACAAGTTGGAACAGCAATTCCGGTGCTGAACCAGCCAGAGAGCTCTGCTGTCTGACTGGGGCAAAACCTGAGGCTCCTAACAGCTGACAACAGAGCCCTGGGGTAAACCTGACCTGCTGCTGGGTGGGTCATATGACACCCTTTCTGGAAAGTGTGACACATCAGAACTCTCTCCTGAGGCGGGCATTTGACTATGGAGCTCAGCTGGGATCTGTAACCATGAGAAGCAAAAGAGGGAGCCCAAATACAACTCACCTTACGGTAGCCCAGAAAAGTTCCAATAAAAGGCAGAGGTGTTGGCCCAGGGATTCCCAGCTTTTTAAAAAGTCTATGTGTAGAGGTCCCATATCTATAAAGTAAAAGAAACAGCCAGGGATTATGGAATAGGTGCTGGGGCTGGCGAGTCACTGACTTGGAACTGGAGCAGTCAAGCTAGGGAGGTAACATGTAGGTGATAAGTAATATCAGCAATTCCAACAGCAGTATTTACATTCACTCATCATCTCCTTTCTCATCTCCACTGGGAGACCCACAAAAAGTAATGATGATTAGCTAAAAGGAGCTGAAGACTTCAGAACCCCAGTCCTAGAGTGAATACTTGAGAAATGCTTCCCGACTGAAGGGCTCCTGAGAGGTTCAGGCTGGAATTCTTCCAGAAAATTCACTCATGCTTATTTAACAAGTTGACACTTCCATGATTTTGGAAATTCTAATTCTAGGTAGAAAAAGGAAAAAAGTTTTTCTGCTCTGATGATGAGATTTTTTATTAATATATTTATTGGAGAACAGTGTGTTTTTCCAGGACCCATCAGCTCCAAGTCAAGTAGTTGTTTCAATATAGTTGTGGAGGGCACAGCTCAGGGGCCAAATGTGGATCCAATGGGCAACCTTGGTGTTATGAGCACTGCACTCTAACCAACTGAACTAACTGGCTACCCTCAGTGATGAGATTTTGCTTAACTGCATCCATCAATAACTGAGAGTTACTGAGAGCCCACTGAGGCATTTTTTCTTACAGTTTGCTCTGTGACTTCTACGCTTGTCCTTTCCTGTAGCCCCTGACCTTGTTTTAGGATCTGGGTCTTCTTAAATATATCATCACAAAGAGGCCTTGGAATAGCCACGGTGTACTGATTTCTATGGAATGAAAGCTGTGTCCAAAGCTTCCATTGTCCTCGTAGAAATGTGAGTGCCTATCAGCTACACCCAAGTCCATGTTCTCAGGACATTTGGTGACTTGTGCTCTAGAGAAGAATGATTGTCCCATATATGTGCCTGAATGAAACTGTATAAAAAACCCGATGACTAATAATCCATTTCCAGACCATTCTTCCCCTGGTGGCATCTGGTCCTCCAGCCTGTGATGGTCACCTGCTATGCAGAGCCAGGCTCACGCAGTTTGTCAAGATGGCCAGTCACCATGCAGTTAGTTTACTGGCTCTGTGTGTCAGCTATTATATCTCAAAATCCCATTAAGTCTGGTGCTTCCTATGGTGAGCCTGCTTGAAATTAATCTTCATGTGTCATATGTGGAGTCCCACAGCTGGGGGCTCTGGATCCTTACAGCCTTCCCCCTGTGGTGTTACTGAGAGATGGCAGAGTGGAGGAGGAGGACAGGCTGAGGAAAGAGGCGACTGGCAACTATTTTAACCATGAAGCTGCTAGACCTACAAGGCCAACCCCACAGAGGCAAATTAGGGAATTATGGCTGAAAAGCATGCTCTGCATAATGATCCCACATACCCTACAAGCACTTTCAGCTGAAAGGTGGGTGGCCTTGCAAACTTTGGGACCTTCCTGTTGATAGCAAAAGATGCGTTACACAACATAAAATGAGTAACCATACAATGTTCCAGAGAGCTGAATTAAGATCTTTTCTCTTCTTCTTTTTGTGATTATCTTTTAAGGAAGTATAGGTTCCTAAAATTCTGTACAAATTTAGATAATCTTATAGTATGTGATGAAATAAACCCCCAAAGTTGCATGAAACAACTTGTGCTGAAGGGCACAATGGAGGCACTATGGCCAAGCACAGCTGGGTGTTTGGATCCTTCCTCCAGAAAGTTGATAGAAGTGTGAGCACTGACTGTCAAAAATGGGGTACTCTTGGTTCATGCCATCCCCATTCCTATCTTTGCCATGCAACTATGGCAGATCAATTAAACCAGTTTCTGTTTCTAAACTTTCAACATGTTACATAAACTCTCAAGTGAGGTTAAGCAATTGAATGAATGTGTCAGCAACATTGATCCCAAGGGAAGATCTAATGACTACACTCACATGACTCCATATCAAGGCAGAGGGTGGGCTGGGGGACCTCTTCAGTTTCTTTCCAGCTTCCCTCTTTTTGGTAGAGTAATATGCTTTTGGTGCAAATGAAGGGGCTAACAATAAAACCAATCATTTCTAGTGTATTTACATTGTGTGGGCGTGAGAGGATACTGTCTACTCTGCAGCTTCTGACTCTTGGCTGTACCAGTGTTATCTAAGGCTACAGTGTTGTTTATCCAGTGGTAACAGCAGTGACAGCCCCACTGCCAGACAGACCACACATTGTGATTTAGATGATGTCTCTGTCCCCAGGCTTCAAGCAGATTAGATGCCTACTCTGCTTGAATGAGTGACCTTCTATGGGACCGGGACCAGGAGCATCTGGGAGAAATATCCTTCCATTCTATCCAGACTGCTACCTGGATGTGTCTTTTACCATCACTGGCTCATGATCTTGCTTGATCACCTGCACTGTTGAGATTAAAATAATTGGATAGGCAGGTATATTTAAAAGCATATATACAATCTATGTCCTTATTTCCTTACATTATTTTGTACACTAGACCCATTTCCTGACATTACTCTAGAAGGGTAAGGTCATTTATACACCTTTGTAGCCACAGATCTTGAATCAGCAGCACTTTTTATCTTTATGAAAGAAAATGCTGGTAATAGCTTTATCTCAGTAAAAGAAAATTTAGCACAAAATAGAATAAAATTAAACATGATCAATTAATTTTAAAATGTGATTAGACACAAAATATGTTGTCACAATACCCTGTAGTCATAACATTTTGTTTAAAGAATATAACAAACTTTATATTTTCATCATGATTTCCTACTTTTCATGAAAGTGAAAATAGGAAATGAGAGGGCTTTCTCTACCCATACATCAAAAATAACTCCTTTCCTAACCTGCTTCATGATGCCAAGAATCCCACTCTTGAAAGGAATTTCTCTACTAGGTGATTGATTCATCTCCTGTACGGTAACTTCAAAAGAAAAAAAGTATTTAAACCCCAATTGGTTCATAGGTTTGTGGCTTTACAGGTTGTTAGCAGATTTTATATTGAGAAAACATTAATTGCTATACTGATGCTGACCCTCCCCCCACCCCCACCCCCAAGACTAGAAGGAAAAGGTGAAAGAAAAGAATATGATTTCAAGATTTCTGCAAAGTTTCTTCTGCTGTAAAGATTTCTCATTTAAGGATAAATAGTTCTGCCTATTTCATAGTGGGGCAATGAGTCCTAGGAGGTGGTACCAGGGGAGAGACACAGAAAAGAGGGAAGATCCAAGTATGAGAGAAGGGTGGGACAGTCTCTAACACCTATGAAATCTGGGGTGCACCCTGGTGCTTTGCATAAATGATGCCAGGCAGTGGGAGGGAGGGAGCAGGAACCAACCTAGTCACACAGAGACCAATCCTTCTACACATCTCTTGCAGTAGACATAGAACTTGCAAAGTGAATGTAATAAAACAAAACCCCAGGCCACTCCCTTCTGCCTCCAGGATCCCCAGAGCTGGGAAGAGAGTGAGGACCCCACTGCACAGAAACCAGTTGTTTATATCTGCATCTGCTGAATTCTAGTTGGTTAGTCTAGATCCATCCAAACTGGCAGTCAATCAGAAGATCATCCCCAGGAGAAAATTATGTCACTAAACCCTCCGTGTTACAGAAATTAGGAGTTGGGGGTTCATGGAGTGATCCTCTTTCAACAGGTTAGAGTAATATCAATAATAACCTTTTTGTTTGTGTGCCCAGTGCGTGAGAAGCTACCCCTTCATTAAATGTTTGATATTCAAAACAGATAAGGGAAAGGGGGGCCTGATTAGCTCCCCAAGTCCAAGGTTACACAGGACAAACATTTGGACAGTTACTCACAGATAGAGCAGCACCAGGCTGGTAGCCAGTAGAACCCAGGTCTCTGTGGAAAAGCTTGGGATGAGGTTCATGGTCACTTTCCTCCAAGATCCTCTAATCTTAGGCTCCCTTTCAGCAATGTTGCTAGTCTTTGCCAGCGTGTGTGCGCAAAACTCCCTTCCCGGTGGATATTCAGTGAGACTGGATGTTTATGTGCTGGAAAAGGGGGTGGGGCTTGAGCTGCAGCCAGTAGAAGAGCCATCTGTGCTCCAACTACAGGTGCCCTCTCCACCTTGATATTGGCAAAGCATCATGGACACTCCCAGTTTGACCACCCTTGAGTTCATGTTCTGTGGGAAATCAATAAACAACTCACTCAGTTTTATCAGTAAGCACAAAGGTTACAGAAACTCAAGTAAAGCAACTGGCCTGAAATCTCTAATCTGCCCTTCATTCACTCCATGGCTCCCTGCTTAAAAAATGCTTGAATTCCTTCAAATAAGCTAGGTCTACAGCTCTTTACCCATGTAGTTTCCTCTGCCAAGAAATGTCTGTGTGATGCCTAGAAGGCCCCTACTCACTCTTCAAAAAACTCAGGTCAGACAGAAACCCCTCTGTTAAAGTCTTCCTGTCTTTTGTTAATTAAATTTATTGGGGTGACATTGGTTTATAAAACTAGATAGGTTTCAAGTGTACATTTCTATAATACATCTTCTATGTATTGCACTGTGTTCACCACCCAGAATCAGTTCTCCTTCCTTCAGTATATATTTAACACCCTTTACCCTCTTCCAACACCCACACCCTTGTTACCCTCTGGTAACCACTAAACTATTGCTTGTGTCTATGAGTTTTTGGGGGTTTTTTTTGGTCTTGTTTGTTGCTTTCAGTTTTATATCCCAGATATGAGTGAAGTCATAGGGTTCTCGATTTTTTTCTGTCTCATCAGCTATTAGGAAAATGCAAATCAAAACCACAATGAAATATCACCTCGCATTTTTTAGAATAGCTATTATCAACAAGATAAGTAAGGGCCGGCCGAGTGGCGCGATGGTTAAGAACTCGCTTGGGATGCCAGAGGGCCCCGGTTCGGATCCCACATATGAGGGCCAGTGACACTGCCCTCCACAGCTAAGATGCTGAACAACAGCTCAACCTGGAGCTGGGTTGCCATGAGTCGCAGGCGACGGCGTAGGCTGCAGCCCCTGTGGCAGTGGGTTGCCATGGGCTACCGTGTGTAGCCAGCAGCCAGCGTGAGCGGCCAGCAGCCGCAGTGAGCGGCTGTCCAGAAGCCAGCGACTGATCTGCCTCACCCAGGAAGAGCGCAATGACGGTGCCAACTTGGGCCAGTGAAGCAACATCCTCCACAACTAGATTGAAGAACAAAAATGACAGCAACTTGTCTGTTCCCCTTCCCCCAATTCCCCAGCACTGTTCCCATCCCCCCAATTCCCCAATAAAAATCTTTAGAAAAAAAACACAAAAAAAACCAAGATAAGTAATAACAAGTGTTGGAGAGGTTGTGAAGAAAAATGAACCCTCATATGCTACTGGTGGGAATGCAAATTGGCACAGCCACTATGGAAAACAGTATGAAGGTTCCTCAAAAAATTAAGAACTGAATTACCATATGACCCAGCATATGACTCTTCTGGGTACCTATCCAAAAAATCTGAAAACATTTATCTATGAAGATATATGTACCCCTATGTTCATAGCAACATTATTCATGGTGGCCAAGACATGGAAACAACCAAAATATCCTTCAATAGATGATTGGATAAAGAAGAAGTAGTACATATATGTAATGAAATATTACTCAGCCATAAGGAAAGATGAAATACTGCCATTTGTGGCAACATGGATGGATCTTGAGATTATCATGCTAAGGGAAATAAGCCAGACAGAAAAAATAGTCTTTCTTAACCAACCTCCCTGGACACATAAAATCACTTCCTCCTGTGGACAACTTCTATTCTCTGCACACAATTCTTCTCTTGTCCTTTCTACCCCCCAGCGCCACTGTTGGTCTTCCCACCAAGTTCCCTTTAAAGATTGAGAGCTTCTCAAGGGCACAGTCAGGATATTAATCACCACTATGTCCCTAGTCCTTAGCAGAACACTTTATACAGAGTAGTGGAGTGCAGTTGGTAGAGGTGAGATTACTGGGTGCCCTGTATATGCTTTCCCTGTGACTCTTTGGTGACTACACCATCTTCCTGGATTGTTAACACCACAAGAAGGCCTGGTTGTGCCTCAGCCACCATCACTTCAAGTTCAAGCTGATCCATCAAAATTTTGTTGCAAGGTGTGGGATAATGGAGCCCTACAGAGAGGTAAGTAAGAATGGGCTGCAATCTTGAATACCAACAAAGGCAGACAGAAAAAGCTGGAAGACGATCCCTAGGAAATGTAGGATAGGAAGTCCCAGGAATTCCAATACATTTCTTCCTTCTGTTGGTGCTCACACTGGGTACTGTTAAATGGGGTCATGCTACTGTCCCCAGTTTGTAGCTGTAGAAACTGAGGCTCAGTGACTGCAGTGGCTTCCAAAAAGCTATTCATTATAACATCATATTACAAATAAGCTAATATGAAGGGAGACTGAAAGGTCTTCTGCTAAAACCAGTATTCAACATTTGCTGTTCCCTTATAAGGGTCACTATAAGAAATAGTGAGATCCAAGGCTGCAATAACAGTTGGTTAAAATTCTGGCTTCCCATAGTGACCCCCATACAGCACCCCCATGGGTCTTCCAGAGAAAGGACTCCACCTCATTTCAACAGGAACAAAGACAATTGTAAGTAATGACCATACTCAGGGTGCTGTTGGGGAGGATCTCCCCTCTGTGCTACCAACCAGAAAGATACACAAAATATATCTAAACAAGGAAATATTAGGTATCATCTGATATCTATTACTAACTTAGTTCACTCACCTAAACACGAAGCCTTTATTATTCTTCTTGGAAACAAATCCTCTGAAACTAATATGCTTTTATCTTCCTCCAAAGTCACACTTGGCTCAGTGATTTCATAACTAAGCCTAATATGACCATCCGCTGGGCCTATTCACCTCATGGACTGGTCCAGCTAGTTGGAATCTATCCCAACAGCCATAAGCTAGTCATTCCTTAGGACGAAAGTGTAGCCAGCATGGTGTCCTAACCAATGCAATGACCTTGCTCCTCAAGGGGAAATAATAGAAGGCATGATCTTTGTGCCCCTTCCTCCCACAGAAGGAAACATTTAACATGAATAGACTCACATACTAAGAGTTGTGCTGAATATGTGAATAAATACACTGTGTGTCAGAGAAACACCACACATATCCCCTGTCTGTCACCTACTTATTTGTGTGCTTATGTGTTCATCATCTACTTTTAAAAGTCTGCTCTAAGTTCTTAGGGTACAAATATGAGTAGGACCCTGACATTATTCATGTTGATATAGAGACAAATTAACAGATAATTATTCTATAGCCAAGTTAAAGTAATGATATAGGTATGAGAAACATATGTTGTCATCATCAGAGAATGGCCTATCTGCTTTCTGTGTCTCCTTAGCAAAAGGTCAAAGTTGAAAAACAAAGTTGAATCTCAAATAACATTCAGGGAAGCATTAAGCTCATTCTCTCAAGAGGAGGTGGGCATCTCTCCCCAATTTATGTTGATTGGGTTCTATGCATGCTGTGTTCAGGCCATGTCCCAAAGCTAAATATAAGAGACAGGACGCTTGCCCTCCTGAAGGCAAAGGGGGTAGAGGCACTAAACAATTAACCACAAATATAAATATTGAATTATAAATCGGGACCCATGCTAAGAAGTAGCACTAATTGGCACAGTTGACCTTTCTTAAACTCTCTTC
>NW_017733062.1:125719-127692 GCF_001890085.2 Hipposideros armiger | reverse complement strand
ATGGCTGCTACAGTTATCATGGTGATCACTTCTTTAGATATATAAATGTTGAATAACTATGGTGTATACCTTAAACTAATATAATATTGTATGTTAGCTATATTTTAATAAGAATCGTTTTTAGAAAGATTCTGAATAGCCAAGTAATCTTAAGAAAGGAAAACAGGGTTGGAAGTATCACAATACTAAATATCAAACTATACTGTAAGTCCATAGTAATCAAAACAGCATGGAAAAAACCAGACAGATAGATCAATGGAACAGAACAGAGAGCCAAGAAATAAATCCATGCCAACACAGTAATTTTTTTTCAGTTTTATTCAGGTTCTCTTTATTTAGCTTAACTTTTAGATGCCTCTGCCACTTCCCAATTCCAGAACCCAATCAGATCCAGTTTTAGCAATAATGTCATACTCTCTTTCTGAATCCTGATGACCAAGATAATTTCTTACTTGGGGTTCGTGACTTGGGCCAGTTGGTGATATGGAATTGGGGAGTGTGTGGAAGACCTCTCACCTCTGGCTGCTGCCTCAGATTGTGCAAGTTTGACTGGCTCACTACATAAGAACTGCCAGGATGGCCAAGGATGCAGATCTGCTCCACCCTGTGATTTAAAAAATTCACCTGATTTATATAAAATTAAAACACACAAAAGTGATGTCAGCAGCATTGTGGCATGAGAGGACCTCCAGATCAATCACTGTGAATTTNAATACAAGCAAGTCATGTGAATCAGCCCATACCAAGGAGAATTGATTTCACAGGGGTGTAACTACTAGAGGCAGGTACCCAAGATAGAAGGTACAGACATTAAAAATATTATTTTATGAGTTTATTTGATCCAAACTCACAACATATTCCAGAGAGCAAGGTTTAAAATGTCCTAGGGAATAACAGTTTCGTAGTTTCTATTATGCATTTGAAATTAATGAGAGAATGTAAGGAAGATTACATGAAGGTAAGAGAAAGAAAGGCAGTGGCTGCACCATATGTCCATTTCCACCAGCAATGTACAAGGTTTCAATGTCTCCATATTCTTGCCAACATTTGTTATTTTTCTTTCCAGCCATCTTAGTGGTTGTAAAGTGCTAGGGACTTTCACTTTGTGCAATATAATGGGTAAGGACCTGTGTGAACATTTCAGAGACAGAGGGGGACAAGTGAAGGGTGTGGTTGGGAACTTGGCCTAGTTGGCTCCTGAGCTTTCTATGGACTCCAGGGACATGTATGCTCTCTGTTGTATACACAGTCAGTTAGTAGGACTCCACAGAATGTGACTGATATGCAGGCCTTCTAAAAGTTATTTAAGCACCCTCAGCCTCAGTTGCTGAATGAGTATTAATAAAGTGAGCATTAATATTTTATGTCTTACCTTCCCAAAGGAACCCTGACCAGAGCAGACCCTCATCCATGAACTGTGCCTAGATCTGCTGTTTGAGGTCTAGATTTGCAAGCTTGACACATGGTAACTATAACTAAAGAAAACATATGATATTGTTGGGCTAGATATCCAACCGTCTGCGGGTTCATCTAGAAATGTTCACTCATGTGAACTCATAAACACTTTAACTGGTGGCTGAGAGAGGACAAGAGTTACAGAGTAACCCCAAATTGTGTAATGTATTTTCATTTAGCAAGAGGGGGAAACAACTTCAAGTTTTAGCTGAAAAATAATTAGAATGTTGGGAGTTCGCTGATTGTGAATTGTTTGCCTTTTTCCATGTCATCAATTGTCTTTAAATGGCTCTTTTTGGACAGAATACTGGGATGTATTAAAAAAACCAAAAAAACAAGACCCAACTCTATACTGCTTTCAGGAGACTCATCTGAGATCCAAAGGCAAACATAGGCCTTTGATAAAGAGAAGGGGTGGAAGATGATACTCCGTGATGATGACATCCAGAGAAAAGTGAGTGTCAGTACTTACATTAGACAAAATAGATTTCAAGATAAAAAAGGTAAAAAGAGACAAA
>NW_017733062.1:113655-115019 GCF_001890085.2 Hipposideros armiger | reverse complement strand
CCAGATGGCTCTACTCCAAAGCCCATCACTGACAGATCCCACATGCTCTCAAATACAGGCAGACAGGCAAGGACTGGCCAGCATTTCAGGGAAAAGCCAAAACAAACAAGAATAGGAGCTCAAAGGAAAACAAGCAGTGTGGGGTAGGGATGGAGCTTTGGAAAACAGCCATAGGGACCTGAGAGATGTGCTGACATTAAATCAGAACAGAGTAAAAAGGAACTCTTTGAAATAAAAAATATAATAGAAGATGTAATATTTCACAGAAAGATAGGAAGGAAAAGTTAACTAATTCACTATAAAAGAGAAATAAAGAGATGGAAAATGGAAGAGAAAACATCAGAAAACTAGGGAAGCATTCTAAGAATTTAATCATCTGTTCAATAGGGGTAACAAAACAGAAAATAGAAAAAAAAGAAAAGACAGAATTAAAGAAAATTTCCCAGAATCTAAGGATGGGAGTCTCCAAATGAAAGAGCTAATATACTGCTCTGTCCACTATAGCAGCCCCTAGGCACATTGATGGTCATACTTAAACATAAATTAACTAAAATTAAATACAATCATAAATGCAATTCCTCAGTGTTCAATAGCCTTTTGTGACTACACCCGCTTTATTGGACAATACAGATAGAGAACATTTGCATCATTGGCAAAAGGTTGATTGGATAGCTCTGGCCTAGAATAACAGATGAAAGCAGATCCACCAAGACATCGTAATGAAATTTCAGAAAATATAGAAAAAAAGAACACATCAAAGCTGACAGAAAGGGTAGAGGGAGCAGGAAACAGGTCTCATACAAAGGCTCAGAATTCAGAAGGGTATTAAACTTTCCAAGAGCAAAACTAAAAGCAAGACTCTAGTCTTCAAATTCAGAGAGAAAATTCTTGTCATCTTAGAATTCTATGCCCAAAATATCAGCCTACCATGAGGGTACATATATTAGATGTATTCAGATGTGCAAGTTCTTTAAAAAGTTTACTCCTGTGCACCATTCCTCTGAAAGTCACAAAATCACACCCTCCCCCCAAAAATGGTGAAAACCAAGAAAGAGAGACAGGCAGATGACCTGGGAACAGGTCATTCAGCACAGCTGAGAGGCAAGGGGACTATCTGGGACAAAGCTGTGCAGAAGCTACCAGGTGTAAGCAGTCCAGACAGAAAGTAAGGAGAGGGCCACTAGAGGGCTTAAAGGTGCAAACAGGGGAATTACACTTCTAGTGGAAAACAGATGATAAGGACAGAGAAAACTCATCAAGTTACAAAAAGGGAATGTTGGTGTCAAGGAAAATGAAAAGTTGTCAAGAACATAAATGGAAGCACACAGTGTGTGTGACTCAATTATGAATAAAAAACACTTAAG
>NW_017733062.1:110244-111465 GCF_001890085.2 Hipposideros armiger | reverse complement strand
CCAACATTCACATCATAGGGATACCATAAGGCGAAGAGAGAAAACAAAGGATTAAGAACCTATTTGAGGAGAGATGGAGAAAAAATGGCGGCGGTGAGGAGGGCTCCCTGAGTTCTCCCCTGCAAAGCACAGCAATTTGAGCAGCTGGAGCGCAGCAAACAAACCTCTACCAAGCATGCTGAGCAGCGAAGGGACTCCCACGCCGAGTACTTAAAGGTGGGCAGACCAGGCGAGTGGGGGAAGAGGGAGGCGAGGTGCGTGGAGGCACAGCCCGCATCCGCAGCTGCTGAGACTCGGGGTCTTAGAGAGCAGATTGGGGAGTTCCTGCGGCTCGCTCCCTACTCCTCCAGCCCGTGCCAAGGCAGAATCCTCAGGCCTGGCGCAAAGCAGAATGGAGAAAGGAGGGAGTGAGCGGAGGCACAGTCTGTCTGCGCCCGCAGCTGCGGAGCTGTGGGAATCCAGGACAAGGCAGAGTCTTTTGCAGCATCTGGAAGGGCTCAGCCTCTGATGCTGACAGTCCCCACCGGGAGTCTGACAGGAGCCCCAGGGCGCACAATTCCTGAGGCGGAAATCTCAAACCGGCAAGCAGGAGAAGAGGGAAGCGAGAAGCGTGGAGATGCAGCCCACACCCCACAGCTGTGGAGACACGAGCTACTTTGCCCCTGGAGTGAAGCAGGGGCTCTGCGGGAGCATCGGAGGGGGCTTTTTTCCCCCCTATTTTTTCTCTTTCTTTTTTCTCCCCCCTTTTCTCTCAGATAGGAAAAATAAACTGCATAGATAAGTGCACACCCCTACCCTCAGAAACCTTGGCCCCCTCCCTGCCAGAGCCTGAAGCTGACTCCTGAAGAGAGGAGTAAGTCAGAACAAAGCTGCTTCCACTCCCTGGGGGTTGAGTAATTTACATGAGAAGAGGCTGCAGGTGGGAGCTACAAACATGCTGTCCCCGCCCCCACCTCTCCTGGGTGGCTGGGGAAGCAGAAGAGCTTTGGCTGCTGAGGCACAGAAAGGCCTACCAGCAGCTCTGAAATCTCCACCCCCACCTTCCAACAGCCCCAGTGGAAACAGCACCCGAAGAAGCACATCCAGTCCTCTGGCTGCGCAGAAATCAGAGTGCCTCTGGACAGGCAGGAACAGAAATAACACTGACTTTGTAAAAAAACTACCAATCACACCTCATAACTCCACTCATCTAAAATAGACCTGCATTACCAAGCTCACTCT
>NW_017733062.1:103918-108104 GCF_001890085.2 Hipposideros armiger | reverse complement strand
AATGTTAAAAGGGCTGCTTTAAGCAGAGGAAAGAGAAAAACAACCTAACTAACGAAGAACAGGAACACAAATAACAAAATGGCAATAACTGCGCACCTATCAATAATCACATTAACCAATTTGTGCTTTCTAATCCCCTCACCTTCTCCCTCACCCCCACCCCTCTCCAATCTAGCAATCATCAGTTTTTTTTCTGTATCTCTGAGACTGTTTCTGATTAGTTTGCTCATTTATTCTATTTAGATTCCACATATAAAGTGAGATCATATGGTATTTGTCTTTCTCCGACTGACTTACTTCACTTAGCATAATGTTATCTAGGTCCATCCATATGTTTGCAAATGGTAAGATTTCCTTCTTCTTTATGGCTGAGTAATACTCCATTGTATAAATGTACCACAGCTTCTTAATCCAGTCATCTACCAATGGGCATTTCGGTTGTTTTCATTTCTTGGCTACTGTGAATAGCATTGCAATAAACGTAGGGGTGCATATATTTTTTTGAATTAGTGTTTTGGATTCTGGATAGATACCTAAGAGTGGAATTGCTGGTCATAAGGTAGTTCCATTTCCAGTTTTTTGAGATATCTCCATACTGATATCCATAGTGGCTACACCAATCTGCAATCCCACCAACAGTGCACCAGGGTTCCCTTTTCTCCACATCCTCTCTAGCACTTGTTTGTTGATTTGTTGATAATAGCCATCTGACCGGAGTGAGGTGGTCTCTCATTGTGGTTTTAATTTGCATTTTCTAATGATTAGTGAGGTTGAGCATTTTTTTCATATGTCTGTTTGCCATCTCTATGTCCTCTTTAGAAAAATGTCTCTTCATGTCCTCTGTTCATTTTTTAATTGGTTGTTTATTTTTTTGGTTTTGAATTGAGTGAGATGATGATGATGATGATGATGATGATGATTGGGGAACAGTGTGTTTTTCCAGGACCTATCAGCTCCAAGTCAAGTAGTTGTCTCAATCTAGTTGTGGAGGGTGCATCTCAGTGGCCCATGTGGGGATCAAAACAGCAAGTTTGGTGTTATGAGCACTGCGCTCTAACAAACTGAGCTAACTGGCTGCCCCCTGAATGAATTTTTAAAATAAATTTTGGATATTAACCCCTTGTTAGATGTATCATGGACAAATATCTTCTCCCATTCAGTAGGGTTCCTTTATGTTTTATTGATGGTTTTCTTTGCTGTGAAAAAGCTTTTTAGTTTGATATAATCTCATGTTTATTTTTTCTCTTCCTTTGGCTGAGGGGATATATCAGTAAAAATATTACTAAGGTAATGTCTGAAAATTTACTTTCTATATTTTCTTCTAGGAATTTTATGGTTTTAGATCTTACATTTAAGCCTTTAATCCATTTTTAATTTATTCTCGTATATGGCATAAAGAGGTGGTCCAGTTTCGTTTTTTTCCTTGTGTCTGTCCAGATTTCCCAGCAGCATTTATTGAATAGACTTTTTTTACCCCAATGTAAATTCTTCCTTCCCTTGTAGTAGATTAAATGACCATATAGGTATGGATTTATTTCTGGGCTCTTTATTCTGTTCCATTGACCTATGTGTCTGTTTTTATGCCGGTACCATGCTGTTTTGATTACTATAGCCATGTAGTATGATTTGATGTCAGGTAGCATGATACCTCCCACTTTGTTCTTATTTCTCAAGATTGCCATGGCTTTTCAGGGTCTTTTATGGTTGCATATAAATTTAAGGATTATATGTTTTATTTCTGTGAAAAATGTTCTTAGTAGTTTGATAGAAATTGCATTGAATATATATATATATATATATATATATATATATATTGCTTTAGGTAGTATGGACATTTTAACTATATTAATTCTTCCTATCCATGAGCATGGTATGTATTTCCATTTATTTGTATCTTTTTTCATTTCTCTCTTCAGTGTCATAATTTTTTGAGTACAGGTCTTTTACTTTGGTTAAACTTATTCCTAAGTATTGTATAGTTTTTGAAGTAATTGTAAATGGGACTGTTTTCTTATTTTCTCATTCTGGTAGTTTATTACTGGTGTATAAAAATGCAAGTGATTTCTCAATATTAATTTTGTATCCTTCTTTTTCCTTAATTTTGTATTTGCTTCTTTACTAAATTCATTTATCAGTTGTAATAGTTTTTTGGTAGAGTGTTTGGGGCTCTCTCTATATAGTATGATGTCATCTGCATATAATGACAATTTTAATTCCTCCTTTCCAATTTGGATGCCTTTTATTTCTTTTTCTTGTCTGATTGCTGTGGCTAGAACTTCCAGAACTATGTTGAATAAAAGTGGTGAAAGTGGGTAACCTTGTCTTGTTCCTGATCTTCAGGGGAATGGTTTTAACTTCTTCCCATTATGATGTTAACTGTGGGTTTATCATATATGGCCTTTATTTTGTTGAGATATGATCCTTCTATTCCCATTTTGTTAAGAGTTTTTATCATAAATGGGTGCTGGATTTTGTCAAATGTTTTTCTGCCTATTGATATGACCATATAGTTTTTATTTTTCATTTTGTTAACATGGTATATCACATTAATTG
The DNA here is from genome assembly GCF_001890085.2 of Hipposideros armiger. Taxonomy (NCBI): domain Eukaryota; kingdom Metazoa; phylum Chordata; class Mammalia; order Chiroptera; family Hipposideridae; genus Hipposideros; species Hipposideros armiger. The sequence goes on along the minus strand of NW_017733062.1, from coordinate 105,551 downwards.
ATTTGAGAATATTGAACCAATCTTGCACATCAGAAATGAATCCCACTTGATTGTAGTGTATGATCTTTTTAATGTATTGCTGAATTTTGTTTGCTAATATTTTGTTGAGGATTTTTGCATCTATATTTATTGGGGATATTGGCCTGTAGTTTTCTTTTTTTGAAATTTCTTTGCCTGATTTGGGGAGTGATAATGGCCACATAAAAAGAATTTGGGAGACTTCTTCCCTTCTGAATTTTTTAGAATAGTTTGAGGAGACTAGGTGATAATTTTTTTTGAATGTTTGGCAAAATTCACTTGTAAAGGCTGCCCCAGAGTTTTTGTTTGTTGAAAGCTTGTTGATGTGATTCAATTTCCTTGGTAGTAATCAGTGTATTCAGATTTTCCATTTCTTCTTGAGTTAGTCTTGCAATGTTGTATGTTTCTAGAAAATTATCCATTTTTTTCAGATTGTCTAATTTGTTTTTTTTAAGTTTTTATTGGGGAATTGGGGGATGGGAACAGACAAGTTGGTATCCTTTTGTTCTTCAGTCTAGTTGCGGAGGATGTTGCTTCACTGGCCCAAGTTGGCACCATCATTGCGCTCTTCCCGGGTGAGGCAGATCAGTCGCTGGCCTCTGGACGGCTGCTCACTGTGGCTNGATGGTGACTCAAAGGGTGTTGGAGGCATACAAGGGCAGACTGAGGTGTGTGTGTGTGGCCTCAGTGGGACAGCTGGAAGACAGTTACCATTTACCCTGTGTCAGGTCCTTCTCCCGTGCAGCCAGCAGGCTGGCACCATCTTTCCTGTGTTGAGCCCACCCCCTACACTTTCGGCCAAATCTGAATCTGATTGGTCTGGTGAGCTCTGCAGCTCTGCCCTGCTGACACACTGGGACCCCACCCCACCCAACTCCCCCAATGCCAGAGGCACTTTCTCCAACAGCAGCCAGTCCCAGTCGCATTGCACACTTTCTTGGAAAACTATCAGAGTCCAATAGACCCCAAGTAGGAGCAACGGCCTTGGTGTGCTCTAAGACTTTCACTGAGTAGCTTCAGGCTCAGCATTGGCACCAAACAGAATTTACATTAATGTGGTAAAAAAAAAACTCTTCTTACTCTAATGACTTCCTGAGACCCTGCCTCATCTAACGTGCATAACATATGAGGTTTTATCAGTGGCTGAATCTTAAAGGAGCTGGCAGGTGGCAGCAGACTTTGGGGTGTCCTGGTATTTTGTAGAGCTATCCCAGGCCTGGTACTGGTGGCAGACATCCTTGGTTCACAGTATGGCCTCTCCCATGCACCACAGACAGTGAACAACCTTGGATCACTTTGTATCTTTTACCAGGTAGCCCCAACCAGTGACCCAAGCCTGCATTGGAGCCCTTCCCAAAAGGCCACAGAACCAACATACCTGGAGGTTGGCTTCAGACCACAGCAGAGAACCACCAGAATAATTCCACAAGTAGCACACACGAAGAGTAGTCTCAACAAGCACCAGAGCCCACTGGGGTGATTCTCAGTTGGGTAAGTCCCTGCACAGCAACCTGTAAGCTATGGACATGGCTGTCGCTCACAGTCAATCAGCCTGATGATCAATCCTACCCCCTGACATGCCAATAGCAATCAAGGCTCTACTATAACAGGAGGG
>NW_017733062.1:89586-97483 GCF_001890085.2 Hipposideros armiger | reverse complement strand
CTGCTCAGCTCGGGCTGACTCGAACCGCTGTTGCTCAGAGCTCAAACTCTTGAGCGAGCTCTTAACCAACTGAGCCACTCAGCCGGCCCTCCCATTCATTATTTAGCAACATGTTATTCAGGCTCCATGTATTTGTGCGTTTTCCAGTTTTTTATTGTAGTTGATTTCTAATTTCATAGCACTATGGTCAGAGAAAATGCTTAATATAATTTCAATTTTCTTAAATGTATTGAGTCTTGTTTTGTGACCTAACATGTAATCTATCTTGAAAAATGTTCCATGTGCACTTGAGAAGAATGTATACTCTGTAGCTTTGGGGTGAAATGCTCTGAAAATACCTATTAATTCCAACTGGTCTAATGTGTCATTTAAGGCCACTGTTTCCATAATGATTTTCTGTTTTGAGGATCTGTCCCTTTCTGTCAGTGGTGTGTTGAAGTCCCCTACTATGATAGTGCTACTGTTGATGTCTGTCTTTACGTCAGTCAATACCTGTTTGATGTATTTAAGAGCTCCTATGTTGGGTGCATAGGTGTTTACTAGGGCTATGTCCCCTTGTTGGATTTCTTTTATTATTATGTAGTGCCCTTCTTTATATTTTATTATATTCTTCATTTTAAAGTCTACTTTTGTCCAATATAAGTATTGCTACTCCAGACTTTTTCTCATTTTCATTTGTATGAAATACCTTACTCCATCCCTTTACTTTCAGCCTGTGTGTGTCTTTTGATCTGAGGTGAGTCTTTTGTATACAGCATATGCGTAGGTCTTGTTTTCTCATCCACTCAGCCATCCTATGTCTTATGATTGGAGCATTTACTCTATTTACCTTTAAGGTGATTATTGATAGGTACATAGTTATTGCCACTTTGTTATTTGTATTTCTGACCTTCATTAGTTAGATTGTTTTCATCTTTCTTCTGCTTAAAGTAGCCCTTTAACATTTCCTGCAATGCTGGCTTGGTGGTAATGAATTCCTTTAGCTTATTCTTTTCTGGGAAGCTCTTTATCTCTCCTTCACTTTCAAATGATAGCCTTGTTGGGTAAAGCAATCTATGTTGTAGGCTTTCGTTTTTCATCACTTTGAATATATCCTGCCACTCTGTTCTGGCCTGCAAAGTTTCTATAGAAAAGTCAGCTGATAGTCTTGTAGGAGTACCCTTGTAAGTAACTCGCTGTCTCTCTCTTGCTGCTTTTAGGATTCTCTCTTTGTATTTAAACCTTGCCATTTTAACTATAATGTGTCTTGGTGTGAGCCTGTTTGGGTTCATCTTGGTTAGAACTCTCTGCACTTCCTGGGCTTGTATGTCGATTTCCTTCACCAGGTTAGGGAAGTTTTCAGTCATTATTTCTTCAAAAATCTTCTTGATCCCTTGCTCTCTCTTCTCCTTCTGGTATTCCTATTACATGCATGTTGTTGCACTTGATGTTATCCCACAGGTCTCTTAAACTATTTTCATTTTTTTTCCTTTTTGTTGTTCCAACTGGATGATTTCTGCTATCTTGTCTTTTAACTCGCAGATTCAATCCTCTGCTTTATCTAATCTTCTGGTAACTCCTGCCAGTGTGTTATTTCAGTTATTGTATTCTTTAATTCTGACTGGTTTTTTTTTATGATTTCTGTATCATTCTTTAAGTTTGCTATCTCTTTGTTGAGATTCTCACTAAGTTCTTTAAATGTTCTTATAATCAGTGTTCTAAACTCTGTCTGTGACAGGTTGGTTACCTTTGTTTCATTTAGTTCCAATTCTGGAGGTTTCTTCTGTTCTTTTATTTGAAACATTTTTCTTTGTTCCCTTATTCTGGATGTCGCTCTGTGTTTGCTTCAATGTATTAGGTAGATCCCCTAGGTCTCTCAGTCTTTTCTGGGTAGTCTTATGTAGTATGTGTCCTTTATATTATAATTGTGCAGTCCCCGTATTCTCCTGTGCATGTATTCCAGAGGTGTCCCTTGTGTTGTGTATATTCTCCTATTGAAGTTGAGCTTTAATTGCTTTTGGCTTGTCAGTAGGTAGGATTGACTCCCAGGCTGACTAGTTGTGAGAATTGGCTATGACCACAGTGTATGACCTGCTGTGTGAGGGTTGAACCCTCAGATGAGGCTTGGTCCCTGTAGGCTCTTGTGCCTGTAGAGAATTCCCTTTGTGTGTGTCACTTGTAGTTCAAACCCAGTAATGCTCTGGTTTGGTCTGGAGTTGGCCTCTGGGTCAGTTGATTCTTGTGCCTCTTAGGCTGGGGCCTCACGCAGGGTGATTTCAGAACAAAACAAACCATCAAGCACAACAACATCAAAATAAAAACAAATATGCTCATACATAGAAACAACTGACAACCAACACTCAACACAAACAAAAATATCAAAAATGCAGAAAACAAACAAAAAAAGAAAACAAAAAATAACATAAAAAATCAATACAGAAAAACAGAAAGGAGAAAAAGTAGATCAAGGGGAGAAGAAAAAGAGAGAGGGAATAGGAAAAGAAAAAAAAAGAAAAAATATATATCTAAAAATAAGAATAATAAAAATACCAAACAACAACAAGAAACCAAATTAACAGTGTCAGTCTTGGCTTAAGTCCATCAATCTATCTCCAGTTTGTCCTCTGCTGTAGAAAATCTCCTCTGCATCATGTGGAGATGGAGCTGGCCACCTGGTGCCCAAAGTGACCTTGGCAATGCAGTTCTAGGTGGGCGGCACTATGGGGTACGGTTGGTAGTTTTTACAAAGTCAATGCAGTTTCTGCTCTCACCTGCACGAGCGCACTGAGAACACCACAGCCAGCCACCAGAAGGAGGGATTCTTTCTGTGAGCAGGTCTCCTGGGTTTTAGGGCACTTCTTCCATTCGGGTGTGCGAGATTTCTGAGCTTCTGAAAGCCCAGAGCTGCTTCTGCAACCCACTGCTAACACCTGTGTGCATCTCAGCAGCTCTCATTGCCTTGCTGGGAGTCACCCAAAAAAGGTGAGTTGGCCGGTGCCTATGTCTCCCTGGCTAGCCCAGCAGTATCACACTGGTCCCAGCCTCTTCCCTAGGCCAGAGCTGTCAAACCGGCTTTTTCCAGTTCTTGAGGGCTGCAGTTCCTCTGTAATATGACACTACTCCTTTCAGTTCTGGGATCAGCTTAAAACTCTGGAAGGGCTGGGGTAGGAGAGCTGTGGGAGAGTGGGGAAGGGGCCCAGACACCCTGCTTTCTCTGCTTTCTGCCTGACCTGAGAGCCAGCCGCAGGTCTCAGCTGAGGTCTCTGTCTTGAACGCTGGGCACCATTGTCCTATATGGTGACCACTCGGCAGAACTGTGGGACGCAGGAAGAGAGCCCACAGTCTGGCTGTTGCCATCTCCGGTCTGTGTCCTGGGGCTCTGAGTCTCCGCGGCTGCGCGGCTGCAGGCCACCTCTCCACACTTCCCCTTTCCCTCTTCCCCTGCTCGCCCGTTTGGCCACCTTCAGGTAATCCTTGTGCATGTCTCTTAGCTGTTCTGTGTGATGAGCAAAGAATCTGATGAATTATAGATGTTCAATTTGTGGTAACTTCCGGGGAGAATTCTAGAAGACTACCTCATATTGCCATTTCTATAACAATTACTTTCAATGTAAATGGATTAAATGCTCCCATCAAAATGTTCCCATTCATCTGAATGGATAAGAAAACAAAACCCTTACATATGCTGCTTATGAGAATCACTTCAGATTGAAAGACACAGACACACACACACACAAAGCAAAGTGATGGAAAAAGATATTTCATGAAATTGGAAATGAGAAAATAAAAAGCTGGGATAAGAATACTTATACCAGAATAGACTTTAAAACAAAGACTATAATAAGAGACACCAAAGAACTCAGTGATCCCACTTCTGAGTATTTATCTGAAGAAACCCAAACACTATTTCAAGGGGACCTGTGCATCCATATGTTCACTGTAGCATTGTTTATAATGGCCAAGATGTGGAGTCAGCCTGGGTGTCTGTTGATGGAAGAATGGGTGAAGAGAAGGTAGTACATACGAGGTCTGAAAATTAAGTTAGTGAACTTGCCACTGTACGCTTACATTGGCAGCACTGTACAAATAACTCAGTAAGGTTTCATAACCTTGGTATATCAGTGTCTCACAGCTGTGTTTGTGTCAACGTGTGGCAGTGTCTTGCTGAGAGGCATTCATTATTGTTGTTGTGTGTTTTTGTGTGCTGTCTCAAGAATGTTTGAGTTTGAATTAGAGCAAAAAACAAACATTAAATTTCTTGTTAAACTTGGCCAGAGCAGAAGTGAAATCAGGGATATGTTAGTCCAAGTTTATGGGGATAATACCATGAAGAAAACGGCAGTGTACAAATGGATTAAACATTTTTCTGAAAGCAGAGAACGTATCACTGATGAAGAGATGTCAGGGCAGCTAGTAATGAGCAGGACTGATGAAAACATTGCAAAAATTTGTCGAATTATGCATCAAAATCATCAGCTGACTGTGAGAAGCATAGTAGACCAAGTAAACATCGATAGAGAAACATTAGGAAAATCTTAACTGAAAATCTTGGCATGAGAAACATGTGTGCAAAAATGGTCCCGAGAGACTCACCAATAAACAAAAGCAAAAGAGAGTCAAAGTTTGCCAAGACCTTTTGGAGAGGCAAAAGAATGTTTTGGCTATTTTAACACGACCTTGAAACAAAGCGTCAAAGTGCACAATGACAATCAGCCAATTCTCTATGACCAAAAAAGTTCTGTCAGTCCAAATCAAGAGTCAAAACAATGTTGCTAATCTTTTTTGATATCAGAGGGATTATTCATTATGAATTTATACCAATTGGACAAACAGTTAACCAATTTTACTGTTTGGAAGTGCTGAAAAGGCTGTGTGAAAAAGTTAGACAAAAACGACTTGAACTTTTTGCCAACAGTTCATGGCTCTTGCATCACGACAATGCACCAGCTCACAGAGAAATGTCTATGAGCGAGTTTTTAGCCAGTAAAAAAATAACTATATTGGAACACCCTCCCTACTCACCTGATCTGGCCCCCAATGACTTCTTTCTTTACCCAAAGATAAAGGAAATATTGAAAGGAAGACATTTTGATGACATTCAGAACATCAAGCATAATAGGATGACAGCTCTGATGGCCATTCCAGAAAAAAAGTTCCAAAGTTGCTGTGAAAGATGTACTAGGCACTGGCATTAGTGTACAGCTTCCTAAGGGGCGCACTTTGAGTGTGACTGTAGTGATATTCAGCAATGAGGTATGTAACACTTTTTCTAGGATGAGTTTGCGAACTTAATTGTCAGGCCTTGTATTTACAATGGAATATTGCTTGGCCATGTAAGGGAATGGGTTCTTGACATCTGTAGCAGCATGGATTGACCAGGAGGGTATTGTGCTGAGTGGAGTGTAAGACAGAGAAAGACAAATGCAATGTGATTTCACTTATATGTGGAATCTAAAGAACAAAATAAACAAACAAAACAGAAGTAAACTCACAGGTGTAGAGAACATATTGATGCTTGAGAGATAAGAGGGGCATTGGGGCAGGGTGAAAAAGGAATAGGGGTTAAAAAGTACGAATTGGTAGTTACACAGTAATCATGATGATGTAAAGTGAAGCACTGGGAATATAGTCAATGATATGGTAATAACTATACAGTGCCAGGTGGGTACTAGACTAGTGTGGTGAATTGTATCTTAAATTACATAAATGTCTAACCACCATGCTGTATGCATGAAATTAATATAAAATAATATTGAATGTCAACTCTAATTGAAAAATTTAAAATGGGGAAGGAAAGGTGAACGAGAATAAGAGGTCCAAATTTCCAGGTATAAACAAATAAATCATGGGGAAGTAATGTGCAACTCAGAGAATATAGTCAAATAACATTGTAATAGCATGGTATGGTGTCAGATGATTGCTGGACTTAAGATGAAGAAGTCTTTAGGTATGTAAATGTTGAATAACTATGGTGTACACCTGAAACTAATACAATATTGTATGTTAGCTATGTTTTAATAAAAATCTTAAAAAAATAAAGCACGTGCATCTATAAATTTTATTTTTAAAAGCCTTGGATCAGATGTCACCTCCTCCAAACCTTCTCTGGGGACAAGTGCCCTTCTCTGTGCTCCCAAAACACCAGGCTGACCTCCCACCATATTGAACTGATCGGTTCATGAGTCTACCTTTCTCCATCACACTGGGGTGTCTCGTGTCTGCTCAGAGTGGGACACAGGAAATGTTTGTGGATCCAAACAGAGGCTCAGACAGGAACCTTCTTGCTGACCTCCAAGCATGTTTGAGGTTCAGATGAACCTCCTGATAGTAGGTTTTGGGAAATTTCCAAATGTCATAAAGATGAGTGGTGCTGGTGGGGGTCCACATGCTGTTTCCAATTCATGTGTCACACACAGCCACGAGATGTTTTTATTGAAGCACTACTATGTACTCAGCAATGTGCTAGGCCCAACTAGGACATAAGTGGATCCAGCTTAGCCCTAAAGCCACCCCAGGCCTTTTGGGGCCTCATCCCAGCAGTGAGGCTCATGAGGTTGTTAGGTAACAGCAAAGCATATGGTTAAGGCCACAGGTCTGGAAGGCTCTGCCTTTTCCAGCTCTCTCACCTTGGGCAAGTCATTAATCTCTCTGTGCCTCTGTTTCCTCTGAGGGCTATTAGAAGGAATGTGAGAATTCTGTAAAATATAAGCCTTGGATTTACTTCTGAGAAGACTTTTCTCTGATTGTTTCATTTCATCTTTGTCTATCTGTCAACTGTGTTATTGTACCAACTGTAGAAATGAGAGATATAGCACACAAATGCTCAAAGAAAATATAGCCTTTTAACTTTTCATAAATGAGATCATCATCCCCATGAGACCCTACCTGTGGCAGGATTGGGAAGGGTGAATTTTTTTGTTACCGTAAAACAATTTTGCAGTCTAATTTGGGTAAGGAGCATCTCTGAGTTTGGACTCACCAATCCCCTCCTTTCCCTGCTCCTCCCAGGATGAGGTCAGGATATTTAGGGGTATGAACTATGGAAATGGGAAAGTGAGGCTCAGACCGTCACCTTGCCTTTGGCATTGCAGGCCACGTCTGCTCCCTGCCGTGGTTCTGCAGAGGCTCCTAGAGGATCTGCTGCTACATTCGCGGCTCTATCAGGCCTGAGAGTTGCCCCAGGCACTTCTCACTGGCATCCAGGTTCCAGCCCTAGCCTCAACCCAGACTTCATGAGAGTACATGTTCAGTGCTGTGTGGGAGCTCTTAGCCCACAGGCTCTCCTCAAATCCTGTTATAGGCTGAATTGTGCCTCCCCCACCCCCATTTATATGTTGCATTCCTAACCTCCAGCACTTCAGAATGGGACTGTAGTTAGAGATAGGGCCTTTAAAGTGTTAAGTTTAAATGAGACCATAGGGGTGGGCCACATTTTAACAAGGTGTCCTTATAAGAAAAGAAGATTCAGACACAGCACAGAGGAAAGGCCATGTGAAGACCGGGAAGAGATGACCTTCCTGTAGCCAAGGTGAGAAGAACCAACCCTGCTGACACTTCCAGCCTCCAGAGTTGGACTTCCAGACTCCAGGGTTGTGAGAGAATACATTTCTTCTGCTTAAACCACCCCTCTATTATACTTTGCTTTGGGAACTCTAGCAAACTAATACAGATCCGCTTTCCTTCTCTCAAGGTTGCCTGGGGACTCAATGATTGTACAACAATTACGTTTCTGTCTCTCCAATCAAATTTTGAGATCCACAATTTATTCACTTCTATATTCTTGAGGCCTAAGAGTGGTATATTTGGCATGGTGATTTTTTGTTTTAGGATTTTTATTGGGGAATTGGGGGATGGGAACAGTGCTGGGGAATTGGGGGAAGGGGAACAGACAAGTTGCTGTCGTTTTTTTGTTCTTCAG
>NW_017733062.1:63084-87221 GCF_001890085.2 Hipposideros armiger | reverse complement strand
GACAGCAACTTGTCTGTTCCCCTTCCCCCAATTCCCCAGTGCTGTTCCCATTCCCCAATTCCCCAATAAAAAAAAGAATATAGGAGCGAAAGAAAGGGAAATATAAGACATAAAGTGAAGGGAGGGACAGAAAAGGAAAATGGAGAACCCTGTGCAGCTTCTGATGCCAATTGAAATTGTCGCATGCTTGGAGCTTTTCTGCCCAATCAATTGGTCAATTGATCATCTTTTATTCCACATTCATTGTGTTAAGAGAGTTGGGAGTTGATGATGACATACAAAGAGATAAAAGAAAATTGTTCCTTGCCTTCCAGAATGCCAAGGGAGATGAGATGAAACATTAAATCCAAGGTAAAATAGGATAAGTGCCTCAGCTGACTGTGAAAAAATGTGTGCTCCAAAATAGTAGAATTAAACTATGAATGTACTTTCTAAACAACGGGCCAAGTCATAGGGGATTAACTCTCATCTTTATAAATATATCAAATTGGAGTTCTCAACCAGTGATTGTGAGAGTCAAAAACATTTAGTCACTGGCTCTCACTGATTTGATTCTATGGATTCCCCCACTGTGCACAAAAGCAGTAGATAATACTATTGTAAAGAGATGTTCCTTGACTTGCTCAATATAATATACAATATAAAATATTCAAAATAAAACATGTGATATAAATGTCACTGGTGCAGTTATCATAATAACTCTTGTTTTCATTAAAGTTTGTTGATAAAACTATTGAGAAATTTGTATTCTTGATCAGTGCTCAGGAAGAGTAGATGGTACTAAGTGGGGGTGCATGGAGATAGTACTATGAGAACCAAATAAACTGGGCCTACATATCTGGAAATTACTTAGTCACCTCTTTTATATTACACAGTATAGAGTACTCTGTAGACACTGAGAAAGCTAAATGAATGTACAGACTTCCTAGTCATCCATCAAGTGCAGTAGGTCAGGCTCATCTTCATTTCTGGGTTTTATTCACAAAGTAAATCGAGGTCTGGGGTGCTGTGGGATACAGGTCCCTTGAAGAACAAAGTAAGTCCTTAGGGAAAGTCAGGCTCCACTTATAGTCCCATCTCTCAACTCAACATTCAGAACAATTGGTTTTTGAGGTTGAATAATTCCTAGAGTATCTAATTCCAGAGGGATCTGCAAAAGTGAAACAGCATATGAGAATCAATTAATTATGCATTGTCAACAACAGAAGCAAAGTGGACAAGATTCATTAAGAACAATAATGACTTGCTAATATATAAAACCTACTTTTAGCATCATATATCTTACTTATTCAATGAGCTATGTGAAGACTAGATATTGAAAGCATGCATCCATCCATTCATTCAACAAAATATCTATACAGCACCTATTGTATACCAGGCCAAAGACAAAATAATGTTGGTTTGTGTTTGTTTTGGTTTACATTTCAAATAAAAAGGATGAATTTTAAAAATTTAAATGAGATTTTTAGGCATTATAGCCAATATTTTGAAAAGCCATATAGAGTTAATTTTGTGCATGTTGAAACTTGCAAGGTAATCCTGAGTACATATTACACGTTTTAATAGTGTGGGCCATCCTCGACTTCGAGAGTCAAGTCACCTCTCCCAATGGAATCCTTTCAGTGTCATGATGGGAAGGGTTCTCTGTGAAGCATTATGTCTATATTGTAACATTTTTTGGCTCCCACGTGTAGTAAAAATGGTGAACTTCTGAAGGCCTATATAGTAATTTAGCCAATAATTTTAGCTACATTCTCACCAAGTCACTTCTTCAGTGTTGGAAGAGCCATGAACATAATAACCTTCTGATCTCAGTTGAGAGAAGGGCAAGCAAATTGTCATGGAGGGTGAGAAGCACCAGCCATGGATGACTGGGAGTTTGCAGGTAGTGTCTGGTCCACCCAGTTATGCCAGAGGCCCACTTCCTCTTAGGGCTGAGTTCCCCTTTTGTACACATTTACGGGATTGCTACAAAGCTTCTCAAAGCCACAAATAAGTTGAGAAACATCCCTACCCTCCTCCTCTTCCCTGAGAAAGCTTACTTAAGGGGAGTAGATGAATATTAAATGCATGAGGCCTAGAAATAGGCCTTGTTATGCCTTGCTTAATATGAATCAATGGCAACTATTTTCTATGTTCTTCAGAGGAGAGATTCCAGATCTTTCTATTAGTGTAAAAGCCTTCTATTTTAAAATTTAAATTTGCACGTATATATTTCCCCTGTAAACACAACAATACTCATACAAAATGCACATTGTAAATGTTATTTGTCAAAATTTTTAAAAAGTTTCAAAAATTTATATCCAAGCCTCTAAATCAACTGCAAATTACCCCTGAAGCATTTCCTGCATGAGTGCAAGAGAATTTATGAAATAAACAAAATGAGATGCCTTGTACTATTCTTAGGCACAAAGAAAACATGGAGAGCCAGACTGGATGATTTAACAACACAGTATTAGGTGAGGTGGTACAACCAATGATACCAGCCTGCAGTAAGCAATAACAGAGCAGCGGAGAGAACTGGCTCTGGACTAGATCGGGGTGGCTCCTGGAGGGGCTTTGGGATTTGAACTAGGACTTGAGGGATGCAAACAGAATGGAAGGAGAGAGAGAATAACATCACAGAGTTCTTATTCAGATGTAAAAGGACCCCAGCTTGAGTGCAGCAGGGTCCCTAGGAGGTGGGATCAAGTAGCCAGGGCAGCCTTGGACTGTAGGAGTCCTTCACATCTGGAAGAAATGTTTTAATCAGTGGTTCTCAACCTTGGCTGCACATGAGAATAAAAGGGAGCACTGTTAAAGTCACACAGGATGAATTATTTTGAATCTGAGATGACCTAGGCATCAGGAATTTATAAAATTCCACACTGATTTTATGGAATAGCCAGTAGTTGAGAACCAGTGCCAGAAGGGCTTCTGTAAGTTCTGGTGGAGAAGAGATAACCTTTTGCCATCTTTCAGTAAGCTTCATAATTCGTTGTTCATAGAAGGACCTGTCTCTATTTGCGAAAAACTGAACAAGGTGCTGATTTACAGCCTCATCTGAATTGAACGTTATACCATGCAAGGAGTTTTGAGGAGAACGAAAAGAGTGGAAGTCTGATGGCGCAAGGTCAGGCGAGCATGGTGGGTGTGGCAATACATCCCATCCAAGCTCCAATAATTTTTGACAGGGGATCAAGCTTGTGTGTGGTCTTGTGTTGTCGCGATGGAACACAACTTCTTTACAATTAACAGGCTCTGGATGTTTCTGGATGATGGATTTGTTCAAACCGTCCAATTGCTGACAGTACACATTCAAATTGATTGTTTGGTTCCTTGGTAGGAGCTCGAAAAACATGACATCTTTAAAATCCCACCACACTGAGAGCATAACCTTCCTTTGATGAATGTCTGCTTTTGATGGCGTTTGCGGCGAATCATTATGTTGGGACCAAGACCGTTTATGTACCACATTGTTGTCAACAATCCATTCTCATCACCAGTTATCAGTTGCTTCAAAAAAGGATCATTTTCCTCATGTTTAATGAGCATATTGCGATGTTTATACGCGCCGTCAAATGAACTTCTTTGAGTTCATGCGGAACCCAAATATTGAGCTTGCATATGTATCCCAGCTTCTTCAGGTGGATGTGAACGCTTGAATGATGGATGTGCAATGTTTCTGCAATCTCTCATGTCGTGTAATGTGGGTTTGACTCAATCAATGCCTTTATTTTGTCGTCATCAACCACGGTAGGTCTCCCTGATGGAGGAGGGTAGTTGAGATCAAAATCACCAGCACAGAATTTCATGAATCATCATTGACACTGACATTCTTGTAGAGCATTGTCACCGAAAATTTTATGCAACTTTTCACAAGCTTGACACGCGTTCTTCCCTTTATGCAAGTGAAAGAGTAAAATATGGCAAAAATGCACAGTTTGGTCTTCCATCTTCAGATTGTTGTAAAAACTCCAAAACTCAACCAAATCACTCAATTTTCTTTAGAATGAAGCTAGAACTGTCAGTTGTCAAATGACATAGCAGTAACATAGATGCGGATGACTCTAGTACTTCCAAAAATGAACTAGTGCCATTTGTCGCAAACATGCGTCATGACTTTTCCGACAATGCAATAGGTGACTTTTATTGCTGGGTTTATATGAAGCCACTGACTTAGCACTCCAGAGGTAATAGGATCTTAAAGGTCACAGATGATTTCAAATAGATTTTCTGGCCTCTAGAATAAATCACTAAACAGTGAATCAGCACATTCATATATATATGCATATATATCCCCCATAAGAAAAATCCCCCAGTAAAGCACTATGTGTGCAGAACGTTAACTGTCTGACCTGTGTTTCTTTGCAAGGTTTGAAGGAGAAATTCTGCAGGACTCTGACAACAGCAAGTTTCATGTTCATGAGAGCGAACCTCATGCCAATGCAGTTTCGGGGTCCAGTTCCAAAGGGCAGGTATATGTAAGGATTTATGCTGTCCTTGTTCTTCTTACTGAACCTGGTTCCACAACAGAAGATGAAAACAAGTTAATGAAACATAAACACCACAAGCCTTACATGTTTGGGGTTCTCACTCACACTCTTCAACCAGGAATATACAGGATCCTTCTGTGGGCTAGTCATTGAGATGCTGCTATGGTTATCTTGCTGTGAGAATTGTAAGCTACAGATCCTGTCCAGTCTCCTTATGCTATAGGAGCTTTCAGTTTCATTGACAACATGAGATGAAGGCTGTTTAAAGGAAAATTTATCTTTAAACACTAAAATTACATTCAGGGTGGTGACATGTTCACACTCAGAAGCACAAGGAGGAAGTGAGACTGACTGAAGGAAAAGTGGGTTCCCGCTTCCACTCAAACTCATGTTGGTCACATGCTCATGGAGGAAGGAAGCAGGAATAATGCCTCCCTTTAGTTAAATTGTTATTGTTTTGTTTCCCTTCCCTTTCCTTTCATTCCTTTTTCTTCACTTCCATCCCACCCCATCCCCTGGTCTCTCAGCTTCTGTCCCTTTCTTTCCCATATAATAGCATAAATCAGATGATTTACATGGGAATATGATGCTACTCTACTCTAATCACTGATTTCCTTGTTTGTCTGCTCCACTGGGCTATAAATTCCTTGAAGATTAAACCTATGTTCTATTTAAATATGATTACTCAATATTTTATTATATTAAGAAAATATGAAGATTTGTGAAAGTGTTCATGGCTTGTAGTTATGTAGTTTTTAAAGTCCTTATATTCTGAAGAGCATTGGAATATTTATAGATGGTGTTAAAAAACATTGCATCAGGAGGAGGTTGGCAATGAAGTGTGGATGGGACAGTGGACAGGTTGATGGCTGTTAGGCATGTAATGGGCACGCATAGATGCATTAAAAATATTCCATAGCCTTGTCTCTATAGAAAATTCACATTATCTATCTATCAAATGCACACATACCGATGTATATGTAAAAAATTCTCCATAATAGGCATTTTTTTAACATTTGGATTTCTCACTGCCTGGCCCACTTTCTGACACAGGTAAGCACTTACTCTCTGTTTGTTGACTGAATGAATAAAAAAGAAGTACAGTAAAGGATCTCTGGTTTCATGTTCATGAAAGAAAAGGCTGAACTTGGAGGAACCACAGAGGTTCCCTGGTCCAGGAAACAGAGGACTTGGTCAACTCTAGCTTCTTCTTTCAACAAATATTATGTGTAGAACCTATACTGGAGTTAAGGTATGAGGGCAAATGAGATAAGGTCCCTGCCATTAGGGATCTTATAATCGAGCTAATAAAAGCCTAGGTCCCAGCTCGTGCCTCTAATAGCTCATTCCAATTTTGCTCACCAATACAATAAATGGGAAATATCAGCTCTTTCCAGAGTTCAAGCTCTGCTCAAATCCAGACCTTGGCTCTGATTTCCCAGAAGAGCCTGCTAAAGACTCCCCACGCCATCCTCCCAAGGGTGTCTCAGACGTATAGAGAACAGATGACTTTGCTTTGGAAGAGTCACCAAATACTGAGATTAGGAGGGAGCTGCCACAGGACTGCAGCCACAGAGGTACTGGGGGCCCTGTTCACCTCCAACCTCGATGAGGCTGCTTAAACCATGAGGGATGAGGACCTGTCAGCCGCCTGCACTCTCACAATAATGCTGGAGGAACGATGGCCAATGTGTAAAACAATAGAATGGGGGAACATTGGTGTTAAATTCAGAGAGCTAAAGAGAGCAGCACAGAAAAACTTTAAAAAAAAAGCTTATATTCCTAAAAGCAGATAGTGGTTAAGTAAAGTATGGCATATGCATACAATCACACACATATCATATATGTATATGATGGTTTATATACGCCTGTTTATGATTGTTACATATAATAGGATGTTTTGGGTACTTTGCTATTAAATAATATGACATTCACAATAAAATAAAATATATTGCCATTTTAACTTAAAAAATATATGCATAGAAAAATGTCAATAGTGATATATATCACATTCTTAATGAGACCTATCTTAAGGTATTGGGACTGTGGACAGATACAGGTTTCTTCTAGCCTAGAGTTTGTAAAATTTTGACAACAAACAATAATCACTCTTATAATAAGTAAACAAACTTATAAAAATAAAAAGAAGTACAAATAAATTATTGTAGAATCATACACTGTCCTCTTACTAACAGACATTAGAATAGGCTCCAACCAGCTTGGTCAGGGTGGGTTCCCTCGCCATGGAGCCCAGTACCTTTCAGGACGGAATTCCTCAGGCTCTGGCCAGAATGCTGAATCTCTCTGAAGAACAATGCTTGGCACCATCACCACTGTCCCTTTTGGAATGAACACCCTATTGATTTCTACATCCTTCTTACAGACCCTCTCAATTCTTCCAGCAACTGGGAATAATCTGAGAGTTTCATTCACCACCATGTCAAGATACTCCATCTGTACCAGGGCATCATAGGTGGGAGGTGCCTGGGAAGAAAGAAACATTTTAAAAACTGAGATTTGGGTTCAACTTTCAACCCAGACTATGCAGTACTCCTGAACTGTTAGGAGCTCCAAAGAATTACTTATTTTGGTAAAGGACCTTAGGATTTATAGACATTTTTATATCTGTTGTGTCCTCTGACCTGCTCAGTGGCCCCCTGAGGTGTGTGGAGTAGTTATGACCATGGGTGATTGTTGGGACAATTCCCTAAGCAGGACCTGAAATCCCCCACATGACCATATAGCAAGTTTCTTTCTCATGTGTACAAATGTGACAAACGACTATGGCCCTTACTCCTAGATGAAATATGCCAAAGTCACTGTTTCCCTTCAAAAGAGAGGCTTCACAACTTTACCAAGGAAAGACAATGTGTAAAAAATCAAATTCCATGTTTAACATAGCGGTTTTTAGTTAAAAATCTTTGCTTGCATATATATATATATATATATATATATATATATATATATATATATATATATATATATATATATATGGAAGGACACTCTATATAGAAACTTTATAAATAATTTGGAGAGAAACTAGTTCCTTTTTAAACAAATATGGTAAAAAGAGGGTATGACCAGATACTACCAACATCCACAATTTCATTCTAGGGAAAGTTATAAAGAGTTGGCACCCCACTCAGCCCCATGCTGTCTTGCTAGAACATTGTCACTTCAGGGCCCAAGTGTAAGCTGTGAAGACCTCAAACAAGCCTCTCCAGCCCCAGAGGCCAGTATGTTCACACCACAAAGAATCCTAGTTTCAGCCAGATCTGAAAACTCTGTGGGCAATATGTGGTTATCACTTGGTGTTATATTGAAGAGGCAGTATTGTAAAGGCTAAGAGTTTGACTCAGGAGCTAGACACCCTGGTTCACATACTGATCTTAACTTCTATTTATGTGACTAGTGGATGAAAATTATTTCATCTCTCCATAGCTGAATTTTCTGATATGTTACATCGAGATAGTTAGAGCTGACACTTCATAGGTTGTGTGGCAGAGATATTCACTGCTTGCCCAATAGCTTTATAGTCTCCCATATCTCCAAGGACACTTGAAGTTAGGGAAACCAACTTTGTGAATGGGCTGTGAGCTGAGGTGATTTATGTCAGTTTGAGGTCAAAACATTTGAAAATCCAATGATCAACACTCTAGTATTTTTATTCCCCAGCTCATGTGAAGGCCTTGTGTTCCAGACAGTGCAGCTACAAGAAAGTGGAGCCTCTTTTGCCTATATTTTCAGGTAAAATGTGGAACAGAGAGTCCCACTCCCGTTCTCCACTAACAAGCCACGTTGGACATACAATGTGAATTAGAAGTAAATTTTGCAATGTAAAGCCACTCAGACTTGAGGGCCAATCTGTTACTGAGAAATAGCCTAGCCTATTCTGACTAATACAGAATATTTGAAGATTAAATTAATTTATAAATACAAGGCATTTACAATAGAATACACATATAGTAAGAAGAAAATGTTACCTTTAATTTTGTTGATTCATCACAATTACTACTATAAAAGGGGCAGAACACAATGCTTTAGGTAGTCTCTCTCTTTTAGTGACCTTTCCATCTTACTACAATCAAAAGAATTGTAATGTGGACTTTCCCAGAGAAGAAAGGTAACCTCTAGTTTAGATAGGCACTAAAATCTTTACCCTATATCTGAAGGACCTATAACTCAGAAAGGCCATAAGACTTGTCCAAAACCACAGTCTGAATTCAAATTCATGTTTTCTATTTCCTACCCTATGCTCTTTCCTGTATACCAGGCTTCTTCTAGTCTGCAGAGATTATCTAGGGTGCTACATTACACTACTGGTGCCAATTCTCCACCCCTTCCTGTTTCCATGGTCTTCCCATCTAACCCTGTGGAGCCTTCCTATTGTGATCCTGGGCTTGGCCATGTGGTTTGCTTTGAACCAACGGAATGTTGGCTAAGTGTGATGCAGGCAGATTCTGAAAATCCCTATATGATTGGGTTTCTTGCTCCTGCCCTCTACCATGACTGAGAAGAACACTCTCAGGCTAGTTTTATGGAGTATGGGAGTCATTTGGAGCGTGTGTGGATGTTAGTCAGCCCAGCCAGCTTAGCCAAGTTTAGTCTAGACCAGCCAATAGAACAATGCAAGTCCCACCAATATCATCAGAGATATCCATCAACACACTCGTGAAAGAAATTCTTGTTAATTGCCACTGAGGTTTTTTTCTTTTATTTTTAGTTGACATTATTGTAGTAACAGATAACTAGGATGCAAGAACAAGTACTTTTTTCAAAGATCTTATATATCTGTGAAAAGTATATATTCCCTGTTTTTCCCTTTGCTTTTGTTTCTTTAAACCCTCCCTAAATAGCGCAGCTGAAAGATTGATGCTTATGCTCTTTGCAAAAAATTCTCCTAGGAAGTGGTGAGGATGCATTCCTGCTAAGTCTCCACTTCCTCCCTCCCTCTCCAGGTATCACCTACTCACCTTATTCGGGAAAGTTGTATCAATCTCCTCCTGTAGTTTCTGCTGCACATCAGGGTGAGTGGCCAACATATACATAAGGAAGGAAAGAGAAGTGCTAGTGGTCTCATAGCCAGCAAAAATAAAGATAATAGATTGGGCCACGAGCTCCAGATCAGACAAACCTAAACGGAGAGGAAAGGCATTTTACATAAAGCAGGTCAATGTACATTATCACAGTTTCAATGATGAAAAATCTAAATGAAATTTCCAAAGCTTAGGGGGAAAACTGAAAAAGCAATTCAGAGTCAAACTGGGAGGGTTTGCACACTGATGTGAGTCTTACAGAGCCAGAAAAAGGCAAAAATTGTCTTAATCCAGCTTTTCCCAAGGGCTATACTATTCTTGGCCATCTGCTCCAGGTTATGCCATTCTCACCACTAACACAGTTGTGTAATTTCAGACATAGCATTTTTGTGTAACATACAGTGTGATCAGTATGTTCTTTGGAGAATCCTAAAAGTAGTTTAGCTACAAGTAATATGGGGTAGCATTCTCCCTCAAGAAAAATTTAAATTATTTTAGATAAAACACACTTGGAATAATTTTGAGAGAGTTTGCAATACTAAGGCTTATGCAGGGAAAAATTAAAGGATCTTTTGTTTAAACATGTTTGCAGAACTCGAGAGAACAGTTGGGCTACAGATACTTGTTACTGAAATATTGTCCATGGGTCAGCAGCATCAGCAGCATCTTGGAGGTTATTAGAAACGCAGAACCTCAAGCCCCACACTAGAATGATTGAATCACCATCTGAACTTTCAAGAGACATGGTGATTTGTGTGCACAGCTGAGCTTGAGAAGCATGAACTACACCTTTAAGAGGCATCCGGTAATAGAAGACCTGGGCAAATGTCTTCAAAATGTGTGATCTCAGATGTGTACAGAAACTACAGAGATAGACACAAAGCCAGAAGAGGGGTTCACTACGCTATTCTAATTAGTAGTATTAAAATAGTAGAAGATCCTTTCCTCTGCGACTCTACTGGGGTTGGAGTACCCCAGCGGAGCTCCAAACACAATGCAGAGGTGCCAGCTTGTAGACTTTGGACAGATGAAGTGCCAGGATGACTTGAAAGTAGGGCATCCTTGGCCCTTCTGAAGACAGGGTTAGTGGCAGGTTAACAGTCTGTGTATGGAGTTTTCAGATGCTTTCACCTGAGTGAGAAACCTGCCTCCATCATGACCCCAGATGTCTGACAGCCAGCCCTGTGTGACACCAAAATAAATAATGGTTGAAAAAAACTACTGTCAATAGACTACTGTGTTGAAAATTTGGATCATGTTTTAAATTTTAATCAGGGAAACAAACCCCAGAGGAATAAATCTGCATGCCCCAAAGGGACACTAATAGGAGGCACAGTGCCTAGGAATTCACACAAAAGAAAACATCCTGTATCTCATAAAAGATATTACATTTAGTTATCATGTCTCTTGATATAGGTTCTTTTAGGCTGTGACAGTTTCTTAGACTTTCCTTGTTCTTGATGACCTAAGAGTTTTGAGTCAGGCATTTTGTAAAAAGTCCCTCAATAAGGATTGAGTTTTTCTCATGATTAGGCTGGCTTAAAGGATTTTGAGAGGAAGACCACAGAGGTAAAATGCCATTCACATCACATATCAAGAGTACACGCTAACAACATGATTTGTTACTGTTGATGTTACACTTGATCACCTGGCTGAGGTCTTCTTTGCCAGGTTTCTGCACTGTAAAGTTACTCCCCTCCACCCAATACGTACATTTTGTAATGAAGTCACTGTGTGCAGCCCACCCTTAAGGAGAGGGGGGTTGTGCTCTTCTTAAAGGTGGAATGTCTATATAAGTTACTTGGAATTTTTCAGAAAGAAATTGGTCTTTTCTCCCCCATTCATTCAATTTATTTATACCACTATGAATTCATTGATATTTATTTTATAATTTGGTATAAAATAAATACTTTGCTTTGCTCAAAGTGTTCCATCTTTGGCCATTGGGAGCTCTTTAGTTGGCTTCTGTGTCCCTTCTATATATTCCCATCATTGTGGCATTATCATTGTGTTTAAGCACATCTCACTTTATGGCACTATAAAATACTCCAGGCTCATTTTGTATTTTTCTTGTTCCAATATCTGAGTAAACCATTCCTCTAAGGAGTCCTGTTTCCTTCATTATTTAATGTCATTAAAATCAAATATCAGGGTGCTAGACATGCTCTTGATACTGAGGTGTTGTTGCTTCTAGACTCTGTCAGCTGATGGAACAATGAAATATATATGTGTGTCAACCAGGATCCATAGTTCATTGCCCTCTGTATTCTATAAATATACAATTTTTAATATTAAAAAAATAGCAGAAGAATGTGTCAATAGAAGGGCATTGACCAGCATCAAATATAGGAAAATGGGCACCAGTAAGTAGAATTATCAACGCTTATTCAATCATAGCCTGAATATCATCTTTCTCAGCACAGGCACCCTCTATTTCCTCTACTGTATGCTCAGCAAATAGCTCTTGTGATCAAATTGGCCTGCTTTTTTATTTTCTCCTGAGAGAAACGAAGCATGTCCTAATTTATTTGATTGGGACTGGATTAGAACTTTTATATACTTAGAGCTCTGAAATAAATGTAGTACTCACCCAACCATGTAATTCACAAGTAAAGACAATACAAAATAAGTGTAAGATAGGTCTACAGAGTTTTGATTTTCCAGTGATGGTTTTTATGATGCTGTTAGGGGTAAAGTCAACTATAAATTTTTTACCCCCGGTTAGCATTTGTCCCAAGTTATTCAAAGTTTAGAGCTGTGCTGTCCTATATGGTAGCCACTAGCCACATGTGATAATTTAATTTAAATTAATTAAAATTAAATACAACTTAAGATTCAATTTTCAGTTGCACTGATTACATGTCATGTACTCAATAGACACATGTGTCTAGTGGTTACTGTATTGAACAATGTAGATATAGAATATGTCCTTTATTGCAGAAAGTTGTACCAGATAGATGGATAGATAGATAGATAGATAAACAGATAAAGGACAAAGAAAGAAAACAAAGAAAGAAAGAAAGAAAGAAAGAAAGAAAGAAAGAAAGAAAGAAAGAAAGAAAGATGTAGATGTGGACATAGATGCAAATATATTTATACTTGTGTACTAGAATCATCTCATCCTTTCTCTCTAGAACCAACTATTAAATATTAAGAAATTTTGTGATATGGTTGTCAAAACATTGGTAGTTTGAAATTAACCATGAAGGGATTATTTATAATGTAGAAATAAATCATGCATCAGAGGTTTTTTTTTGAGAGAGAGAGAGAGAAAGAGAGAGAGAGAGAGAGAGAGAGAGAGAGAGAGAGAGAGAGAGAGAGAGAGAGAGGAGGGATATCTTTACATCACAAGTCTGGTTATGGATATATATATATATTTTTTTTTGATGTTATTAGCTTGTCCTCTAAGGTGATCTAGAAGCAAAAAAGCCCAAGTAGCAATGAGCATTCCTAGATTCCATATTTTGGATTATAAATACCACTTTTCACTAAAGTGAACCATAGCTCCTTGGAGAAAAGACTCACTCCAGGATTGATTGGGGGAAATACAAAGAATCCTAGAGTTTTCTCACACCAGAAACCAAGGAAGTACACAAAAAATAGTAGGTGAAAAGGATACAGGATACTCTGTATAATGGTGAATATATGTCATTATACATTTGTCAAAACCCATAGAATGTACAACACTGAGAGTGAACACTAATGGAAACTATAGACTTTGGGTAGTAATCATTCGTCAATGAAGGTTCATTGATTATAACAAATGATAAACACATATAAGGAATTCTGATAGTTGAGGAGGCTGAGTATAGATGGGGGAGGGGGGAAGTTTGAAGGGAAATCTCTGTTCCACTCAATTTTGCTGTGAACCTAAAACTTCCCTTAAAGATGAATTCTATTGACAAAGTAAAAAAAATTAAAAAGCATGAAAAAAGAAAAAAGTGACCCCAGAGCCCACTTGAAGGACTCCAGTAGACAAAGCTGAGAGAATATGACCATCAAAAATAAGAATGAGGGCTGGCCGAGTGGCGCAATGGTTAAGAGCTGGCTTGGGACGCCAAAGGGCCCCGGTTCGGATCCCACATATGAGGGCCAGTGACACTCCCCTCCACAGCTAAGATGCTGAACAACAGCTCAACCTGGAGCTGGGCTGTCTGTAAGTCACCGGCGACAGCGTAGGCTGAAGTGAAGCTGCAGTGGGTTGCCATGCAGCCAGCAGCCAGCGTGAGCGGCCAGCAGCCACAGTGTGCAGCTGTCCAGAAGCCGGCGATTGATCTGCCTCACCTGGGAAGAGCGCAATGATGGTGCCAACTTGGGCCAGTGAAGCAACGTCCTCCACAAATAGACTGAAGAACAAAACGACAGCAACTTGTCTATTCCCCTTCCCCTAATTTCCCAGCACTGTTCCCATTCCCCCAATTCCCCAAAAAAAGTCTTTATAAAAAAATAAGAATGATGTAAGAGTAAATTTGTAATATATGAAATCAAACTGATATAAATAAATAAATAAATAAACAAACAAATAAAGGAATGAGGAAGAATGGAGAACTCTCCCTCACAATAGAACAAAAACCGTAAATGTAGAAGAAATGCTGGAATTAGAAAATCATCATTTTGCAACCATTACAGTAATAATGATTTCAGTCAAAACCCATCCACGGATGATAAAACTAGCAGGTGAATGTCTGAAGAGAAAATAGAATATTTACTTAGTCTCAAAGGCTTCCACACAACTTACTTATTAATTACAAAGTAAAAACAAAAGTTTACAGTAGATTAAGCAAGTGAACACAATTTCAACCAAGTGTTCCAAGTTAAGGTCGCTCACACTGGGGCAATGTGCTTCCTGATGTGATGAAGCCTTTGTGCAAATTTCCAGGCAGAGACTCTGATTCAGTGGGGCTGATGAGGCTGGAGAAAGCTCCCCAGAGGATCTGATGTAGGTGATCTACATACCACTGACTGAATTCTGGGCACAAAATACTTGTTTATGGTTGCCATTCAAGCTTTGAACAAAGTCATGTATGCGTACTTCTAGAAAGTGCCACTGCCTACCTTCTATCTCTGAACATGTGCCTTCTTTCAATTTGGAGGAAAATCTTATCTGCCTGGGAATCCTCCTGCACATTTTCAGAACCAATCCCCTCCCTCGGAGCTTCCCCATCACTGGCCCTCTAAAGCTTGCCCTTGGTTACCTTTATGGGTGTCCATTTCTTTGGAATTTTGGGAGTTAATCATCAGCTGAAGAAAATCCACTCGGTGCTGGAAGCAAAAGGAGAAATTTCAATGACAGAAAGTCACTTGTGAAATCAGAAATAAATCAGGAGTGCAGTACTAAATCTCTTCCCTGAGAGTATGGCCGTTTAAATCCAGAAATTTAACTAGTGCTGCTTGAGTCAGCAGTGAGCGAAAACATCCATCTGCAGATCCTGGAAAGCAGGATGTGTTTCCCTGAGGGAAATACAGCTGTCATGTCCAACTAAACTGCTTTTTGGTCTTCGCTGTCTCTCATCTTCAACTTGTCTGGTTTTAAACACAGCTTCTTGTCTAAAGATTTGCCTGCTCCCTCTCTTATCACGTCTGTTTGCTCAGGAAGAAGTCCCAGACTTCAATCCTTTTTATTTTCATGACTTAATTCTTAACCAATGGCCACATATCTGAATCCCCTGACATTTGCAGAGTTCATTGGCATATTTTCCATGAGCAGTTTCAAAAGCCCGCCCTCCCAGAACTCTGAACAATCTTCAGTGACACCCTGGGGTACCCAGCCCTGTCCCCCTGACCTGCAGACATTCTTGTGCTGGCCTGCAGACCTTAGGGAGGCAAATCTGGATTAACTAGCTTGCAGCCTCAATGCCCAGAGAAGACTCCTGTCCTCTGCAGTCTCTGACTGGGCTCAAATTAACATAAACTATACTCCAGCAGGTGCCTCATGGGGCATTCCATTGCAGAATGTGTAAAATAAGAGACCATTTCATTGACTATAGATGCCTGACCACTGCACTATACACCTGAAGCTGAAGTTGAATAATATTGAATACCAATGATAATTAAGTATATATAGTGTAGAAAGAGTCACAGGATGTGGAGTACAGAATAGGAAATATAGTCAATGGAATTGTAACAGATATACATGATGTCAGTAAGCTAGTAAATTGGGGGGGATTATCACTTTGTGAGGGGTGTAAATGTCTAACTATTACATTGTTTTGCTTATCTAAAACTAATTTTAAAAAGGAGTCTTGGAATTGAAGTGATTCTTTGCCAATTTAAGATATGGACAAACTATAGTACCAGGAAAATAATTTTTAAACTAATTTTTATACTTTTACAATTTGGAAGTGGTACATTTTTTATCTCAACAATATTTACACAATGACATAATCATTGTGCCTATTATTGCATTTTATTGTTTTTCCGCTTTACAGAATTTATTGGGTTTATAGCTGGACCAAGTCACACGTGTACAAAAGGAAGCTCACACTATCCCAAAGCAGAGTAGGGATTGAGGGCTGGGGATCTGTTGCTGTCCATTGGGGGAGCTCTGAGGTGAAAGACAGCCAACCCTCTCGCTCAAGAAATGCAGCCATGGGGGAGGGGAGGAGAGGAAGCCCACCTGGCTTTGGTCATGGAACTCAGAGCCTGGCATTGGGCCAGGGCAGACATGGATGGAGAAGCAGGAGCCCCAGAAACCATCTTGCCCAGGGAGCCCAGGGACTGCTCCACCAGTCCCACTCACTATGTCATTGGTCCAGACCTAGGTTAAGGCTGATGCAAAGAGAAGGCATCAAAGCAGGAGGGAGGAGACACTGATGTGTGGTGAGGGGGCAGGCACTTGGAGCTGTGGAAGAGTGTGGGTAGGGAGGCAGGCTAACTGCTACTAGGCAGCTAGCAGTGGATCTGATAAATGCTGCTGTGGCCAATGTAGCACACTCATTTGATGACATTATGGTTGCTGTAGTTCAGCTTCGGTTCAAATGCCTTCAAGTAGCACACCTTGAGGCCAGAGGGCACGAATGGCACCTCAAAGTTCATGGAAATGGAGGGTGGAGCTCACTTCTTGTCGATGGTGGGCAGAAGCTCAGTCTCTGCGCTGATCTATGATTCCTTCATGCCTGCCATGCGCTTGATATTCCATGCCACAGCGTTCTCAATGGCCTTGTATTTGGCCTTCCCCTTCTTGCAGATCACCCGCACGCCGCTTGTGTTCAGTGGGGTTGGGAGCCTCACCTCAATCTTCTGTGCCAGTAGTGAGGGCTTCAAGTTAGACTTGATGACCACCTTGACCTCAAGCTTGGTACGTCCCACTTCCTGCACTAGCGGGATCATCTGGAATGAAAGGATGATGTTGTCGTTGGTGGTGTGATGCCTCGTGAGTGAAACTCTCCATCTGGTGGGATGAAGCTGATGCTACGTTCAGAGTCAAACTTGCTGAGTTGCACACACTGGTGGAAGGTGCAGTCATCGATGGCAATTGATTGCTTCCCGCTCTTGCTTGTTTCATCAGCTGTGCCTTTGCCCGGCTTCCTAATGACAATCTTGTCATTCATTCCAAACTTGCACTCAGGCATACCACTCAGATAATCTTCAATACCACCCAGCCTGACACATGGACACTCAGCACCTGCCCCTGAGGGGAGGTTCACACTCTCCAGGACATCCAGGAAGAGCTCCTTTGGCGATACTTGATGCCCTCCTTCTACCGGCCAATCTGCCCAGTCACCTGGCTGGTGATCTGGGACTGCTTTTCTTTTGTTTGATGCTGGCTCTTGATGCCCTGCTGGGTGATGAAGGTTTTCAGCACGCCTGTCTCTGAGTTCTGTGGATCCTAGCCAAAGTCTAGGATCTCATCCAGTAGCTCACATATCAGCACAAAATTGTTCTTGACGTTCTACTCACTGATCTTGCCAAAGTAGGCAGCCATTACATCACACATCTTATAGAGGAATTCAAAGACCATGGCAGCATTGACGTTCTGCTTGGTGACAGCTGCCAGCCAGATGTTGGAACACTTAACATGGAAGAAACTGTTGTGAGCAATGTTGGTGACAGGGTGCACACTTGCTGCCGGGCATGGATAACATTGACCCCAAAGATGTCCACTGTGTTCCTCCCGATGTCGTCACAGTAGACTGGGGGATGAGCACTTCCCCCTTGTGATTATAGATGGATAAACCTCCAATCATGGTGGCACCGCAGCCTCCGAGACCCACCACTCTAACAGATCTGGTGTGTGGCGCCCTGCTCTGCCTGCCTGGCCACACTCCAGATCACAAGATGTCCGCCCACCCCCTGCTTGCCTGCCTGCTGCCTCTCTATTACTGCATTTTAAACACTGTCTGACTCACTCATTTTTTATTTCCTTCCTGAACCTCCATCTTCTTTATTCCCCACAAAATCTTATAACTCTCTTGCTCTAAACTCTAGAGTTCTCTACCTACAACAAGAAAAAAGAGAAGTGCACACATCATATATATACAGCACAATAAATTATCAAAAAGTGAACACAGCCATGTAACCACCACCAGATTTTACCTTTTGTTTATCATGGAGGCGACTTTCTTTCATCCTTTTTATGGATTTTGTGAAAAAATCAGTAACACGTTTTGGAAACATAAAGATATTTAATGCTTCAAAAACTGGAATAAGGAATGGAAAGAGTGCTGTAGAGAAAAAGGAAAGCACAATGAAAATACAAATTGTACCTGGAGCAATTATAATTTTACTACCAATCAGAAGAGTAAAAGACACCAGGCTTCTCACCAGGAGCCATTCTTTTCATGAACTTTGCTCAGACTTCCAAGTCCAAGGCTAGGCCAGGGCAAGTCCACCCATAAGAGCCATCACCAGAGCAGTGAGATTATTGGCAACTTCCACATCTTTGGAGTGAGCGAAGGAACAGGATTAAATACACAGATCTCTTAGCTCTTTAATTATTGGACTAGGTTCACTCTGGATAAACTAAACCATAGTATACTACTTTAATGAGTAGTTTTATTCAAGAAATAGCCAGCATAGAAATAATACAGTGTATGACTTTCAACCACAATAGAATGAAATTAGAAATCAATAACAGCAAGAAAACTGGGAAATTCACAAATATGTATAAATTTAAAAATACCTTTGTATATAACCAATGGGTCTTAGAAGAAATCAAAAGGACAATTAGAAATTACTTTAAGATGAATAAAAATGAAGATACAACATACCAAAATTCATGGATGTAGCAAAAACAGTGCTCAGAGAGAAATTTATGGCTACAAATGTCTACATTAAATAACAACAACAGCAAATATCTCAAATCCATAACCACTCTTTCCTCTAAATACATTGAAAAAAAAAAAGAACAAATGAAACCTGGAGCAAGTAAAAGCAAGCAAATAAAGATGAGAGGAAAAGCTAATAAAATATAGAATGAAAAACAATACAGAAAATCATTGACCTCAAAAGGTGATTCTTTGAAGACATTTAGCTAATCATATCAAAAAAAGAAGAGAATGTTTCAAATTACTAGCATCAGAATTGAAAGAGGAAAGATTATTACTGGCATTAAAAAAATAAAAGGAGTATAAAGGAATATTATGAACAATTGTGCACCAATAAATTATGTAACTTAGATGAATAGGACAAATTTCTAAAATGCCACAAACTATAGAAAGTGACTTAAAAAATAAACAATCTGAATGGACCTATAACAGGAAAAAAGATTGACTTAGTAATCAAGAAACTACTCACAAATAAAAGCTCAAGTCCAGAAGACTTCAATGGTAAATTCTACTAAGTATTTGAAGAAGAATGAATGAACACCAACTTTCCACAAACTCTTCTAAACTATATAAGAGGAGAAAACTCTTCCAAACTCATTCTACAAGGATGGTATTACCTGATACTAAAACTATAGAAAGGTATCACAGGAAAAGAAACCTACAAACCAACATGTCTTATGAATATGGATGCACAAATCTTCAACAAAATATGAGCAAACTCAATCTAGAAACATATAAAAAAGTATACATCAAACCAAGTGATGTTTATCCCAGGAATGCAAGGTTGTAGAATACACTATACCAATAGAACAAAAAACAGAAACCATGTGATCATCTCAATGTCTGCAGAAAAAGCATTTGACAAAATCCAACACATTTTTGTGACAGAAACACTCAACAACCTAGGAATAGAAGGGAATTTTCTCAGCTTGATAATGAGCATCTATGAAAAATTTGTAGCTAACACCATACTTAGTGAAAATCTGGATGCTTTCTCACCACTTCTCACCACTTTTATTCAACATTGTACTAGAAGTTCTAGCCAGGGGAAGTAGATTGGATAAAGAAATAAAAGGTATTGATATAGGAATTGAAGATAAACTATCCCTATTATCAATAACTTGATCTTGTATATAGATAATCCTAAGAAAGTCACTAAAAGTCTATTAGAACTAATAAATAAGTAGGGTTTCATGATACAAGATTAATATATAAAATCAATTGTATTTCTATAAACTGCAATAAACAATCCAAAAGTGAAATTAAGAAAATAGTTCCATTTGCAATAACATCAAGATGATAAACTTAATAAAAGAAGTGCAAAATTTATACTCTGAAGACTACAAAATAGTGCTAAAATAATAAAATAGATCTAAAGTACATAGGAAACCATCCATGTTCATGGCTCAGAAAATTTAATATTGTCAAGATGGCAAGACTTCACCAATCAATGTCAGATTTAATGCATTCCTTATCAAAATACTAGCTGGCCTTTTTTTTGTAGAAATTGACAAGTTCAATTTAAAAATATTATAAAATTGAAAGGGACCCAGAATAACCAAAACCAATCTGAAAAAAAGTTGTAAAACTCACACTTCCCGATTTCAACACTTACCACAAAGCTATAATGTGGTACTGGCTTAAGGATTGACATATAAGCCAACAGAATAGAATTTAGAATGCAAAATAAACCCATGTGTGTAATGTCAACTGAATTTTTAAAAACTTAAATGTATTATTTGATTACAGTTGAGATAAATATAATATTTGTTTCAGGTGTACAATATACATCAGACATTTATATACGCGGTCTGACAAGTAAGTTCACGAACTCATCCTAGAAAAAGTGTTACATACCTCATTGCTGAATATTACTACGGTCACCTTCAAAGTACTCCCCTTGGGAAGCTATGTACTAATGATGCCAGTGCCTAATCCACCCTTCTAGGCAATTTTGGAACTCTTTTTCTAAAATGACCATCAGAGCTGTTGTTCTATTACTCTTGATGTCCTGAATGTCATCAAAATGTTTTCCTTTCAATATTTCCTTTATCTTTGGGTAAAAAAGAAGTCATTGGGGCCCAGATCAGGTCAACAGGGAGGGTGTTCCAATACAGCTATTTGTTTACTGCTAAAAACTCCCTCACAGATAGTGCTGTGTGAGCTGGTGCGTTGTCGTGATGCAAGAGCCATGAACTGTTGGTGAAAAGTTCAGGTCGTTTTCATCTAATTTTTTCATGCAGCCTTTTCAGCATTTCCAAATAGTAATGTTGGTTAACTGTTTGTCCAGTTGGTACAAATTCATAATGAATAATCCCTCTAATATCAAAAAGGTTAGGAACATCGTTTTGACTCTTGATTTGGACTGACAGGACTTTTTTGAATGTGGAGCATTGGCTGACTTCCATTTTGCACTTTGACACTTTGTTTCAGGGTCACGTTGGTACACCCATGTTTCACCACCAGTGATAACCTGGCCCAAGACATCGTCTTGTCTCTCCAATAGGTCTTGGCAAACTTCGACTCTCCTTTGCTTTTGTTCATTGGTGAGCTCTTTTGAGACCATTGTTTGCACACACCTTTCTTATGTCAAGATTTTCAGTTAAGATTTTCCTTACTGTTTCTATATTGATGTTTACTTGGTCTGCTATGCTTCTCACAGTTAGCCGAGGATTTTGATGCACAATTCAACACATTTTTCCAACGTTTTCATCAGTTCTGCTCGTTACTGGCCACTTCTGCCTTCAGAAAAACTTGAATAAATTTGCACACTGCTCTTTTCTTCATTGCATTATTCCCATAAACTTGAACTAACCATGTCCTGATTTGAACTTCCACTCTTCCCAAGTTTAACAAAAAATTTAATATTTGTTCATTGTTCTAATTCAAGCTCTAACATTCTCCTGACAGCACATAAAAACACACAACAATAATAATGAACACCACTCAGCAAGATACTGCCATATGTGTCACGAACACAGCTGTGAGACACTGATGTACCAAGGTTATGAAACCTTACTGAGCCATTTGTACAGGGCTGCTAATGTAAGTGTAAGGTGGCAAGTGTGCAAACTTAATTGTCAGACCTCGTGTACCTTATGATCACCCCTATAAGTCTAGTACCCATCTGACACCATACATAGTTATTACAATTCTATCGCCTATATTTTCTATGCTGTAGTGTATATCCAATGGCTATTTTTTTATATCTGGCAATTTGTACTTCTTAATCCCTTTCAACTTTTTCACCCATTCCCTCAGCTCACTTTCTATCTGGCAACCATCAATTTGTTTTCTGTATCTATGAGTTTGTTTCTGTTTTATTTGTTTGTTTATTTTGTTTTTTAGATTTCACATATAAGTGGAATTATATGGTATCTGTCCTTCTCTGTCTGATTTATTTCACTTAACATATCATTAGGTCCATTCATGTTATCATAAGTAGTAAGATTTTATTCTTTTTTACAGCCAAATAATATTCCATTGTATAAATGTACCACATCTTCTTTATCCAGTTGTCTATTGATGAACACTTAGGTTGCTTCCATATCTTGGCTATTGTATATAATGTTTTAATGAACAAAATGATGAATATATCTTTTCAAAATTATGCTTTGGATTTCATTGGATAAACACCCAGAAGTGGAATTGCTGGGTCATATGGTAGTTAATTTTTAATTTTGTAAGGAACCTCCATACTGTTTTCCCTAGTGGCTGCACCAATTTACAATTTCACCAACAGTCCATGAGAGTTCCCCTTTCTGCACATCCTCACCAACACTTGTTTGTTGATTCATTGATGATAGCCATTCTGACAGGTGTGAGGTGGCATCTCATTGTGGTTTTCATTTGCATTCCTCTGATGATTAGTGATGCTGAGCATTTTTCACATGTCTAAAGGCTATGTGTATGTCCTCTTTTGAGAAATGTCTATTCAGTTTAAGGTCAACTGAATTTTGAGAAGGGTTCTAAGACCTTTCAATGAGGGAAAATAGACTTTTCAAAAAATGGTACTGGGACAAGTGAATAGCCACATGCAAAAGAATGAAGCTGGACTCTTACCTAACATGATATACAAAAACAAAATCAAAATGGATCAGAAAACTAAACATAAAAGCTAAAATTATATACTCATAGGAGAAAACCAAGGGGTAATTATTAATGACATATTTGGCAATGGATCTTAGATATGACACCAAAAGTACAAGAAGCAGAGAAAAATACATAAATTGTACATTATTAAAGTTCAATTATTTGTGCTTCAAAGAACACTATTGAGAAAGAGAAAAGATACCTACAGGGAGAAAAACTCTAATCTTATATCTGATAAAGAATTTTTATCTAGAATATATAAAGAACTCATACAACTTAACAACAAAAAGATAAGCAACACAACTATAAAATGGGCAAAGGATTTATCTAAAGAAGATATAAAGGTGGCCAACAGACATATAGTTGCTAAAGAAGGTATGTCTTTTTTATCTAAAGAAGACATTTATCTAAAGAAGATATAAAGATGGCCAACTGACATATAAATAGTTGCTTAACATCATTATCCATTAGGGGAAGGCAAATAAAAACCACAATGAGATACCACTTGATCCCCAGTAGAATGGCTGTAATAAAAAAGATAGAAAAATGTTGACCAAGTGTTGGCAAGGATGTGGAGGAATTGGAACTTTCATACATTACTGGTGGAAATGTAAAATGGTATATGTATGGTGGAAAAAAAGTTTAGCAGTTCCTTAATAAAGTAAATGCAGATTGGTATATAATTCAGCAATTTAAAACTCTGAGTGGTTGAATCAAAACCAAAAGAAACTGAAAGGAATTGAAACAGGTATTCAAACAAAAACTTGTATGTGAATATTCATAGCAGCACTATTCACATAGCCAAAAGTGGAAACAACCCAAAAGTCCATCAACTAATGAGTGGTCAAACAAAACGCAGAATGGCCATACAATGGAATATTATTCAGCCACAATAAGAAATGAAGTATTGTTAAATGCTACAACATGAATGAGGCTTGAAAACATTATGCTAAATGAAAAAAGCCAGCCACAAAAGACTATATATCATATGACTCCATTTATATGAAGAGTCTAGCATAGGCAAATCTATAAAGAGAAAGTAGATTAGTGGTTGCTTAGGGAGTGGGAGGTGAAAGTTAAAGGGTACAGGGTTTCTAAGTTGACAAAAATGTTTTAACAATGGCTGAACATATCTTTGAATGTAGTGAAACTATTTTTTCTGTTTTATTGAGTTATAATTGACATACAGTTCTGTATATGTTTAAGATGTATGCAGCATAATGACTTGACATATATATATATATATATATATATATATATATATATAT
>NW_017733062.1:57579-62604 GCF_001890085.2 Hipposideros armiger | reverse complement strand
TTTTTTTTTAAATTAAAGTTTATTGAGGTGACCCTAACTGAAAGTTCATACCTTTTGATCAGCTCATCTGATTTCCCCGCCTTCAACCCGTGTCTGATGACCAAAAATCATTTCTTGTTTTTCTATGAGTTTCTATATTCTTTCAGATTCCACATTTAAGTGAGATCATACAGCATTTATCTTTCTCTGTCTGATTTATTTCACTTAGCAAATGTCCTCAAGATTCATCCATGTTGTCTCAGAAGAGAGGATTTTTTTTTTGCTGAATAGTATTCCATTGTGTTTGTTTGTATGAATATATAACACATTTTCTTTATCCAATTATTTGTTGATGAACACTAGGTTGTAAAAGCTATTGAACTGTACATATGAAATTATGTAGTATATGACTTATATCTCAATAAAGCTTTTATAGAAAGAGGGATAGAGTGAGGTGAAGTAGAGAGGAGGGAGGGAGGAAGAAAAATAAATATAGTAGTCCACATACTTATTGAGAGAATGAGTGGATCCACTAATTTAAATTTTAACAAATTCTTGATATTTTCCACAAAGGGATCTTTTGGGTTGTTGAGGGAATCAATGTTCACTCCAAATGATGTGCTGGTAATCACATCCATGCTGTAGGCCCCAAAGATGCTGAGTAGGGAAACACAGAATGGAAAATTAGAATCAGCACCTCTTTGCTATCCTTCTACAGCTGCAGCAAGAAAAGCATGTAAATTCCTATGCTCAGGTAAAGACAGGTAAAGAGCCACATGCTGTCACAACCATCTGCTGGATCATCTGAAGAGTCTAAGGTCTTGTCACACTCATACATGAGGTGTTTATCGGGTGCTACTCATGTAGCTGACCCTGTGCTGGGGGTGATGGGGACACTAAAACAAGTTAGACCCACCTGTGACCTCAAAAAGATCAGTCACAAAGGGATGACAAATTACAGTAGTGCGCTTTGAGTATGGGCAATAGTTGCTGTACCGTATTTAAGTGGTACAAAGGGTAGAAAAATTAATTCTTCCTAGTGGAGTTAAAAAAGGCGATGTTGATAGGATCTCACATCACCACAGTGTCTTGCTGAGATGATCCCTCTTCAGCACATTACAGAGCTAAATCACCCTGGTCTGAGTTGCCAAGAATGCCATCTTTTCTTCTCTGCACCCCTGCTAAGGCGCCTAAAAGACTCACTCTCAACTCCAGTGATCTGAGGTTCCTCTGAAGGCAGACTAATTTCTGTTAAAATGTAAGAATTAAGAATGTCCCTAGTTTAATATATATATTGGGTTGTCGGAAAAGTCATGACATATTTTTTCTATGTTTTTCATTGAAAAAATGCATCATGAATTTTTCAACAACCCAATACATACATATATATGTCATAAATCACTCCAAAATTGATTTGGGGGAATCCCATAGGTAAGTGGACATATGATCACTTATCACTTATCCCGGATCAGTCCCAGTTTAGACCTATTTTTCCTGTGTAAGTTAAAAGTATCTTAGTTTAGACAAGAAATGATATGGTCACCCCACCTATCATAGTCTATACAGGACCTTCTCTCTTTTGAGATTGAAGCAAGATTTGTGATAATACTTAATATGTAGTATTTTGCTGGTATACTCAGAAAATCATGGAGCGGTTTTTAAGTTGCTGCAAATTCCACATTGTAAGTTTCTTACCCTCTCACTGCTGCCAGTGTGTTCTATGTGTCTTCCCCTGCCACTATTCCATACCCTCTACACTCCAAAGTTGGGTACAGTCCTGTTTCTTTTTTTTAAGCTATGTACTTTTGTTTTTTTGAATATTCAAGATGAGACTTAAGCAGATGTATTAATCCTGGCTCATGTATACAGGAGAAGACAGTTTTTCTCCTGGCTTTTCTGCCTTTTTGGGTAAGCCGTTGCTTCTTGGGTGGCCTGTTGGATTTGTAACACTACACACATATTTCTGTTTGGTCATGAGAGTAAGTCCACAGTGGGAATTTTTGGCTCTGTGGCAAGAAGCTGGAGGGTCTTGGGGCAGAGCTCAGAATCCCAGCAGCTCCGTTCATACTTACTCTTTTAAGGTGATCGGCTTGCCTTTCTCTGCTTCCTTCCTCAGGTTTCTCACCAACATATCTCCATACTGGCCAATGATGGGGAACATCTAGATGCAAAGTACAACACCACCCGAAGTTAAATGTCAGCACTCAAGTCCTACAAGCAGTGAGATTTTATAATGAATCTTTTCCTCTATCTTTTTCATTTTGCAATTACAGTTGACATACAATACTATATTAGTTTCAGGTGTACAACATAGTGATTAGACATTTATATAACTTATGACGTGACCACTCTGATAAATCTAGTACCTCTCTGACATTATAGTTATTATAGTATTACTGATCATATTCCTTACATCCCCATGACTACTTTCTGACAACCAATTGGGTCTTCTTAATCCCATCCCCTTTTTCACTCACTCTCCAATCTCCCTCCTCTCTGGGAACCATTAAAATGTTCTCTGTATTTATAAGTGTTTCTATTCTGTTTGTTTGTTTGTTTATCTTTTCTTTAGATTCCACATAGTAGTGAAATCATATGTCATTTGTTTTCTCTGTTTGACTTACTCCACTCAGCACAATACCCTCTATGTCCATCCATGTTGTTGCAGATGGCAAGATTTCATTCCTTTATATGGTTGAGCAATATTCCATTGTATATATGTACCACCTCTATAAATTCATCCATTGGTGAACACCCAGGTTGCCTCCATATCTTGGCTGTGTACATATTGCTACAATTAACATATGGATGCACATATTCATTTGAAGTAGTATTTTGGGCATCTTCAGATAGGTAACCAGAAGCAGGATTACTGAGTCCTTCTTTGTCACTGGTTGTCTAACCTCTGTTTTAAAGCCTATTTTGTCTGGAATAAGTATCGCTACTCCAGCTGTTTTTGTTTGTTTCTTTCCATTTTCATGAACTATCTTTTTTCATTCATTTACTTTTAGTCTGTGTCTGTCTTTTGATCTGAAATGAGTCTCTTGGAGGCACCAGGTGTAAGGGTTTTGTTTTCTTATTCATTTAGTCACCGTATGTGTTTTGATTGGAGCATTTAATCAATTTACATTGAAAGTAATTGTGGATAGATATGCAGTTATTGCCATTTTATTATTCATGTTATTGATCCTTTTTTTCCTTCTTCTTTTTAAAGACATCCTTTAACATTTCTTGTAATACTGGTCTTGTACTGATGAACTTGTTTAGATTTGTCTTACCCGGGAAGCTCTTTATTTGTCCTTTGATTCTAAATGATACCTGCTGGTTAGAGTATCTTAGTTGCAGATCCTTGCTTTTCATCAGTTTGAGTATTTCTTGTCAATCCCTTTTGGCCTACAAGGTTTCTGTTGAGAAATCAACTGACAGGCTTATGGGAGCTCCCTTGTAGTAAACAAACTGCTTTTCTCTTGCTGCTTTTAGGATTCTGTCTTTGTCTTTAGACTTTGCCATTTTAATTTTGATGTGTCTTAGAGTAGTCCTTCTTGGTTTCACCCGTTTGGCACTCTGCACTTCCTGGGCTTACATTTAGATTTCCTTCACCAGGTTAGGGACGTTTTCCATTATTATTTCTTCAAATAGGCTTTCAATTCCTGGCTCTCTCCCTTGTCCTCTCTTGTCCTTCCGGCACCCCTATGATGCAGATATTGGTATGCTTAATGTTGTCCCAGAGGCCCCTTAAACTATCCTCAATTTTTGGATACTTTTTGCTATTCTGATTGGGTGTTTTCTGCTACATTCTCTTCCAAATTCCTGATTTAACCCACTGCTTCATGTAATCTACTGTTGATTCCCTTTAATGTATTCCTCATTTTAGTTGTTGAATTCTTCATTTCTGACTGTTATTTTTATCATGTATTTTTTAATCTCCAGTTTTATGTTTACTGTTTCTTTCTTGACATCCTCACTGGGATCATTGAACATGTTTATAACCAGTGTTTTGAATGCTGTATCTGGTGGATTGCATTTCTCCATTTTGTTTAGTTCTTCTTCTGCAGCTTTGTTCTATTCATTCATTTGGAAGAAGTTATTTTTGTTTCCCCATTTTGGCTTCCTCCATGTGTTTGTTTGTATGTATTAGGTTCAGCTGTTACATCTCCCAGTCTTAGTAAAGTGACCTTATGTAGTAGGTGTCCTGTAGGACCAGGTGGTACAGGCTCCCTGGTCACTTGAGCTGAGTGCTCCAGGTGTGTCCTTTGTGTGTGCCCTCCTGTTGCAGTTGAGCCTTGGCTGCTGCTTGTACATCAATGTGTGTTATTGGTTGTGAAGATTGGCTATAACTATAGTAGAGGAGATGTTGTGTAAGGGCTGACTCTATGGAGCCAAATTCACTTTAGCAGGGCTCTGGTGCTTGTTCAGTCTGCCCTTTGGGTGTGTTGCCTGTGGAAATGGTTGAATGATGCTCCGTGGTTGTCCGAAGCCAGCCCCCTGGGTGTGTTTGTTCTGGGGTCACTTGGGTGCAGCTCTGTTGCAGGCCATAGGCAGCCATTGCCTGTACCCTGCCCAGGGCCAGGTGACATGAGCTACAAAATGATTTGAAGATGGCTGCCATGTGTGTTGGGCTTGGTGTTGCCTGGGAGAGGCTAAGCTGAGAGTTGAGTCCAGTTTTTCCTTGTGGGGTTTGGGGTGTATACCAAGAGGTACATATCACACTGAGGCCAGATGCTGCTTGTTTGGTGTTTGTGAACCCCTGAGAGATTTTATGAATGTTTGCAGCATGAGCCAAGACAGGCCATTTTTATGGAAAATCCATGGGAATTTGTCTGGGTGAGTCTGCAAGTGGAGGTGTGGGGGGTCTCACGGAATCAGGAGGGCAGGGAGAAGTGTTAGTTATGTTGGTGGAGACTTAGATATGGTGCCTACCTGAGTCTATATGCTGTGGCTTCTGTCATCACTTCTGTGTAGGAGAAAGATTTCCCTCTAGCCCTCACCCTGAAGTCAGATAATTTAGTTCCTCCCTGTATGTTCCTAGTGCCTGTTGAGCCACTG
>NW_017733062.1:50168-52359 GCF_001890085.2 Hipposideros armiger | reverse complement strand
TTTTACCAAAGAGATAGAAATTTTTTAAAAGAACCAAATGAGTTTCTGGAGGTTAAGAACTCAATAAAAAAAAAAAAGAAGAATGAAATAGCCAGCTTAGGTAATAGGCTGACCAGATGGAGAAAAAAATCAGTTACATTAAAGATAGAAATCTGGAAATGACACAGATGGAAGAAGAGAGTGACTGAGAGTTAAAAGAAATGAGAGAGTTCTACAAGAACTTTCTGACTTCATCAGAAAGAGCAACATAAGAATAATGGGCATACCAGAAAGAGAAGAAAGGGAGAAGGGAACAGAGAGTATATTCAAACAAATAATCGATGATAACTCGCCACACTTGTGGAAAGAACTGGATCCTCGAATCCAAGAAGCAAACAGAACACCAAATTATCTCAGTTACAACAGGACTTTTCCAAGGCACATTGTATTGAAACTATAAAAAATTAATGACAAAGAAAGAATCCTCAAGGTAGCCAGGGAAAACAAGATGGTAACCTACAATGGAAAACTCATTAAGTTATCACCAGATTTTTCAGCAGAAGCTGTACAAGCAAGGAGGGTGTGGAATCAAATATTCAAACTATTGAAAGAGAGAAATTATGAGCCAAGAA
The DNA here is from genome assembly GCF_001890085.2 of Hipposideros armiger. Lineage (NCBI taxonomy): Eukaryota > Metazoa > Chordata > Mammalia > Chiroptera > Hipposideridae > Hipposideros > Hipposideros armiger. The sequence goes on along the minus strand of NW_017733062.1, from coordinate 51,748 downwards.
TAATATATCCAGCAAAGATATCCTTTAGATATGAAGGAGGGATAAAGGCGTTTCCAGACATACAGAAGCTGAAGGAATTTCCTAACACACGGCCTTCACTACAAGAAATACTAAAGAAGGCTCTTCAACCTGAAACAAAAAAGGAAAAGACTACAAAACCATGAGTAGTGTTACGAACAGACAGACAGAAGCAGGAAATGGCAACCCCTACACCAAACAGAACACTGTACAGTTAAACATAACATACAGGGTAAAGAAGAAAAAAACATTAAAAAAAGAAATGAAAAAACATGCAACTGCAATGCACAAATCAACTCACAGCATAAATAGGGATAATTTGTGACAATAAAAACATAAAAGAGGACAGAGTATAGGTCTGAACAAGTAAAGGGTAATGGAGAAAGGAAGCATGCTGAAAAAAATAGAGTACTCTAAATATGAAACTTTCTTTTACATAAACTTAATGGTAACNAATTCAGCTTTTTTCTGTCTGTTCTACAGAAGATCCTCTACAGCCTTTTCTGCTGAGACACCCAACAGCCAGCACAGCTGCTGTGAACACCCTGCAGATTGTGCTGCTGATTGCCCCACAGATTTTCCCATTTGCACACTCCAGAAGACTGAGACCTGCCCTGTCACACTCCATCCTCACCAGAGCTGCCTAAAGTAGTGCCTCCACCCTGAGCTCCAGGATCTGCACCAGCAACCAGCACTGGCATATGTGGCTGGCATGTGCATAACTCCAGCCCAGTCCCCTGCAGCTGTTCAGGTGCCTGGAGTTAACCCTGACTCCTGTCAGTTGACTAAGCTGCCACATGTATTCACACATAATCTTTGCAGCTGCACACCTAAACACTGTCAGCCTCAACTCCAGTTACCAGTCAAGTCACCAGCTGTGCATGACCCATAGCTAGCCCCTGCAGCTGTCTGAGTGCACAGTGTCATCCTGAGCACTCTTCTCTACCTCTATGCCCACATTTAGCCCCATACCCTGTCACTAACCCTGGCCCTTACCATTGGCATGTGCCTGCATTCAGCCCCATCTGATAAGCATTTGCATGCCACCAACATTGGCTGGCTGAGTCCCTCACTGCTTCAGCTGTGGCTGCTGCCAAAGACTCCTTTCTGCTACTGTGGACATTCAACAGCTTTTGCTGCCAAGGAACATGCATTTGGTGATGTGTTGTACCCCAGTTCCATAGGCTAACAATGATTCACTAACCTGCAGCCACCTCACTTTCCACAATAGCAATCCACACTACTAGATTGAGGGTCACAGCACATTTCAATATGCCCCAACCCAAAAATAAAGGTCTTTCTTTACTGAAGTTAGTTCATAAAGTCTGGAAAAAGTGACTGCTTCTTTAAATGAACAGACAATATTTCAAGACTACAGAGATCATGAAGATTCAGCAAAAGATGACACCACCAATGGAACACAATAAACTTGTAGTAACTGACCTCAAAGAAATGGCGATCACAAATTGCCTGACGAGGGATTCAAAACAATTGTTACAAAGAAGCTCAGAGAGGTACAAGAAGCACAGATTAACAAAAATTTAACAAGATCATTTGGTGTC
>NW_017733062.1:46163-47592 GCF_001890085.2 Hipposideros armiger | reverse complement strand
AAAAACATGCAACTGCAATGCACAAATCAACTCACAGCATAAATAGGGATAATTTGTGACAATAAAAACATAAAAGAGGACAGAGTATAGGTCTGAACAAGTAAAGGGTAATGGAGAAAGGAAGCATGCTGAAAAAAATAGAGTACTCTAAATATGAAACTTTCTTTTACATAAACTTAATGGTAACTATTCACAAAAAATCCAGAACTGAAATATATAATATAAAAAAAGAAGAAACAGAGGGAAGAATCATAAAATACCACAACACTGAAATAATAGACAGCAACAGAAAGGCAAAGAAACAATGGAGGCACCGTCCTACCAGAAAACAAAAGTTACAATGATAGAAAATTAGGGTAACATATCAATAATCACCCTAAATGTAAATGGACTGAACTCACCAATTAAAAGGCACAGCAAAGCAGAATGAATAAAAAAACTAAATCCAACCATATGCTCCCTCCAAAAGACACATCTCAGCTACAAGGACGAATACACTAGAAGGAATCAACAGCAGATTAGATGAAACAGAGGATAAAATAAGCAATTTAGAACATAGGGTATCAGAAAACACCCAATTGGAACAACAAAAAGAAAAAAGAAGTTAAAAAAAATGAAGATAGTTTAAGGGACCTGTGGTACAACATCAAGCATAAAACATTCACATCATAGTAGTATCAAAAGGAGACAAGAAGAATTGAGAACCTATTTGAAGAAATAATGGCTGAAAACTTACCTAACCTGGTGAAGGAAATAAGCATAGAAGCTCAGGAAGCACAGAGAGTCCCAAACAAGATGAACGCAAACAGGCCCACACCAAGAAACATTATAATTAGAATGGAAAGGTTAAAGACAAAGAGAAAATCCAAAAAACAGCAAGAGAAAAACAACTTTTATAGTTACTTACAAGGGAGCTCCCATTAGACTATCAGCTGATTTCTCAACAGAAACTTTGCAGGCCAGAAGTAAGTGGAGGGAAATATTCAAAGTGATACAAAATAAGGGCCTGCAACCAAAACTACTATACCCATCAAGGCTATCATTGAAAACTGAAGAAGAGATAAAGAGTTTCCTAGACAAATAAAAAAAGCTGAAGGAGTTCATCACCATGAAGCCATGATTACAAGGAACCTTAGAGGGACTTCTTGAAGACAGAAAAAGAAAGATCAAAATTATGAATAATAAAATGGCAATAGCTCATATCTAGCAACAATTACTTTCAATGTAAATAGATTAAATGCTCTAATGAAAAGACATAAGAGGGCTGCATGAATCAGAAAACAAAACCCTTACATATGCTGCCTACAAGAGATTCACTTCAGATTGAAAGACACACACAGATGGAATGCCAAGGGATGGAAAAAGTAATCTCATGAAAATGGAATGAAAATAACAAAAACAGAAAAAATCTGGAATAGCAATACTTATA
>NW_017733062.1:42569-43962 GCF_001890085.2 Hipposideros armiger | reverse complement strand
GGGTAGGGGGGCAGTAAAGGGGGGGAGGGGGGTTCTTGCTTTGTGAGGGTGAAAAGGATAACTATTGTATTGTTCTGTACACCTGAAACTAACATTAAAAAAATACAGAACTACCTATGACCCAGCAATTCCACTTCTGGATATTTACCCAAAGAAATACAAAACACTAACTCAAAGAAATATATGTGCCTCTATGTTTATTGTAGCACTATTTATAATAGCCAATATGGAAAAAACTGAAATGCCCATCAATAGGCAGTTGGGTAAAAAAAATTGTGGTATATTTATACAATGGAGTATTACTCTGCCATAAAAAAGAAGGAAATCTTTTACCACTTGCAACAACATGGATAGACATAGAGGATATTATGGCCAGTGAAATACGTCAACTGAAAAAACTAAATACCGGGCCAGCCAAGTGGCGCGATGGTTAAGAACTGGCTTGGGACATCAGAGGGCACCGGTTCGGATCCCACATATGAGGGTCAGTGACACTGCCCTCCACAGCTAAGATGCTGAACTACAGCTCAACCAGGAGCTGGGCTGCTGTGAGTCGCCGGCGACGGCGTAGGCTGCAGCCCCTGCGGCAGTGGGTTGCCATGGGCTACCGTGTGTAGCCAGCAGCCAGTGTGAGCAGCCAGCAGCTGCAGTGAGCAGCCGTCCAGAAGCCGGTGACTGATCTGCCTCACCGGGAAGAGCGCAATGATGGTGCCAACTTGGGCCAGTGAAGCAACGTCCTCCACAACTAGACTGAAGAACGAAACGACAGCAAATTGTCTGTTCCCCTTCCCCCAATTCCCCAACACTGTTCCCATCCCCCAAATTCCCCAATAAAAAAATCTTTAAAAATAAATAAATAAATAAATAAATAAATAAATAAATAAATACCAAAGATTTCACTTACAGTGGAATTTAAAGAATAAAATAAATAAGTAAATGAAACAAAAATCAACACATAGATACAGAGAACAAAGTGATAGTTGCTAGATAGGAGGAGGTTGGGGGATAGGTAAGAAAGGTGAAGGGGATTAGAGAATAAAATTAGTAGTCACAGTGTGGTCACAGGGATATGAAATACAGTTTGGAGAATATAATCAATAATGTTATAAAGACTATGTGGGGTGCCAGATGGGTAGTGGACTTATCAGGGAGATTACTTTATGGACGGTGTAGATGCCAGACCATGTGCTATACACCTGAAGATGAAGTTGAATAATAATGAATGTCAACTGTAATTATAGATATAATTACACACACACACACACACACACACACAAATGAGTGTACATAAAACTAATGAATCTGGATAAGGTCTATGGATAGCACCAATGTCAATTTTATGCTTTAATATTGTACTATAGCCATACAAGATATTACCAATGTGGGAAAACAC
>NW_017733062.1:30206-40998 GCF_001890085.2 Hipposideros armiger | reverse complement strand
CTGAGCTAGCTGCACCCTCCACAACTAAGACTGAAGGACAACAACTTGGCTGTTCCCCTTCCCCAATTCCCCAGCACTATTCTCCTTCCCCAATTTCCCAATAAAATCTTCAAAAAAAAAAGAGGAGCCCTGGTTAGAATCAAGATTAGACAATTTTTAAAGAAAAAGACAAGAGAATGAAAAAAGGAAGAGGAGTGTGTACAACCCATTTAAACACATTTTCTTTTCATTGCTTATATTTATTCTATATGTGGGGCCAACGGGGCCCTTAGCTCCGTGTAGGTGACATTTGTTAGCAGCACGGCAAGCCCACTTCTGACACATGTACCTCGCAAAGTGGACTCTTTATGTGATACATTCTGATTTGGCCTGCTCTCCGGACTGGTGTACTATAAGTTGAATTACATGAGGTTTACTATAAGTTTAATTACACCATCCTCTGGCATTTTAATTTTTTAATATAAATCAGTTGCATTAGCTAGAACAAAATGGAAGATTTTCACAAGACTCACCAATTCTTTCTTTGACTTCACAAAGGAATTTCAAATGGTTTTGAGATCACACATAAAAATGATGAGAACCATTGCACTTAATGCTGTGCATTTCCTAAACAGATTCTAAAACTCAGAAGGTTTAAGTGGGTGTTCAGTACATTTAATGTTGAAGCAGTGATATAAGTGATTGTGGTGGCACTTGGGTTGATCAAATTGATCATATTTCTTGGATAAGTACCCTTCCTCATGTTTTTACAAAAACACCTGGGTGGAGAGAGAGTGGTTTTCAGTAACCTTTTATATCCATGATCTCACACCAGCCTTACTATTTCTTCCACTACCAGTTAATGTTCAGATTCTTAGGTCCCAGTCCACATCCTCCAGATTCAGTGTTGCTGGGGGTGGGCCCCAAGAATCTGCATTTTTAACAAGCTCTCTCAGGTGGTCCTTATATATACCCAAGAATGACAACCATTTTCTAAAGAAAGAAAGTGTCTCACAAGTAGCAAATATTGGAAGGGGCAGTTTGAGCTGGACCAGTGGTGATCCAGTGCTGTGTGTTCTTTCCACTCCATCATGTAGACTTTCTGAGCCATGCCAACTCAGTAGAACTGTATGACTTGAGAGAAGATGATCAGTACAGAGAGATAAAGCCTTCCCCCACTTGCTTCTAGCATACAAGCACCATGTTACACCTCTCCCGCTGCTCTCACCACACCTCCAGCAGCTCCGAAGGGGAACAGCTGCTGTAACTGGCTGAGGCCACTCCATACAATCCTCAAGTCCATCAGCCCACCAGGAAACAGGGTGGTTTGGAAATATGCTACATCTCTTCAAAGTTAAGAGAATAGGGTACATAAAGCGATACTTGTATGAACTAAACTTTTATTTCAAAGTCTTGGCTTAAAATTCATTGAAATCCCAAACTTCATACTTGTGGAGAAAGTAAAAAATCACTGAGCAGAAATAGTTTCCCATCCTGTGCACAGCCCTTTTTAAAAATGACATAATAAGTCCAAATTTTAATTTTAAAATGTCTAGATTTTAATTAATAGTGAATCATGTGGGAAAGGGAGAATGACGTGCATTTATGAGCATATATTAGAAAGTCTGAATTAATGCACTTTATCCAATTAAAGGTGACCTAAGGAAAGAAAAAAATGGAGAACAGGCCAATGATCAACCACTGGACAGAGAGTGATGTCAGGAGTCCCTGGGCCATCAAAGCTGGAGAGTAGTGATAACCTGCACCTCTCCAGCTTGATTCAGAATGTAGACCTGGACACCTGGTGACATATCAGATCCCTGGAAGAATAGCCTCCAAAAGCTTTACAAGACTATAGGCTGACATTGTCTTAAACACCATGATGTGGGGAGTCTCAGTACATCAGCAAGTCTATCCAATGGAGAGTTTCAGTATACTCACCCCCACATATTTCCATACTTTTGAAAGCATTTCTTGTCAAAATCCCATAAACCCTGCAAGGAGAAACAAAATTAGATTATTAATCTAAATGTACTGAATGCTACCTCTAATTGGGACAAGAATGACTCAAAACTCATGAAATCAGGCTTACTGTCTTAAATGGCAGATAGAGGGAAGCCCTTACTCAGAGGTGTCTTAGGAAATGGAGAGAAAATAAAACAGATATTTGAAAAGGAGAATTTAAAATCACTCTTGAAATTTCTGTGACTTGCATAGATACTGAATGTCTTACTCTTCCATCTCTATGATACTAGGTAACTCCTTGTCTTTCTGAAGCTAGTTTTTGGTGCATGTGTTGTCTCTAAAATCTCATAACCCCCTGAATTATTACCTCCGTGGACACTGATTGCTAAGCTGAGGGAAAGTGAGAGTGGCCTGCACACTCTTTGATCTCCTGGTTAAGCATTATTTTCATTTATCTCATGAGCCCTCTCTACAATTCTAGCAGAATTAGGAAGTTTGAGACACCAGTGATTCTTTTATTCTAGCAGCTTTAAATAAATATAAGAAGTTTATTGAGTGAGAAACGTAGTGAGGGAATGCATGAATAGACTAAGTGGATTTGCTTTCCAGTTTTCCAGTTCAACAAGGAAAAGATGAAGAGATGGCACCACTCCATCAGGACAGAACAAATTAACACACTTGCTTTGAGTTTTCACTTCTGTCACATAAAAAACAAATCATCATATTGCTTTTTCAGCTGTGATATAGGTGTTTAACTGTGCAAAAGAAAGCCCCAGAGATATGGATCTAAGGGAGTATCTATAAGGAGTTGATCTGGGCAAAGTGGAAAGGTAATTATTGCTTTTTCAGAGGGAAAATGTATGGGAAGTTCTTAGACTAATAGAAGCACTGAAGACCTCAGTTAGGAGAATTCGGATCTGAGAAAAAAGTCTCTGGTCTGCATGCAAGGCTCTGCCTTCTGGCCTTATGGGTGTAGATAAGGGCTGGATCAATCACAAAGGCTGCACCAAAATCCACACTCCACATATCAACTAGTATATTTCTTTCAGTTAAATTCAATTTTTAATTATTTTGTCAAATAATCTCCTTTGTATAAGTAATTCTTTTGTTTAAAAAACCCAACCCAACTCATTTAGAGGTTAAATATCTGAAGTCGATAGACAACCCCTATCGTGTCTCAGTTACACCCGCACCCTGCTCAGACTCACCCATAGGGTGCCTCCTCTGAGGGCAGAGAAGTAAATCAGAAAGCTCTTGTTCCAGCTCTCAAGTCCCCCAAAGTTGTCATGGGGAGAAAAGGGTGAGTTAGAGCCATGGACATAATTACAGGGATTTTGCAGTTTTTAGAGAATTCAAGTACGCAAATTACCTGATGGTGAACACTTGAGATGTCTAATACACTGAAGTTTCAAAGGTATCCAGGAGGAAGAAAACAAAAAAAGTACCAGGAGTTTATGCTATGAACAGAAAATTTGACCCTAGTGTATAAATATAATGAGGCACTCCCAGTCACCCCCTTCATGCTTTTCACCTAATACTAAGTACGATTATGCCTTTCTGGGAACCTGCAGCTGGCTGTAAGAAAATCCTTCTCAGGATGCTACAGGTCCTGCGCTGAACCAGCCAGAGAGCTCTGCTGTCTGACTGGGGCAAAACCTGAGGCTCCTAACAGCTGACAACAGAGCCCTGGGGTAAATCTGGCCCGCTGCTGGGTGGGGCATATGACACCCTTTCAAGAAAGTGTGAAACCTCAAACTTCCTCCTGAGGAGGGCATTTGACTATGGAGCTTAGCTGGAATCTGAAGCCATAAAAAGCAAAAGAGGAAGCCTAAACACCACTCACATTACGGTAGCCCACAACAGTTCCAAGAAAAGGCAGAGGTGTTGGCCCAGGGATTCCCAACTTCTTAAAAAGTCCATGTGTAGAGGTCCCATATCTACAAAGTAAAAGAGAAAATCAGGAATTACGGAGTAGGTGCTGGGGCTGGCGAGTCACTGACTGGGAACTGGAGTAGTCAAGCTAGGGAGGTAACATGTAGGTGATAAGTAACATCAGCAATTCCAACAGCAATAATTACATTCACTTGTCATCTCCTTTCTCACTTCCAGTGGGAGACCCACAAAAATAATGATGATCAGCTAAAAGGAGCTGAAAACTTCAGTGCCAACATCCTAGAGTGAATACTTGAGAAATATTTCTAGATTGGAGAGCTCCTGAGAGGTTCAGGCTGGAATTCTTCCAGAAAATTCACTCGCATCTATTTAGTAAGATGACACTTCCATGATTTTGGAAATTCTAATTCTAGGTAGAAAAAGGAAAAAAGTTTTATGGTCTATTGATGAGATTTTGCTTAACTGCATCCATCAATAACTAAGAGTTACTGAGAGCCCACCGAGCCATTGTTCTTAGAGTTTGCTCTATGATTTCTATGCTTTTTCTTTCCTCTGGACCCTGACTATGTTTTAGGATTTGGATCTTCCTATATATATCATCAAAAAGAGGCTTTTGAAAAGCCACAGTGTACTTATTTCTTTAGAATGAAAGCTGTGTTCAAGGCTTCCATTGTCCTTGTAGAAATGTTGTTGCCTTTCAGCTACACCCAAGTCCATGTTATCAGGACATTTGGTGACTTGTGCTCGAGAGAAGAGTGATTGTCCCATGTGTGCCTGAATGAAATGTATAAAGGAACCAATGACTAAATAATCCATTTCCAGACCATTCTTCTCCTGGTGGCATCTGGTTCTCCAGCCTGTGATGGTCACCAACTATGCAGGGCCAGGCTCACACAGTTTGTCAAGATGTCCAGTCACTTGCAGTTAGTTTACTGGCTCTGTGTGTCAGCTGTCTCAAAATCCCATTAAGGCTGGTGCTTCTTATGGCAGACCTGCCTGAAATTGAACTTCCTGTATCATATGTGGAGTCCCACAGCTGGGGGCTCTGGATCCTTGCAGCCTTCCCCCTGTGGTGTTACTGAGAGATGGCAGAGTGGAGGAGGAGGACAGGCTGAGGAAAGAGGCCACTGGCAACTATTTTAACCATGAAGCTACTAGGCCTACAAGGTTAACCCCACAGAGGCAAATTAGGGAATTATGGCTGAAAAGCATGCTCTGCATAATGCAAGCTCTGTATAATATGCTACAAGACTTTCATCTGAAAGATAGTTGGCCTTACAAACTTTGGTACCTTCCTGTTGATAGCAAAAGACGTGTTATACAACATAAAATGAGTAACCTTAAAATGTTCCAGAGTGTCGAATTAAGAACTTCTCTCCTCTTTTGTTTGTGATTACCCTTTAAGAAAGTATAAGTTCCTAAAATTCTGTGCAAATTTAGGTAATCTTATAATATGTGATGAAATAAACCCAAAATTTCATGAAAGGACTTGTGCTGAAGGGCACAATGGAGGCAGTATGGTCAGACCCAGTTGGGTGTTTGGATCCTTCCTCCAGATAGTTGGTAGAAATGTGAGCACTGACTCTCAATAATGGGATACTCTTGGTTCATGCCATCCCAGATTCTATCTCTGCCATCCAAACATGGCAAATCAATCAAACCAGTTTCTGCTTCTGAACTTTCAACATGTTACATAATCTCTCAAGTGAAGATAAGCAATTGAATGAATGTGTCAGCAACATTGATCCCAAGGGAAGATCTAATGTCTAAACTGACATGGTTCCACAACAAGGCAGAGGGTGGGCTGGGGGACACTTTCAGTTTCTTTCCAGCTTCCCTCTTTTTGGTAGAGTAATACTGCTTTCGGTGCAATTGAAGGGGCTAACAATAAAGCCAATCATTTCTATTGCATTGACATTGTGTGGGCGTGAGAGGATACTGTCTACTCTGCAGTCTTCTGACTCTTGGCTGTACCAGTGTTACCTAAGGCTAGAGTGTTGTGTATTCACCGGTGGCCGTAGTGACAGTCCCACAGCCAGACAGACCACACAATGTAACTTAGATGGTGTCTCTCTCCCCAGGCTTCAAGTAGATGAGATGCCTACTCTGCTTGAGTGAGTGAACGAACTCCTATGGAACCAGTACCAGGAGTATCTGGGAGAAATATCCTCCCATTCCATCTAGACTGCTACCTGGATGTGTCTTTTATCATCACTGGCTCATGATCTTGCTTATTCACCTGCACTGTGAATTTAAAATGATAGCATAGGCAGGTATATTTAAAAGCATATATACAATCCATGTCATGGAAGTATCTTTTGTATACTAGACTCATTTACTTACATTATTCTAGAAGGGTAATGTTATTTATACACGGTTGTAGCCACAGATCTTGAATCAACAGCCTTATTTTATCCCTCAGAAAGACAGTGCTGGAAATAGCTTTATCTCAGTAAAAAAAAAAAATTAGCATTAAATAGAATAAAATTAAACATTGTTAATTAATTTAAAAATGTGATCAGACACCAAATATGTTGTCACAATACCCTGCAGTCATAACATTTCACTCAAAGAATAAAACAAACTTTATATATTCATCATGATATCCTACTCTTTATGAAAGTGAAAATGGGAAATAGAGAGGGCCTTCTCTACCCATACCTCAAATATGGGTCCTCTCCCAATCTGCTTCATGATACCAGGAATTCCACCCTTGAAAGGAATTCCTCTGGTAGGTGATTTGATTCATCCTTCTGTATGGCAACTTCAAGGGGAAAAAACTATTTAAATCCAAATTGGTTTGTAGATTTGTGACTTTATAGGCTGTTAGCAGGTTTTATATTGCAGGAACATAAATCACTATACTGATGTTGACCCTCCCAAAGACTGGAAGGAAAAGGCGGAAGAAAAGAATATACCTTCCAGATTTCTGCCAAGTTTTTTCTGACGTAGAGATTTTTCATTTAAAGGTAAATAGTTCTGCCAATTATATAGTGGGGGAATTAGCCCTAGGTGGAGAGTCCAGGGAAAGGAGACAGAAGAAAGGAGAGTCGAGTGTGAATAGAAGTGTGGAACAGTCTCTAACACCTATGAAATCTGGGGTCCACCCTGGTGCTTTGCATAAATGTTCCCAAGAAGTGGGAGGGAGGGGAGCAAGAAACAACTTAGTCACTCAGGCTCTATTCCTGCTATATACATCTCTTGCAGTGGACACATAACTTCAAAAGTAAATGCAATGAGACAAAACCCAAATCCACACCCTTCTGTCTCCAGGATCCCCAGAGCTTGGAGGGGAGTGAGGACCCCACTGCACAGAAGCCAGTTGTTTTTATCTGCGTCTGCTGAACTCTGGTTGATTAGTCTAGATCCATCCAAACTGGCAGTCAATCAGAAGATCATCCTGAGGAGCAAATAATGTCACCAAATCCTCTGTGTTACAGAAATTAAGAGTTGGGGGTTCATGGGGCTGATTCTCCTTCAACAGATTGGAGTAATATCAACAATAACCCCTTCGGTGTTTGTGCACCCAATGTATAGGAAGCTAACCTTTAATTAAATGTTTGATCTTCAAAATAGATAAGGGAAAGGGGGGCCTGATTAGCTCTCCAAGTCCAAGGTTATAGAGGACACAAACCTGGACAGTTACTCACAGATAGAGGAGCACCAGGCTGGTAGCCAGGAGAGCCCAAGTCTCTGTGGAAAAGCTTGGGATGAGGTCCATGGTCACTTTCCTCCAAGATCCTCTATTCTGAGGCTCCCTTTCAGCAGTGTTGCTAGTCTTTGCCAGCGTGTGCGCGCAGAACTCCCTTCCCCGGTGGATATTCAGTGAGACTGGATGTTTATGTGCTGGAAAAGGGGGTGGGGCTTGAGCTACAGCCAGTAGAAGTGCCATCTGTGCTCCAACTGCTGGTGCCCTCTCCACCTTGAAGTTGGCAAGCATCATGGACACTACCACTTTGACAACCCATGAGTTCATGTTCTGTGGGAAATCAATGAACAACTCACTCAGTTTTATCAGCAAGTCCAAAGGTTACTTAAACTCAAGTAAAGCAACTGATCTGAAATCTCTAACCTGCCGTTCACTCAATGGCTGCCTGCACTAAAAAATACTTGAATTCCTTCAAACAAGCTAGGTCTATAGCTCTTTACCCATGCAGTTTCCTCTGCCAAGAAATGTCTGTGTGACCCCTAGAAGGCTCCTACTCATTTTTCAAAACTCAGGTCAGACAAAAACTTCTCTGTTAAAGTCTTTCTTTTCTTTTAATTAAGTTTATTGGGGTGACATTGCTTAGTAAAATTCGATAGGTTTCATGTGTGCAATTCTATAATACATCATCTATATATTTCATTGTGTGTTCACCACCCAGAGAAAGTTCTCCTTCCGTCACCATATATTTAACACCCTTTACCCTCTTCCTACCCCCACACCCCTGTTACCCTCTGGTAACCACTAAACTATTGTCTGTGTCTATGAGTTTTTGGTTTTTTGTCTCGTTCATTTGTTGCTTTCAGTTTTTACATCCCCATTATGAGTGAAGTCATGTGGTCCTCATTTTTTTCTGTCTCACCAGCTATTAGGGAAATGCAAATCAAAACCACATGAAATATCACCTCAACCTGTTAGAATGGCTAGTATTAACAAGACAAGTAATAACAAGTGTTGTTGAGGTTGTCGAGAAAAATGAACTCTCATATACTACTGGTAGGAAAGTAAATTGGCACAGCCACTATGGAAAACAGTATGGAGGTTCCTCAAAAAATTAAGAATGGAATTACTATGTGACCTAGCAATTCCTCTTCTGGGTATCACCCCCCCAAATATGAAAACATTTATCTGTAAAGATAATGTACCCCTATGTCCATAGCAGCATTATTCATGGTGGCCAAGACATGGAACCAACCAAAATATCTTCAATAGATGATTGGATAAAGAAGATATGGTATATATATAATGGAATATTACTCGTCCATAAGGAAATATGAAATACTGCCATTGGCGGCAACATGCATGGATCTTGAGATTATCATGCTAAGTGAAATAAATCAGACAGAAAAAATACAGTCTTTCTAAACCAACCTCCTTGAACACATAAAATCACTGCCTCCTCTGGACAGCTTCTATTCTGTGCACACAATTCTTCTCTTGTCCATTCTACCCTCCAGCACCACTGTTGGTCTTCCCACCAAGTTCCTTTACAGATTGAGAGCTACTCAAGGGCACAGTCTGGGTATTAGTCACCATTATGTCCCTAATCCCTAGCAGAGCACTTTACACAGAGTGGTGGAGTTGAGTTGGTAGAGGTGAGTTTACTGGGTGCCCTGTGAACTCGTTCCCTGTGACTCTTTGGTGACTACACCATCTTCCTGGATTGTTAACACAACAACAAGGCCTGGATGTGCCTCAGCCATCATCACTTCAAATTCAGGCTGATGCATCAAGATTTTGTTGACAAGGGGCCCCTGAAGGAGAGGCAGGATGGAGAGAAGATGGTGATGGCTACACCAAGCTTATCAATTGATGCTGCTTCCTTTCCTGCCCTTAGAGGGTCCTACAGTAGACAGACAGAGAGACTTATGGCCAAACAATGACTCCTTCCCTCTGGAAAGACCACAAGTCTAAGAACAATGCATCTGAAGAGGAGAACAGCATCCTGGATCATCCAGTGGACCCAAAACACCTAAGCCACAGCTGACATAGCAAATGTCACTATGAGTAGTACACACAGTATACAGGACTCCAGAAAGATGACATGAGATGTTTTTCTGAGGTAAAGGGGGTCATAGCAAAGATGGCTTCCTGCTTTAGACTTGAGGGGATTTTTTATTATTTATTTATTATTTTTATTTATTTATTTTTTAATTGTTATTTTCAGGTGTACAGAACAATGCAATAGTTATCTTTTTCACCCTTCACACAGAAACAACCCCTCTCCCCCATCTACTGCCCTCCCACCTCCGATATCATACTTATCTATTACAATTCCATTGACTCCATTCCCACACTCTACTCCATGTTCCGTGACTATATGTGTATATAATTATGTTTGACATATAGTATTATTCAACATCAGTTCAGAAATACAGTGCGGTGGTTAGGCCTCTACACCGACTATGAAATGGTCTCCCTAAGAAGACATGAGTCCATCTGGCCCCCTAAAAAATATTTACACCATTATTGATTATATTCCCCAGACTGTCATTTCTATCCTTGAGGCCATATTGTAGTTACCAATTTGTATTGTCTCGTCCCTTCCCCTTATCCTTCATCCTCACCCCCTCCCAACTAGCAACGCTCAGTTTTCCCCCGTGTCTCTGAGACTATTTCTGTTTACATTTCTCATTTATTCAGTTTTTTACAATCCATGTATAAGTGAGATCATATGATATTTGTCTTTCTCTAACTGACTTATTTCACTTAGCATAATGTTCTCTAGGTCCATCCATATCATTGCGAATGGAACGATTTCCTTCTTCTTTATAGCTGAGTAATCCTCCATTGTGTAAATGTACCATAGTTTCTTAATCCAGTTGTCTACTGATGGGCATTTTGGTTGTTTCAAAGTCTTAGCTATTGTGAATAGCGCTGCAATGAACATAGGGGTGCATATATTTTTTTGAATTAATGTTTGTTTTTTTCTTGATAAATGCCTAAAAGTGGAATTGCTGGGTCATAAGGTAGTTCCATTTCCAGATTTTTGGGATACCTCCATAGTAATTTCCATAGTGGCTACACCAGTCTGCAGTCCCACCAGCAGTGCACCAGGGTTCCCTTTTCCCCACAATCACTCCAGCAATTGTTGTTTGCTGACTTATTGATGATAGCCATTCTGACCGGGGTAAGGTGGTATCTCATTGTGCTTTTTATTTGCATTTCCCTAATACTTAGTGAGGTTGAACATTTTTTCATATGCCTGTTGGCCA
This sequence comes from Hipposideros armiger, assembly GCF_001890085.2. Classification (NCBI taxonomy): domain Eukaryota; kingdom Metazoa; phylum Chordata; class Mammalia; order Chiroptera; family Hipposideridae; genus Hipposideros; species Hipposideros armiger. The sequence continues at coordinate 30,240 of NW_017733062.1, read as the reverse complement.
TCTGTATGTCCTCTTTAGAGAAATGTCTCTTCAT
>NW_017733062.1:15281-20441 GCF_001890085.2 Hipposideros armiger | reverse complement strand
GTCGGTGTAGAGGCCTGACCACCGCACTGTATTTCTGAAGCTGATGTTGAATAATAATGTATGTCAACTATAATTATATATACATATAGTCACGGGACATGGAGTAGAGAGTGGGAATGGAGTCAATGGAAATTGTATTAGATAAGCATGATATCGGGGATGGGAGGGCAATAGATGGGGAGAAAGTGGTTGTTACTTTATGAGGGTGAAAAGGATAACTTTTGCATTGTTCTGCACACCTGAAACTAACAATAAAAAAATTAAAAATAAAAAAATAAAAAAAATACAATTGCATAAGCCCCCAAAAAATAAATATCAGCTTTAGCATCTACAATGGGGGTAAAGAAATCTATTCAAGAAATGGTTTTGGATAAATGGGACAGATGACATGCAAAAGAATAAAGCTAGACTACTATCTTACACCATATACAAGAATAAACTTAAAATGGATTAAAGACAAATGTAAGACCTGAAACCATAAAACTCCTAGGAGAAAATATAGGAAGTAAATACTCTGGCATGGTTCTTAGTATTTTTTTCTATATATCTCCCTAGGCAAGGGAACAAAAGAAAAAAATAAACAAACGGACCTACATCAATCTAAAAAGTTTTTGCACAGGAAAGGAAACCATTCACAAGATGAAAAGACATCCTACTGAATGGGAGAAGACATTTGCCAATGATACATCTGATAAGGTGTTTATAATAATTTATAAAGAACTCATACAACTCAACACCAAAACACAAACAAAACAAAACAAAACAAACAAAAAATGCACCATCCAATTAAAAAATGGGCAGAGGACCTGAATAGACATTTCCCCAAAGAGAACATAATGATGGCCTATAGACATATGAAAAGATGCTCAACATCACTAATCATCAGAGAAATGCAAATTAAAACCAAAATAAGCTATCACCTCACCCCTGTCATAATGGCTATCATCAATAAATAAAAAATAGCAAGTTTTTGCAAAGATGTGGAGGAAAAGGAACCCTCATACACTGTTGGTGGGGCTGCAAATTGGTGCAGCCACTTTGGAAAACAGTTTGGAGTTTCCTCAAAAAATTAAAACCAGAACTACCTCATGACCCAGCAATTCCACTTCTGGGTATTTATTCAAAGAAATCCAAAATATTAATTTGAAAAGATATATGCACCCCAATGTTCATTGTTTAAAATAACCAAGATATGGAATCAACCTAAGTATCCATCAGTAAGTGACTGTATAAGCATGTCAGACAGGGGAAGACAGCTGTAATGTGATTTTTCTTATACGTGAAACCAAAAAACAAAATAAACAAAAAAACAAACCAGAAAGAAACTCATAGATACAGAGAATATTTTGATGGTTTCCAGGTGGGAGCATTTGGGGGGTGTTTGGAAAAGGGGAAGGATAAAGAAGTACAAATTAGTTGTTAGAAAGTAGTCATGGGCATGTAGGGTATAGCATTAAAAGATCCAGTAAATAATATTGTAGTAACTACGTATTGTATCAGGTAGGTACTAGATTTATCAGGGTGATAGAAGGAAGGGGAACTGGAGGAGAGAGAAAAAGTGAAGGGATTAAGAAGTACAAATGGACAGTTACAAAAGGGTTATGGGGATATAAAGTAAAGCATATGGAAGATAGTCTATAATATGATAATAACTCTGTGTAGTGCCAGGTGAATACTAGACTAGTCAGGGTGGTTTCTTTCTTTCTTTCTTTCTTTCTTTCTTTCTTTCTTTCTTTCTTTCTTTCTTTCTTTCTTTCTTTCTTTCTTTCTTTCTTTCTTTCTTTTAATTGAGGAATNTTGATAATCAGATAAAAGTAATGAACAATCTCCCCAGAAAATAAACACTGATTATTTTGTATGCAGTTCCAAGGGGTTCCCAAGGAGACATGTCACCATGGTGTCTGCCAAGCCCATTACCTTTATCCAGGAGACCTGCCAAGCCAAGTTCAGCCCATTAATGAAATGCAACACAACATGCCCTATTCTGATCAGTTTCAGGGCTATTCCCAGGGCCATGGGGTCCTCTCTGTAAGTCTGAATTGGATCTTTGCTGTGCCCAGTGCAATGATGTGCCATGGGGACAATTTGTGAAAAGACTGTCACAAAGGGACCTAGGTGTGGTGCTCCACTGCAGTCAGACACCTCCAAAGGCATTGGGAGCTTAGGGAAGGCAGAAATAAGTGGGATCTGGAGCCACTTGGAGGCATGGGTGTGCTTCCCAGAGGAGGCAACAGTCTGCTTGCACTACGATGCACAGAGGGGTGTTTGAAGAGGAGAGAGGACCTAGCAGGCTGCAAGAATGGACTAGCTTATCATCATCAGTGTTTAGTACGTTTATCATTTCTTGGTTGCAAAGTACATGTTTGAATCATGCCGACTCTTATCTGCTAATAAGAAGGTAATCAGTTCACAGTCCAAGCTGGGGATCCTCTCTTTCTAGGGCCAAAGCTCAGCCCTCACGAATCAGCAGGGGGCTGGAGGCTGGGCAGGGCCTGTGGAAACAGCCACTGTGCTTGCCAGGCTCCATGGTGACCTGTCTTGTACTTATTAGTGTATGTTTCTGGGATTTAAAGAAAAAAAATGTATTGAGGTAAATTCCACATGAAATAAAATTAGCCATTTTAGAGTGAAGAATTCAGTGACCTTTAGTATATGTGGTCCAACCACCACCTCTATCTACTTCCAAAACATTTCCATTGCACCACAATAAAATCCTGTGCCCACTGAGCAGTGTCTCCCTACTGTCTGCCCACCCCAGCCCCTGGTTATCACCAATGTACATTCTGGATTTATGAATTTACCCATTCTAGATGTTTCACATAAATGGAATCATGTATACATGGCCTTTTGTATCTGAAATCCTTTAAGTAAGGTAAAGTTTTGAAGGTTCGTGCCTGTTGTAGCATGTATAGTACTTCAACCTTCTATTGCTGAACGCTATTGTGTTGTATGTATATATCATAATTTGCTTGGCCATTAATCCATTCTTTTGTGTTGTTTTCACCTTTTGGTTAGTGTGAAAAATGCTGCTTTGAACATAAGCGTACATGCATTCGTTTGAGAAACTGTTTTCAGTTTTCTTAGGTATATACCATGGAGCAGAAATACTGGGTTTTATGGTTGTTTTATGCTTAACTTGTTGAGGAAGTACCAAACTGTTTTCCACAGTGGCTGTACCATTGTACATTCCCACCAGCAATGTGCAAGGATTTCAATTTCTCCACATCCTCATCAACACTTGTTATTTTCTTTACAGCNGTCTTTTACTTCTTTGGTTAAATTTATTCCTAAGTATTTTATAGTTCTTGAAGTGATTGTAAATGGAATTGCTTTCTTAATTTCTCCTTCCGATAGTTTATTATTGGTATATACAAATGCAACTGATTTCTGAATATTGATTTTGTATCCTGCTGCCTTACTGAATTCATCTATTAGTTCCAAGAGTTTTTTGATGGAGTCTTTGTGGTCCTCTATATATAGTATCATGTCATCTCCATATAATAACAATTTTACTTCCTCCTTACCGATATTCACTTGATGCTTCTTCATTCACTTTGTCAAAAGGGAGCACCTTCTAGCAGTTAACCAATAGCACATACTGGAAATCCTTTTTTTTTTTTAATTTTTGGATTGAAGACTCAAGAAAATCATAGTTTCTGACAAGAATTTGAAAAACATTATTTGAAATATTAGAAACAATGTGGTAGTTCCTAGGAAAACATAATGTACCCAAACCAACGTAAGGAGAAATAGAAAACTAAATAATCTAAAAAAAAACTAAAAAATTAATCAGAAGTCAAAATCTTCCTACAAAGAAAACACTGTGTCCATACAGTTTTACAATAACTTTCAAGGAACAAATAAGTCTCAGCCTGGTTTACAAGAAAAACGAGCTTGAGACACAGCGTTTGTGCTACGATTTTGATACAGAATATGATCTCAGGAGAGCAAGAGTGAAAGAACATTGGAATGAAGCACGGAAGGATGGAGAGCCTACTGGAGGGTTCCTTACCCACCTGGCCAACACTTGTTATCCAAAACAACAGACTCTGATCAAGAGAGACCACCTTCTGAGAGACCACATGACTATTACATCTAGGACAGCCCGTCCAAGGGAAGGAAAGGGGAAGAGGTATCCACTGGTTTCCTTCTCCTTTGGGTCAAATGTTCTCCCCATGGGGCATTAACTCCTCCAAACTTCTGTATTATAGATGGTTTGGTAGGTTGGGAGGCAGTGTCAGGCCACAGCTATGCAATTTAAGTTGGAACCTATGCAAAGATGGTCCCTGCAGTGGTGGCTGGAACTAAAGAAGTGGCCACAGACCAGGATAGGTAAGTTAGTTATTAATGATGTCCAAAAAATTATTCCAAAATGGAACAGCTTAAAACAACAAAATTTTATTCTGTCACAGATTTCTTGTTAGGAATCCTGATACGGCTTAGTTAGAAACCTCTGGCTCAAGTTCTGTCATGAGGTTACAGTTCTGAAGTCAGGCTGGGCTGCAGTCCTAACCAAACACTTCACTGGGAGAGCATCCACTTTCAAGTCTACTTACTTGTAGGTGGTCATTGGTAGGCTTCATTTCCTCACAAGATCATGGACTCAGTTCGTCAGTGGCTGTTGGCCAGAGACCTCAGTCAGGTCGTTGCCACCTGGGTCTCTGCCATCACAGAGCAGCTTACACTACGGTGGCTGTTTTACTTCAGAATGTGTGAGTGACAGCAGGTGCCCATGATGAAAGACACAGACTTTTTATAACCTAATCAGAAGTGGCATCCCATCTCTTTTGTCATATTATAACATTTTACTAAAGGTAAAGATAAACCTTTTACTAAAAAAGTTATGTGCCTGGGCCAGGAATACTCACCATAACCGGCCCAGTTAGGAATGTATGTTCAGATAATCCTGTGAGATTACTTTCCATAGAACCTATTTTTTAATCCACAATTCGCCCATTTAGTCATAAATCAACCAAAAGGATACACTGATGACCAACCTTTTGGTTACAGCCACAGACTTTTTATAATCTAATTTTAGAAGTGGCATTCTACATCTTTTGCTACATTCTATTCATCAGAAGCAAGTCAGCCCTGATCCAGCCCACACCAACGAGGGGTGATTACACAGGCCTGTAACTATTAGTAGGAGGTCGGGAGCAT
>NW_017733062.1:9380-10496 GCF_001890085.2 Hipposideros armiger | reverse complement strand
TATCACATTAATTGATTAAAGAAAAAAGTAGTATCATCTCAATAGTTTCATTTAATAATATTTAACTTCAATTATGATATTTTTAAAAACCTTAAACTACTCATAGTAAGGATTCCCTTAACCTGATAAAAGTATCTACCAAGAAACCTAAAGAAAACATCATTCTTCATAGTATAAAAATATTATCCCTTTATATCATTTAATGTTTTAATTTATGTACATAGAGCCTTTTCAAAAATAGCAACTGTTTTTTAATTAGTAGACTTTATTTTTTTTAGAGAAGTTTTGGCTTTAGAGAGAAATTGAGCAGATAGTACAAAGTTTCCATACACTCCCCCTCGCCTACACAGCTTCCCGTGTTATTAACATCTTGCATTAGTGTGGTCCAACTGTTAATTTGATGGACGAATATTAACTAAATTCCATAATGAATATTAGGGTTCACTCTTTGTCTTATATAGTTCTATGTGTCTGGAAAAATGCATATTGTCATGTATCCACATCACAGTATCATGCAGAATAGTTTCACTGCCCTAAAAATCTTTTGTGCTTCACTTCATCTATTCTCTCTCCCTTTCACCCAAATTCATGATTTTTTTTATTGGTTTCAGGTGTACAAAACAATGTAATAGTTATGCATTTACACCCCTCACAAAGTGATAACCCCTCCCCCAATCTACTACCCCTCTGACATCATACATAGCTGTTAAATAACTTCTTAAATAAAGAACATCCCATAAATTAACTTATTGTTGCTATAAACATGAAGAATATCATGACTTGTTTTTGTCTGAAATCCTGCTCGTGGATTCCAGGATGAACAATTTGAAAAATCACTGAAAATATTACATACTGTCTCCCTTCTGTGTCTGTGCGAACTGACCAGATTTCAGGGCAGCAAGGGGAGGGGGAAAGGGTGAGGCCAGAGGTTTATGCAGCTGAGATCACCTAGGTTCACAAGCTAGAGTTCTTTTTTTTTTTTTGAAAGATTTTTATTGGGGAATTGGGGGGATGGGAACAGTGTTGGGGAATTGGGGGAAGGGGAACAGACGAGTTGCTGTCGTTTTGTTCTTCAGTCTAGTTGTGGAGGACGTTGCTTCACTGGCCCATGTTGGC
>NW_017733062.1:3655-8807 GCF_001890085.2 Hipposideros armiger | reverse complement strand
AAAAGGAGGATCAGTAGGTTAATTTTATTTACACAGCAAGGTTCATCTAGGTAATTACACTCATGCTGCTGTGTTCAGGGGCAAAGTGTTCTCACTCTGCAACTTACATTGAAATTCATCAAAAAATAAAATGGTTGATCAATGGATAGAGGGGCAGATAGATAGTTGATAAACCAAATAAAAATGCTAATTGTAGAATCTAGGTGGTGGGTACATGAGTGTTTACTATATATTTTTTTTCTGTCTTTCTGTTGAAATGTTCTACATTTGAAAATTGTCATTGTAAAACTTTGGGAAGATATAATTAGCAGTATTTTATTAGAGTTTAAATATCTTTCAAACTTGCCCCTACTTCTCATTCCACACCCCCCTGCCTTACTCAGACATCATCATATCTGACCTAGACCATGACCACAGCCTCCTGGCTGATGTCTTATCAGAGGATGGCCTTTGCTCACCAATCAAGGCGCTCCCAGAATTGACCTCTCACATTGGGCACTGCCTCTGCCACACCCAGGTGAGAGTTGACTGCTCATGCTGTGTTCCTAGTGCCCCTCCTCAGACCTCACACTATGTCTCACACTGGGGTCTTAACGGTCCCTGCACACACCCTGGTACTCACATCTCCACACTTTTGCTTGTATTACTCCACCTGCCTATTCTCTCTCAATCACCTCCTCATCTTTAACATATCTCTGAGAAACTTAAACATGGTGGTTGAACACATGCATTTACTTCTGAAACCTCCAGAAGCCCCGTGAAATGCACTAAAGGGCTTTCTTAAAAGCCATAACCCATAGGGACAAAGACATCTGGAGCAAACAACAGCCTCCAAATGTTTGAAACCTAGAAGTAGATAGCCAAGAGTCATCACAAGCTCTTCCTGCCAGACACATTTCTAAGCACTCCCCTTACTCCTCGGAATAACTGTATGCAATAGGTACTTTTATTAGCAACCTTCTTTTACAAATGAGCAAACTGTGGCACAGAGAGGTTAATTCGCTTGTGCAAGCTCACACAGCCACAGTGCCAGGATTTAAACCCGGAATTCTGGCCCCAGAACCTACGCCCATGACCACTGTATATCTGCCATGAAAGCTCACTCACTGGGCAGAACAGAGAAAGCTGGAGCTGAGCCCGCACACTGGGGAGGCCAGAGCAAAGCAAAACCAGGCCACCAGGCCTGATTTAAAAAAATATTCCTAAAACAGACACCAACATACTAGTATTCATACTGACAGTCCTCACTGTTATTAAGTTGTTTTCCCCTTAGTGTTTCAGCCAATTATACTTATTGGGCTTATATACCTAGCCCTCCATTATTAACTCCTGTAACTTAAAATGAGGATCCTCCTTTGATTTATATCAATGACAGTTCTTGGTTCCCTGGACCTGAGGATCCAAGGTGTCTGGAATATCCGGAGGAAAAAGGACAAAATTTTACTCTTTATGGCCACACATCCCTGGGCTATTTATATACACCCATTTGTCTTGGTCTTCTTGTTCCTCTGTGTCTTTTTCTCTCTGATCAAGCCTGAGTATTTCCCAGTAAAAAAAAAAAAAAATGACACTTATAAAGATCTGTTTATGATTACTAAAAAAAGGATTTAATTACTCATAGCTTTCCTCCCCAGGTCCCTACTTGTCCTCTAATTAATCACTAAAATAAAAATCAATCTCAAATCCCTTGGGAAAAATGTCATGGAAGTGTGGGTAAAACAGTGGTTGATAATTCCTATAAAACTATAATTGATTGGGGTCCTTTTTGGGCTGCCATTCATGCCTGTTCCCATGTAAAATGTTTAGAACCCCAACAATTAAAGAGACAGGTAGCTAAATATGGCTTTCCTAAAAACATTAAACCTCCATTTAACATTTCTATTTTTTGAAAAAATAGGACTCTGGCCCCACCCCAGTTAAGGATGATGAAGCCTCTCCGAGGTCCATTTCAAAGGACCTTATAAAAAGTAGATTTAAGTATTGGACCAAATAAGATATATATATATAAAAATCTTACTAAAAATACCAATAAAAATTTCACTTTCTGATTTAAAAATACTAAAACACTCTATTTACAAGTTTGCCTTAAAACTCCTTTAGTTTTCTTAACAAAAAAATTCACTAGTAATCAAACTGCAAAATTGGTTGAATGCCCTCAATGTTGTTTGTATGCTTGCCTCAATTCTTCAGTTTTTAAAACCTCCCAAGACCAGGTTATGATACTGAGGTGAAGACAAGGACTATGGCTCCCTGTCCGAGCCTCTAGGGTGTGGGAAAGTTCCCCAACTGTTCATATTGTTTTACAACTCCTTCATAAGATTTTACATAAAACTAAACAATGTATTGGCCTGCTAATTACAGCCATTATGGAAATAATAGCTATAACAACTGTTGTTACTGTCTCCGAAGTAGCTCTTCACCAGACGGTACAGACTACCCAATTTGTACAACAATGACATAAAAATACAAGTAAAACTTAAAATCAACAGATAAAAATTGATTAAAATACCAGCGTATGTTTAGCTGATTTAAAAACAACTGTTGTTTCTCTTGGAGACCAGTTAAAAAGTCTCTGTACTATAATTCCCTTAAAGTATGATTAAAATGTTTCCACCTTTTGTATAACTCCTTTTTCTTACCATCAAACAAGTACCCCGTGGTCGGAGGTACGAGCTCATCTCCTGGGACATATGCCAAACCTTACTGTAGATAACCTACAGTTACAACAAAAAGTGGGTCAAATGTCTTTTACTAATCTCCAGCTCCTCCCAGGAGAGGACGCCCTTTCCGCAGCTGCAGAAGGACTTTCTTCTTTAAATCCCCTTACTTGGGTAAAAAGCCTCGATAAAGAATTTGCCGGTGCTGTTATACTTTTATTGATTATTTTGTTATTGTTCTGTTTAGTCCTCAGGTGTGGACAACAAGCCATTTGGCGAGCAATAAATAAAAAAACTACAAAGCCCGTGTTTCTCCTTCTACATAAACAGAAAGGGGGAGATGTTACCTTACAGCCTCATCCTCGAATGCCCCCCAACACCAGCCCCTGACCTAACAAGGTCAAGAGGGAGTGTCCTGGAAAACTGGGATCCAGTGGAATGATGTCGGTTATCTCCCTTAGTTCATGGCCGCAGCAGCAGCTGCACCATCCTGGGGGTTGTGTGTGTGGGAGTACGAAGGCACAGCATGTGTTGGAGTACAATGGGGCTGGTTGATGGAAACTGGCCTTAAGGCACTTATCACATGGACTTTAGAAAAAAAGTTTCTTTACGCTTTTGAAGTTTCTCAATAAAAGCTACAGGTTGGCCCCATCCCCCTGGCCTCCTGTCTTAACTCTATCTTTGTCTCTTTATGTTTCTTTAACCCTTCACCGTCCCCTCTGACTCCTCACTGCTCTTGCTGCGCGGGACACGGCTTCAGATGTATCATTGACAAATATCCTTTTCTATTCAGTAGGATTCCTTTTTGTTTAATTAATGGTTTCCTTTGCTGTGAAAAAACTTTTAAGTTTAATGTAATCCCACATGTTTAGTTTTTTCTCTTATTTCCCTTGACCAAGAGGATATACCAGTAAAAATATTACTAAGGGTAATGTCGGCAAATTTACTTCCTATATTTTCTTCTAGGAGTTTTATGGTTTAGGATCTTACATTTAACTCTTTAATCCATTTTTAATTTATTCTTGTATATGGCGTATATGTATGTATATGGCGTAAGGTGGTGGTCCAGTTTCATTTTTTTGCTTGTGTCTGTCCAGATTTCCCAGCACCATTTATTGAACAGACTGTCTTTAACCCAATGCAAATTCTTGCTTCTCTTGTCATAGATTACATGACCATATAGGTATGGATTTATTTCTGGGCTCTTTGTTCCGTTGGTCTATGTGTCTGTTTTTATGCTGGTACCATGCTGTTTTGATTACTATAGCCATGTAGTATGATTTGATGTCAGCTATCGTAATACCTTTCACCTTGTTCTTATTTCCCAAGATTGCCATGGCTATTCGGGGTCTTTTATGGTTCTATATAAATTTAAGGATTATATGTTTAATTTCTGTGAAAAATGTCCTTGGTAGTTTGGTAGGAATTGCATTGAATCTATATATTGCCTTAGGTAGTATGAACATTTTAGCTATATTAATTCTTCCTATCCATGAACATGGTATGTATTTCCATTTATTTGTATCTTCTTTAATTTCTCTCTTCAGTGTCTTATAATTTTCTGAGTACAGGTCTTTTACTTCTTTGGTTAAACTTATTCCTAAGTATTTTATAGTTTTTGAAGTAATTGTAAATGGGACTGTTTTCTTATTTTCTGATTCTGATAGTTTATTATTGGTGTATACAAATGCAAATGATTTCTGAATATTAATTTTGTATCCTGCTTCTTTACTAAATTCATTTATCAGTTCTAATAGTTTTTTGGTGGAGTGTTTGGGGCTCTCTCTATATAGTATCATGTCATCTGCATATAATGACAATTTTACTTCCTCCTTTCCAATTTGGATGCCTTTTATTTCTTTTTCTTGTCTGATTGCTGTGGCTAGAACTTCCAGAACTATGTTAAATAGAAGTGGGGAAAGTGGGCAGCCTTGTCTTGTTTCTGATCTTAAGGAGAAAGCTTTAGCCTTTCCTCATGAGGATAATGTTAGCTGTGGGCTTATCATATATGGCCTTTATTATGCTGAGATATGATCTCACTATTCCCACTTTGCTAAGAATTTTTATCATAAATGGCTGCTGGATTTTGTCAAATGTTTTTCTGCATCTATTGATATGACCATATGATTTTTATTTTTCATTTTGTTAATATGATGTATTACATTAATTGATTTGTGGATATTGAACAATCCATGCATACCAGGAATGAATCCCACTTGATCATGGTGTATGATCTTTTTAATGTGATGCTGAATTTTGTTTGCTAGTATTTCGTTGAGGATTTTTGCATCTATATTCATTAGGGATATCGGCCTATAGTTTTCTTTTTTTGTAATATCTTTGTCTGATTTTGGGATCAGAGTAATAGTGGCCTCATAAAATGTGCTTGGGAGCCTTCCCTTCTTCTGTATTTTGGGATAGTTTGAGTAGAATAGGAATTAATTCTTTTTTGAATATTTTGTAAAATTCACCCCTGAAGCCATCTGGTCCAGGAC
>NW_017733062.1:0-895 GCF_001890085.2 Hipposideros armiger | reverse complement strand
GCAACCAGCCTGCACAAACTTGCCAGGAAAGCTCTGGTTGGATTATGTAGGCACACAGCTCACAACCCAACCTCCCAGGAAAACTCAGCCTGTCCCAATCAGCCACTCACAGATCAGGCCAAGAAGCCCGACAGCCAATCGCCACCCTGGCAACTCTGCATGTGCAGTCTACATCCTTCTTTAAGTTTGCTATCTCTTTGTTGAGATTCTCACGAAGCTCCTTAAACGTTCTTATAATCAGTGTTCTAAACTCTGTCTCTGACAGGTTGGCTACCCCTGTTTCATTTAGTTCCAATTCTGGAGGTTTCTTCTGTTCTTTTACTTGGGACAAATTTCTTTGTTTCCTCATTCTGGCTGTCACTTGTGTTTGCTTCAATGTATTAAGTAGATCCCCTATGTCTCTCAGTCTTGTTTGGGTGGTCTTCTGTAGCATGTGTCCTTTATTTTCGAATTGCACAGTCTCCATATTCTCCTGTGCATGTGTTCCAGAGATGCCCCTTGTGTTGCATGTATTCTTCTATTCAAGTTGAGCTTTAATTGCTTTTGGCTTATCAGTGGATGGGATTGACTCCCAGGCTGATTAGCTGTGAGAATTGGATATCCCCACAGTGTATGAGCTGCTTTGATAGAGTTGGCCCCTTAGGTGAAGCGTGGCCCCTGTGGGCTCTTGTGCTTGTAGAGAATTCCCTTTGTGTGTGTTACTTGTAGTTCAAACCCAGTAATGCTCTGGTTTGGTCTGGGGTTGGTCTCTGGGTGTGTTGCTTCTTGTGCCTCTTGGGCTGGGCCCTCATGCAGGGTGATTTCACAACAAAACCAACCAACAAGCACAACAACAGCAGCAAAATAAAAACAAATACACTCAGGGCCGGCCGAGTGGCGAGATGTTTAAGAACTG
>NW_017733061.1:112493-113616 GCF_001890085.2 Hipposideros armiger | reverse complement strand
CATGTGGATATGAAAGACAGTTGGGGAATATAATCAATAATGTTGTAAAGATCTTGTAGGGTATCAGATGGGCACTTGTCTTGTTAGGGAGACCATTTTATGGACGGTGTAGATGCCTGACCACTGCGCTGTACACCTGAAACTAAAGCTGAACAATATTGAATTCCCAACCTGTATTTCATATCCCCATGGCCATATTATGACTACTAATTTGTACTTTCTGATCCCTTTACTTTCTCCTCCATCCCCACCCCCATCATATCTAGCAACCTTCAGTTTCTTTGTTTCCCTGTATCTCTGAGTCTATTCCTGTTTTGTTTGTTCATTTTTTCTGTTTTTTAGATTCCACATATAAGTGAGATCATATGGTATTCGTCTTTCTCAGCCTGACTTATTCCACTTATCATAATGTTCTCTAGGTCCATTCTTTTTCATGGCCAAATAATGTTCCATTGTATAAATGTACCACAGTTTCTTTATCCAATTGTCTATCGATAGACATTTCGGTTGTTTCCATATCTTGGCTATTGCGAATAGTGCCGCAAGAAACATAGGGGTACATGTAGTTTTTTAAATTAGTATTTTGGATTTCTTTGGATAGATACCCAGGGGTGGAATTGCTGGGTCATAGGTAGTTCCATTTTCAATTTTTTGAGGTAACTCCATACAGTTTTCCATAGCGGCTGCAATAATCTGCAATCCCAACAACAGTACATAAGGGTTCCCTTTCCTCTACATCCTCACCAACACTTGTTTATTGATTTACTGATGATAGCCATTCTGATTGGAGTCAGGTAGTATCTCATTGTGGTTTTTACTTACTTTTCTCTAATGATTAGTGACACTGAACATTTTTTTCATGTCTGTTGGCTATCTGTATGTCCTCTTTAGAGAATTGTCTCTTCATGTCTTCTGCCAATTTTTTAATTGGGTTGTTTGTTTCTTTGTTTTGGTGTTGAGTTGTATGAGTTTTTAAATAAATTTTGGATATTAACCCTTTATCAGATGTATCATTGGCAAATATCTTCTCCCATTCAGTTGGATACCTTTTTGTTTTATTGATGGTTTCCTTTGCTGTGAAAAACTTTTATTTTTTTAAAGATTTTATTGGGGAATTGGGGGA
>NW_017733061.1:108601-109613 GCF_001890085.2 Hipposideros armiger | reverse complement strand
ATGTTACTGTATATAAATAAATACCATATAAGAAGCAAATACCTAAATATATGTAATATATTTAAAAGTGAAATATTATACTGAGCTCAAAATATGTTTTAGAGCTCAATACAACTAATATGTTTTAGAACTCAGTATTACAAATGTCTAAATGAATGTCAAAAATATTGTACTCTAATTATTAAGTTTGGTATTCTCTGTGATATGGGTTAGCTTGCAATCTTGTAACTTCTGTAAATTATATATTTGAGCAAATTAGTAAGTACATTAAAGATAATGAGAAATTATTATCTTTAATGTACTTTTAATGTATTATCTTTTAATGTCAAGATGGCAAAATAGGAAGACCCTGATTTCACCTCCTCCCACAGACACATTGAAACAAAACTATGTATAGAACAACTCAGAATGACTCGAAGGCTAGCAGAACAGATTTTCTATAACTCAGGATATAAATAAAAAGCCACATGACGACAGGTTTGAGGGATAGAGAGAGAGTTCAGTAAGGACCCTTACCTCCAAATCAGAGACAATGAGCAAGAGGGATAGCACAACTGCAGACACTTCTCGCTGAGGAACAAGGGGTTGGAGATCCACATTGGGCTCCTCAGCCTGGGGGACTTGCACCAGAAAAAGAAGGCCCCTCCCATAACATCTGGTTTTAAAAATGAAATGGGGCTTGCACTGGGAGAACTGAAGAGCTGTAGGGACTGAGATGCCATTCTTAAAGGGCTGGAGCACAAACTCATTTGCTCAGAGTGCCAGTGCAGGAGCAGCAGTTTGAAAAGTGCCTGGATTGTATGTAAAGAAGATCCATTTACTAATTTGGGGCGAGTGCTGAAGGGGCAGGAATCTGTTGGAACTTTCTCTGAAACAAAAGTGCTAGTGAATGCCATTTTTCTTACTCTTTCCACCTAGCTGGCCTGCCACTAGCAGGTGCCATTCATGACACTCTACATTCTGACACTATTCACCTAGTCTAGGTGTTTCCCTGAGGAGCCACTCCACCCAC
>NW_017733061.1:104726-106292 GCF_001890085.2 Hipposideros armiger | reverse complement strand
CAAGATCCTTACATATGCTGCCTACATGAGACTTATTTCAGATCTAAAGACACACACAGAATTAAAGTGAAGGGTAAGGAAAAGAGATTTCATACAAAAGGAAAAGAAAAGAGAATTGGAGTAGTAATAGTTATATCATCAAAATAGACTTTGAAACAAAGACAAAAAGAGATAAAGAAGGGATTTACATAAAGATGAAAGGATCAGTCCATCAAGAGGATATAATCTGTAAACATGCACACAACATAGGAGCACCTAATATTAACAGACATAAAGGGAGAGAGTGACAGTGATACAATAATAGTAGGGAACTTAAACATCCTACTGACATCAATAGATACATCATCCAGGGAGAAAGTCAACAGGGAAACATTAGCCTTTAAAGAACACAATGGACCATATGTAATTAATAAACATACATAGAACATTTCATCTCAAAACAGCAAAATGCACATTCTTTTCAAGTGCACATGGAACATTCTCCAGGATAGAGCACATGTGAGGCCACAAAATAAGTAAAAAGAATTTTAAGAAGATTTAAATCATATCCATCATCTTTTCTGACCACAGTGGTATGAAACTAGAAAACAATTAGAAGAAAACAGAAAAAAAAAACAATGCATTGATGCTAAACAACATGCTATTATAAAAAACAATGGATCAATGAATAAATCAAAGAGGAAATAAAAGAATACCTTGAGACAAATNAAAAAAAAACAATGCATTGATGCTAAACAACATGCTATTATAAAAAACAATGGATCAATGAATAAATCAAAGAGGAAATAAAAGAATACCTTGAGACAAATGAAAATGGAAACACAACATTCAAAAATCTATGGAACAAAGTAAATGCAGTTCTAACAAGAAAGTTTATACCCATATAAGCCTTTCTAAAGAAATTAAGAAAATTCTCAAATAAACAATCTAACGTTATACCTAAAGGAAGTAGATAAAGACGAATAAGCAAAACCCAAAATTAATACAAGAAAGGAAGGATTAAAGATCAGAGTGGAAATAAATAAAATACAGACTAAAATAAAAATAGTAAAGATCAGTTAAACTAAAAGCTGCTTATTTGAAAAGATAAACAAAATCAATAAACCACCCAAATAAGTAAAATGAGAAATGAAAGAACTTATAACCAATACTACAGAAATACAAAGAATCATAAGAGAATACTATGCACAATTAAACGCCAACAAACTTGACAACCTAGAAAAAATAGATAAAGCCCTAGAAACATAGTCTTCCAAGACTGAATGAGGAAAAAACAGAAAATCTTAACAGACCAATTGCTATTCATGAAATTGAATCAGTAATCAGAAAATTCTCAACAAACAGAAGTCCAGCACCAGACACCTTCACGGGTGAATTCTCCCAAATATTCAAAGAAGAATCAATACCTGTTCATCTCAAACTACTCCAAAAAATTGAAGAGGAAGGAAAGCCAGCATTACCCTGATATGACCAGACTAAGATACTATAAAACATAGAAATCACAGGTCAATATCCTTGATGAACATAGATGCCAAAATTAGTAAACTATTTGCAACAAAACATTAG
>NW_017733061.1:100486-101319 GCF_001890085.2 Hipposideros armiger | reverse complement strand
ATGGGAAAATTACATTCTATAGCTCATATCAACTCTGGTGTAATTTCTTTCTTAGAGTATATACTTTTGATTTGTTTAATTATTTTTGTATGTTTAATTTGTATTTTGTATGAGGGTGTGTTGGTAGAAACTTTTTCGATTTTATGTGAGAAAGTCTTTTATTTTGCTTTCATTCTTACAAGACATTTTTTTCTATATATGAAATTCTAGGTTGATGGTTGTTTTCTCACAGCTTTTAAATGTATTGTTGCTCTTCTACCTTCTATATTGATAGTGCAAATTTAACTGTCAATCTGATTATAACATATCTTTAGGCAAGTTCTTATTTTCTCTAGAGAAATCTATTCTTTCCTCTCTCTTTTCTTTTTTTTCTTACTTTGCTTTTCAGTATTCTGAAGTTTCCATGTGTCTAGGTGTGGATTTCTTTATATTATTGCTTCTGGAGAGTCACTGAAATTTCTGAATCTGAGAATTTCCAAAATAGTCACATTCATCATAATTGCATTTGCTGCTTCTCTTCTCTCTATTATTTCCTTATGAAATATGTGATTAGGTATGTGTTACACTGTTTCATTCTCTCTTCATATTCCTTAACTTCTCTTTTATATATTTCATTTTTCTTCTCTATACTGAAATATCTGTAAATTCCTACAATTTATTTTTGGATTCACTGTTTTCCTTTTAGGCTATGTCTAATTTATTTTTTATGTTGCTTGTTTAATTTATAATTTATTTTATCATATTTTAATCTCTGTAAAGTTAACTGCATTCTTTCATATCTGCTTAATCCATTTTGATGGTATTTTGCTGTGTAATAATATTGCGATGTATCA
>NW_017733061.1:97596-99919 GCF_001890085.2 Hipposideros armiger | reverse complement strand
TTTTTTGTTGTTGTTAATGCTTTAGAGACCTGAGGATATATTCAACACCAAGAACAACTTCTGTATATTTTTCAGCCATCATCTCTTTTCTATAGGCTGAGTGTGCCATGCCTACAAAATTGCCTCCTGCCATGGAGAAATTTCTATCAATGCATTCATTTCTTTGACCTTGACTATTGTCTAGATTTTCTGTATGAACTGAAAATGTGACAGCTCTTTTGAAAGCCATGTTTTTGGTTGGCATTTTTCCCCTTCCTCACCTGTGCAAAGGAGCATTAGGAAATCTAGATGAAAGATAAAAATGCTTCACACAGATATATGTAACCTGAGTAATTCCTTACCCAGTGGGAAGAGAAAGACAATCAGAGTTTTAGAATAATACTCCACACTGTCTTTTCTACAGTAAGAATCTACAACCATATCACTAAGTAGCTGCCAAAGAAACAATAATTTTACGGCCTTATAAAGACGTTTGAAGTCTTAACAGGAGAAAAACTTGAGATAATTTCCAGGGAGTTTAACTTACAGGTACTGCAACAATGGCTGTACGTTTTTTAAATTTTTTTATCTTTGCCTTTGATATATTCAGTTCTATAGTTTTGTCAGTGGACTATCTTAATTCCCTTACCTTCTCTTTGAAAAACAAGAGAAACAAAAACAATAAACAGAACTACATACAGGCACACACACACACAAGTACATTCTTGTAGTAAACACTAAGATTGCTCCATTCATATGACCTTATTTAGAAGCACTTGGATCTTATTACTGGGAAGGATATTTGAAGTGTTCAGGGTAAAGTCATACTGACCAATGAACTCAAATAGAGTCTGAAAGCTTTGCTAGGAATAAATGATAGAGATGAATTCAAGGGTCTTAGAATTTGCAAACTGGTAACACAGCTAGGCAAAGACCCAGAAGTGTTCCACAGAAGAAAGAAAAGTTAAAAGTTATTATAGTAAAAAGTAGATTTTTGAGAATTATCAGTCCTGCATTATTAGCCTTAGGATTGTTCCAGGATTGTTATCAGTCAGATGTCAGGCAGTCAGGATGACGGATGTCAGGTGGTCCAGAAGATGGGTGATAGGAGGTCTGGTCACATCCCAATGGTCTAGATAATATATGTCANTTAAAAAATTGAGAAAGTGTCTGCCATTTTAACCTAATATAAAGTTTAAATATTTTTTCAAGTATATGTCAAAATTAAAGATAAAGCACACTCATATTTACCACTATGCCTATATCTGTCCAGATAGCAATGAAATGAAATTGAGGCCAAACTGAAAATCCCAAGGAACCTTAGAATTACAGAGGATATTAAAAGTACCTTTCCTTAGACGAAGCATTGAAATGTCTGAAGTGAGCTACTTGGTTTCTTACTTAACTTCTTCCCAAATATCTCAGTTCAGTAACAGACCAGTTTTCTGTCCTACTTCATGGATACTGTGCATTTTCTGGCTCCTGATCTACTATATTTTAGATTCTTCACTTTTCCTTAATCATTACTACCTATCCCTTTCATACTTCTATCTTCCAAAGTAGCTTTTATTATTCCTTTCGATTACTCCAACCTCTAAAAACCTTCACTCTTCGTTATCAGAATAGTTGCACCTATTTTAACTTATTGTAATTATTTATTATTATTATTGCTATTATCATTATTTTATAGTATTATCTTTTCCTTTGAACTGTGATGCACTTAGCCATAGGTTCCAGTGTTTGTCCAGCTTGCATGATTGATAGCTGTTATGTCTTTACCTTGCTTTTATTTTTGATTTGTGGTTTAATGCCTATTTTTACTTTTGTGGAGAAACTTCAGGTTTATATATTTCTCATACTTAGTGTCAATACTAACAAAAATGTTTTCAAAATGTGAGTGGATTAATGTTTGAAAGTGATAGGGCTGAATATGAATGTATTCTTCCAAAATAATCATATTTTATCCTGAGGGGTAGAAGAATATAAGGGCTTTATAATTAGGCTAGGTTTACCCAATACAGGTTAAAATAGAAAACTAAGTCAATTAGAAAATATGAAACCAAAAATATTTCAATTAAAACATTGCTTTGGGATAGCCTGATATATGATAGAAATGTTTTATTGTCCTAAACCTTCCCAGCTTTGAACCTGGATATCCACTACACTGCCGTAAAGTTTTTATCATGTAGTTAGAAAGAAATTTACATAATTTATTCTAAGCTTTACTTTTAAAAACTTAAGGTCATGTGTTATTTTATAGGTATATAAGTAAATTTCACAGAGCTTATATTCCCTGTAAAGTCATCCAAGGAACTTCTATTTTTTTTAATAGCATTTTAAAAAA
>NW_017733061.1:95186-97251 GCF_001890085.2 Hipposideros armiger | reverse complement strand
CTAATAAAACCCAATATTTTTTTCTTCAAAAATCATTTGAAATAACTCTATAAGTGGCAATTAAATAATTCCATATGGGCAATTTAAAAGCATAGTGGACATTCTGAAAGAGAGGATGACTATAAGAATTAGGCAAGTGTAGACTATCTATGTTGAGCTCTTTCTTTCTGTGAATGTCTGGGATCTTTAATGGTTCAACTTTTCCTTCTCGAAATTAGATATTTTTACAATAGTTTATTGCATGACTTTTGCCTAACCCAACTTTGTTATACTGAATTTCAGACAGGCAGTTTTATATGAAGATAATGCTTAAGTAAGATGGGAATGCAGCCTACATGAAAGTGCCCACTGGTCTAGCTCAGCTCTGTAATATTACCTTAGTGCTGAATTGGGCTATTACATTCTGGGAGCTGGCCTTTACCTCTGCAGTGTCGGGGTTTCTGCTCTAATTATATCAACAGTTAATCAGAATATTAAGTGGAATGCTCATTTACATTAACAAAACTCAAAAAGACTGATAAAAATTCTAATAGTAGCTGTGAAATTATATATAGTTAAACATGATGATTGAGTAGACTGATATCCATGATTACCAATTTGCTTATTTTCTTCTTTTGGGCACATCCACATAGGAAGCCTAATTCTAATCAGAATATTTTTTAGTGAAGCTGGAGATGGAAGAATGGTTTTCTGTGTTCTTTTAGGTGAGGGTCAGTCAGGGGCAGCCACAAAAAGGGACACTGGAAATGTACTGGGAAACAAAGTTTATTATGTTCACAGATCCTAGAGAGAGCATAGATCTGATAAAAGAGCAGATACTTGTATTTAGAGCATCCTTTACCCCTGGTCAGGGCTTTGAAGGACATGGATTCTGATGGACTAACTCTTTATTTTAGACATGTAAGTAATTTTATTTAGACTACTGTCACTGTCAACCCTTGGGTTAGGGACACATCTGTGTCCTCTAANGTTAGTACTGCTTTTGCCTTCTGATTTCCTCCTACTTTCTTTCCAACACAGTAATACATTTTAAAAAACGTGATTCTTTTACTTTATTCAGTGTGTTTGCAGAATTTTTGTAGCACATTATTTAAGATTTATTTTAGCCTAATAATATAACCCAGAATGCCTAGGTTTCAATTCTAGTTCTGTCACTAACTAGCTATAAGACCCTGAACAAATTATATAACTTCCAAGGTGCTCAGTTGCTTCATCTATATATTGGGGGGAAATAATAGTATTTCTATCATGGCTTAACTGTAAAAAATACTTTCGTTAACTTAATTAAAATATTTATTCTCAATATTGCTGGAATAGTTGGTACTCAATATTACTAAAAATTTGAAAGACCCAGTTATTTTTTCAATATACTAAAAGGGTCAAATTTCAGAATCGAAATTAAAAAGCAAGCTACTTGAATACAACATGAGTTTTTTGAGAAGTAGAAACAATTCTACTTAGATCCAGATAAGGATAATTTCAAATTGGCCCATTCCCTAGAGTCACTTGATCGTAGAGAAACACACTCATTTTAATCAGCAAGTAGGGTGGAGAGTTGCCATATTATAAAAGGAAATAATTCTGCCCTCAAACACATTTATAGACATCCTATGAAGAAACAGGATTCTTAACTTCAAAGACGTGAGATGAAGCTTTCCAGTGTGAAATAATTATTAAGATGTTTATAGCTTTTGAAAGTTTGGAATCAGAGTTCTTGGTTAATTCCTCATAGTAATTAAAGGAGTTTACATACTTATGCAGTATGAAAAAGCCTCAATTTCTATGGTATATTGTATTTCCTAAAGACCACTTTTCAAAAAAAAATCATTTTTGAGAATTTGATGCCCAGGCTTAAAAAACATGCTTTTACCTGTAAAGTTGTCAAATGAAGCATGTCATTAATATAGCAGTGTGGTGATATGGGACCAACACTTCTCTCTAACTGTCTATTTTGAGATTTCAAATCAAAGACACAATCAAGGTAACTTTAAGAGAAAAATAGTGTACAGTGAAAATACCTAAAGCATCAGTTCATATAAACAAATGGAAGAAAAAAATTATTTAT
>NW_017733061.1:85854-87401 GCF_001890085.2 Hipposideros armiger | reverse complement strand
GTGTCAGAAAATTGGAACCCAGTGAGCCAAGGTGAAGTGTTCTTAGGCTATTAGTCTTGGTTAGCTCTTGGTTATTTGAGGAATTAAAATATGCCAGGAAAATGAGAACATACTAAGGAACTAAAGGGAGAATACCAGAAAAAATAAAGAATTGACCTTCCCAAATATATATGCATGGAAATTAAGCAGACTGGGAAGGAAGTTGTGAGGGAATTGTCTGAAAGACTGAGCAGTTTTGTGTATTTTTAGGCAAAGAACATCTCTTGTGGGGCGGGGAGATGGAACTGTCAGACTCATCTCAATCACAGCTATATGAGAAATTATTGAAAATGAAGTAAGAAAATCCTATAATACATAGATAACATGCCAGACACAGAATATACGCTGAAAACTATAAGATATTTTTAGAAGAAATTGAAGAAGATACAAAAAAATGGAAAGACATTCCATGGTCATGGATTGGAAGAATCAACATAGTCAAAATGGCCATATTACCCAAGGCAATATTTAATGCAATCCCCATCAAAATGCCAATGGCATTTTTTAAAGAAATAGAACAAAACATCATCAGATTTGTATAGAACCACACAAAAAAACCAACAACAAACAAACAAATAAAACAAATAGCCAAGCAATCCTAAGAAATAAGTATAATGTTGGAACTATCACACACCCTGATTTAGCTTGCACTACAGAGCAACAATAGTCAAAACACTATGGTATTGGCAGAAAAACAGATACACAGACAAATGGAATAGATTGGAAACCCAGAAATAAACCCATAAATATGGACAGATAATTTTCAACAAAGGAGCCAAAAACATATAATGGAGAAAAGAAAGCCTCTTCAATAAACCGTGGTGGGAGAATTGGAAAGCCACATACGATAAAATGAAACTAGACAGCTATATGTCACCATGTACCAAAATTAACTCAAAATGTATCAAAGACTTAAACATAAGACCTGAAACAATAAACTGCATAGAAGAAAACATAAGTACTAAACTTATGGATCTTGGGTTCAAAAAGGATTTTATGAATTTGACCTCAAAGGCAAGAGAAATAAAAGCTAAAGTAAATGAATGGGACTATATCAAACTAAATAGCTTCTGTACAGTAAAAGAAACCATTGACAAAATACAGAGGCAACCAGCTGAATGGGAGATTTTTGTAAACAATGACTTCAATAAGGGGCTAATATTGAAGATATATAAGGAACTCATACAACTCAACAACAAAAAAAAACACAAACAATTCAATTACAAAATGGGCAGAGGACCTGAATAGACATTTCTCCAAAGAGGACATACAGATGGCCAATAGACATATGAAAAGATGCTCAACATCACTATTCATCAGAAAAATTCAAATCAAGACCACAATGACATATCACCTCACACCAGTTAGAATGGCTATCATCAACAAGACAGATAACAAGTGTTGAAGAGGCTGTGGAGAAAAAGGAACCCTCTTACACTGTTGGTGAGGATGCAGATTGGTGCAGCCGCTATGGAAGGCAATGTGGAGGTTCCTCAAAAAATTAAGAA
>NW_017733061.1:83342-84249 GCF_001890085.2 Hipposideros armiger | reverse complement strand
TTTTTTTTGTTTTTAACAAAATTGATTGATCTGTATAGTTGGAAATCAACCACAGATAAAGATCAAGGAATGTTAAACACAGAACTGCTATCTCTTACATTTCTTTGAAATTTGCACATGGCTCAGGTAGTAAAGGATGGGAGACTCAACAGTTTCCTCCAATTTTAGAAATAGCAATCTCAGTAAGTAATTTTATTTCTGTTATTTTTAAATTGAAAATAAAAGGTAAAAGTAGTGCAACACATTTTTAACCAATAAAATTATTTTTTACCTCTGGGATTTTCTTACCTGAATATCTCAGTTAAAATACTGTGATTTTATGTTTTGTAACTTTGGATTTGTGTGTGTTTGTGAGTTGGTGAGCTTTTTCTCAGGTTGACAGTTCTATTACTAGAGAATACTACACTATCACATGCAAAAATTTTGCAGAGCTAATGAAAACCAAGCTGAACTCAACTTTCTCTGTCTTTATGTAAAAAATGGCAGATAATTCAATTTTCAAATATTTAACTGACAGTAGAGTCCAAGTTCCCTCACTAAATTAATAGCAATAAAGACTCTGAATTTATCATGGCAATATTTCTCAGATTTGAAAGGAATGGAGTTGTGTTTTTGTTCAAAGGAATATTAGCAACAGAAATAAGACCTAGAGAGGTGACAGAATATCACATACTGTCTTCAAAGTCTTCTACATATACCTACCTTATCATAATTGCATAATCTGTCAAGTTATTTTTCATTGTAATCTCTAAACTTTCTGTTGAAAACTCAATGTTTTTTAGGCTTTGCTTATATATATTTTTTATGCATTAAACTATCAGTAAATTAGTGATGTTTATGTCATTATTTATAATGTTATATCCATGCCTATATCTAGTTGTCTTAAAAACTGCATATTTTATACTCT
>NW_017733061.1:48632-80353 GCF_001890085.2 Hipposideros armiger | reverse complement strand
GTTGCTCAAGCAGTAGTTTGATGTAATCAGAAGTGTCTGGACACTGATAGTAACCACTTTAAGCACCTCTTGTAATTGCAGAAGTCAAACATGACTTGTATTGAGTACAAAGGGGAGATATTTGGTTATTTTTATGTTTTATTCAGTATTTTTATAGTTTAGACATGATTATAGAGCAATTATGTTTTTGTCTCATTTATTCATGGACAAAGAGTGACTCTGTATGATGTTGGTGTTCTCTGCAATTTTCTTGAAGTTTTGTAGGGACCACCCTAGCACTGATTTTTGTTTGTTTGTTTGCTTTGTTTTTTCATATTTCAAATCTTTCTACATTTCATATATTTTTCATAGCTTCTTACACAGTACAGTGCTAAGTAGAAATGATAATGTTTGGGACACTTATTTATTCTTGACTTTAAAGATAATACTTTCAATGTTTCATTGTCAAGCACTTTGTTGTGAAGTTTTTATAGACATCTTTTATCATGGAAAAAATAAAGATCCTACGTTCAAAGTTTTTTCTGAATCGGTTAAGTAACCATAGTGGGTTTTTTTTCCTATATAAAAATGTTTATGTTTTTGTTTAGATTTATGAGTTTTACATTTTATATTCATATCTAGTATCTATTTTGAGTTAAATTTCATATATTTTGAGATGTTTTTCTATATATTGATGCCCAGTTGTTTCAGGACCACTTTAATTTATTGAGACTACCTTTTTTTTTTAAGTTACTTTGGCACTGTGTATAAAGTCAATTGTATGTAGAGATCTAGTTTTGGATTCTCTACTTTCATCCATTGATATATGTCCACTCTTTTGCCAACACCACACTGTCTTGATTATAAAAGCTTTAAAATGTCTCAAGTAGTATTTTGAGTCATTTATGTTGCAATTTGAGTACATTTTTAAATAATAGACATTATGAGTCAATTGAGAGCATCAAAGTGATCTAATGACTATAAGGAATTTGTGAAAATACTCCATCCATAACATAAGGAAACAGTTGCTGGAGATTCCTCAAGTCATTTTAACAATGTGTCCATAGGATCCAGACTCTGGCCAAATCACTTTTACATCCTACTATAATTCAGAGCTTCCTGTGGACTGTTGGCACAATATCACAAGAAGAACAAAAACAAGATGAATCTTATAATTTTGTTATGTCAGTTAACAAAAGTGTTTTCAAATGTGTTGAAGTGTGTTGGAAATTTGAAAAAGAGTTTGACCTTTTTTTTTTTTTGACCAGTGAGTGGAGAGGACACTCACTGGAGAAGTAGTCAGTAATTGAGAATTTGGTACATAAATCTATACACGTTACATATGCATACACATTCAAACCCCTCCTGCATGCACTTTTCTTGACATAAATGTTGATATCACTGTTGTTTAATTAAACTACCACAGAATGTAAAATTGGGAAACAGGATAAGGCACATCATATTATAATCCATAAAAGTATTATTTTATGAATTATTAATGGACTATATATGTTATAAAAAATTATTCAAATAACATAAAACTGTTGCAAAATTATTGACTTCCAAAAACTGTATGTGAATGAATATTTGCTCAGTAAAAATTCTTCTCTAGGTCTAACATTCTCTCTACCTATTAAAAAAATAGAATGACAAGGCATAAATAGAGTAGACTGGGAAACTCATAAAATATAAGGTAATGTTGGAAGAATAGTCACATTGACTATTTAGAAATTAAAGCACTGCCATTGTAAAGATAGACCCTCACAATTGTGTATCCAAATTTTGTTCACAGATATATTATTTTCCTCCACAGTGTCTTTTCATATCTCTTATTTACTCACCATTTTCTTATTTATTTATTTTTTTTTTTAGCTGAGCCATCCTGCTACCTGTTGGCAGCTCAGCAGCTGCTCAGCTTGGGCCAGGACTCGAACTGCTGTTGCTCAGAGCTCAAACCCTTGAGCAAGCTCTTAACCAACTGAGCCACTCGGCCGGCCCTCTACTCACCATTTTCTTAAAAATGCTTATTAACCCTATGCTTATTGTACCTTTGTCCTCTGTAAATCAATGCAGTGACCATTGCTATGCTTCCTGTGGGAGTGTTCTGGAGCATACAAAGTGCAGCAAGAGGCAAGAATCACAGGTGCAATTACAGTGCAAAATTCTCACATTGCTGATGGTCATAACCTGCTGCAACATCTGGAGCTTATTTTTTTTAAGTGGTCAAAAAGATTACTACTTTTACATTTTAACGTTAGTATAGGGAAAAGTAAAGTCACAGATGGCACAATTCTTTTAAATGTCACCAGAGAGAGAGCTTTATTATATCATGTTACAATGAAATGCTTTAGACATATAAACTTCTTACAATATGAAGTTTATTGTGTATTTCCTCTAACACATTCTAAGAGGCCATAACATGGAGGTCAAGTACTATTAACCTTGAAAAATAAGGACAGTATAAAATAAAGAGAATTCTCTTTGAGAAACATGGCAACTTCATCTTCCATTTTTCTTTTTTTCTTTTTTTTTTTAAGATTTTATTGGGGAGTTGAGGGAGGAGAACAGACAAATTGCTGTCCTTTTATTCTTTAGTCTAGTTGTGGAGGACGTTGCTTCACTGGCCCATGTTGGTATTATCATTGCTCTCTTCCCAGGTGAGGCAGATTGGCCGCAAGTCACTGGACGGCCATTCACGGTGGCTCACACCAGCTGCTGGCCACTCATGCTGGCTGCCAGCCACTCACAGTAGCTCATGGCAGCCCACTGTAGCCCCATTGCAGCCTAGGCCGTAGCCGGTGACTCACGGCAGCCCAGCTCCAGGTTGAGCTGTTGTTCAGCATCTTTGCTGTAGAGGGCACAGCATCACTGGCCTCCATGTGGGATCCCAACCAGCAGCCCTGCTGCTCAGAGCTCATGCTCCCAAGCCAACTCTTAATCAATGTGCCACTTGGCCAGCCCTTCCATTTTTCTAATAAATAGAAATGTCTGCTCTCCAATTATGTTTAGTTTTAATTCATTTAAATATATTTTATTTATAACTAAATAGGTTGGTGATTAAATGTATAGATAGATATATTTACTTTATCATATGTTTAATGATGAAATGTACAGGCATATATATGTGTGTGTATATATATATATATATACACACATATATTTGCACAATAAAACCTTAGATTGCGAGTAAGTTGGTTTGTGAGTGTTCTGCAAGATGAGTGAACATTTCTAATACATTTTAACGTGGTAAACTAGTGATGTCTTGCAATACGAGTAGTTTGTTTCCGGAATGAATTATGCTTGCAAACCAAGGTTTTCCACTGTGTGTGTGTGTGTGTGTATATGTGTGTGTGTATAAAATTAGAAATCTGTGATCTTGGTTGACTAATAAAACACCAAAGAAAAATAGAAAATAATATCAAATGGGCAAAATACAGGAATATAAAATATAAACAGAAATTAGTTGAAAAAAATGTATTTCTCTATATAAAATCAACATGCCATAAGTTACTTCTCTGAAAAGATTAATTATATTCCATAGATAGTTTACTCTAGAATAAAATAAAATAATTTTAATAAATAAGAGCATAACAGAAGACTATCATACAACCAATAGATATTAAAAAGTTAATGAAACAATGTGATGAACATGTTTGTGGCAATACATTTGTCAAAAAAGTTAAAGTGAAAAATTTATCTAAAATACAATTTTCCAAAACTGAATAAAATAGAAAATAAATATCTGCATATTCTACTCTCCATTAAGGCAATTGAATACAGTGTGATCAAACAATACAGTGAATGTTTAAATTTAAAAATATATTACAGTAGAAGACACATTGCCATTAATCCCCCTCAAATACTTCCCCTCACCTCGAACACACTTATCCCATCGTTCTTGCCACATTCTGAAGCAGTTCTGGAAGTCCTCTTTTGTGAGTGACTTTAGTTGTGCTGTTGTGGCTTCCTCGATGTCCTGAATTGTTCTGAATTTGGGGAAGAGACAGAAGTCTCCCAATGCCATACCCAGTGAATAAGGGGAATAAGGACACACCATAATGTTTTTGTTTTTCAGAAATTGCTGTGTACCAGAAGCGATGTGTGACACGGATCATTGTCATGATAGTGGATGATTTACGGCACACTTTAAAACTCACCTTCTCTCAACCATTGCTTACACCCAACTGATTGCATTGAACAAGCTGAACCTTGTCACACACTGTGACTACAGCTCGATGCGCTGCTTTCCGTATTGAAGATCCCTGCCTTTTTGTTCGAGGGCACTGGGCAGCAGCATTCACCGTATTGTTTGATCACAATGGAAACAAATCAATGATCATCTTATAATTAGGAGCTAGGGAAGGTTGCATCTTTGGGATGGTTGTAAAAGAAATGTTTGATATTTTGATTTTGGTAATGGTTTTTTGGGACATATGTACAGTTTATTGTATGTCAACTATACTTCAATAGTCTATTAAAGTTTATATTACAATGGGAAAAAACACTTTATATTGTTATTTAGTTTATGCAATCCATTAATCATCAATTATTTAAAGAGCTATTTTAGCATACGGAAGAGATTTTTTTAAATGAATCTAAAAGTTATTGAATGAATATCTGTCAGGCAGTGTATTAGTGCTTATCCTGCTTAATCCTTACTGCTACCCTTTGAGGCATTACTTTTATTTTAGAAATAGAATCAGAAGTTCGGAGAAATTAGGTAGCACTTCAAATTATAAAGCAATGTCAGAGGAAAAATTATGAAAATTACTGAACTAAAATTTTCTAATAAAATGTGTATCTCCCTAAGAATGCAGGTGGTATGTCTGAATATGACATCATTAGGGTTACTGTTTGAAAATATCACTCTAACTTTAAAGTGGAGAATAGGTTTAAAGGGGAGGTGGGAACAAATGGTTGCAAGAAGATAGGAGGTTAATTCAGTACTCAATACAGCAGACAATTGCAGACTGGACTAGAATAGTGGAAATAAAGAGAAATGTAACATATCCAAAATACATTTATAAGAAAACTCACTCATACATATCCTAGTGACTCTAAGAGCCCGGGAGGGGGGGAGTAAATAAAATGATTAATAACAAAATTAATTATCTTTAATGTATTTAGGTCTATTTGAATACTATTTTAAAGTTATTGCTTAATCTCAACTCATTCATTAAAATTAATTTAATTTACATTTATTAAGATCCTACATTGTTCACACTATTTGGCTAAGAAAATGTAATGAAAGTCATGTTATTGAATATATAATTCTAACAAATACCAAATCCAAACATGTTAACACATTAATATCTGTGTGGACTTCAGTTATCAATTTAGTATCAACACCATCTGCTTTCAGGAACTAGAATTCCCCAAACCTCTTTTTGGTGTGATTCCTGGATAGAGTTTGCTAATGAGAGGCACCGTTTTAGGATATTTTGACGTGGAAGAAAAGAAAGATCATTCTTCTCCAGAGATAGTGCAGATGTAGGGGGTTTTCAAAGCAGCTCCTGGGAATTCCCTGTGAGGCACTTGCTTTGATGCTGTAGCTGCTGAGTGGCTGGGAGAGGCTCACTTGAAATCCTTGGTTCTTGTGCTAAGGCTGGGAGCTCCCAGTAGGTTCTTGATATTTAAAACAGCAGCTATGAAAAACACCTCTTTTGAAACCACTCGATTTTTTGCTGTAGGGTGAGGCCTTCTACTGTGATCCTGGCTTCCTTGATCTTTACTCTGCCAACCTATACTACAGGTAAGGTAAGTTTCTAAATTACTGTATACAGTGTTATATGCTTGGAATACAAATAATACCTTTTGCTTCTCCTGACTGAACCCTAACACAATATCTACAATACTTTTAGACTTTATCAGACGATGTAAAGCCTACTTCAGAATCATTCTTAGGCTTTTATTGTGTTTTCCCATACCTCTTTATACTTGTAAAACACTGCCTATAAGTCTTTACTGGAATTTTTTGAAATACATACAGCTCCTTTAATCTTTAATTAGATTCACAATTTCGTAAACACAGAGATGTTTAACTTTGAATCTATAGTCCCTGGCACTGCAGGGCCTCTGCCTGACACCAACAAATGCTCAGTTTATGTTTTTTAAATGTTTATAGCATTAAGTGAATTTATTTTTACTCAGGAATCAACTTTATGCTGTATATTTTGAAAATAATAAAAATGAGTGTTATGACAGTATTCACGTAGACTAGGGAAGTGTAAAGGTTTTTTTAATGTAAAATTTTATATTATCCTGCCCTCTACATAATAAAAAAAAAATCTCTAAAACCAATATTGGAGAATTAATGGTGTGGAGCCACAGTTTTATTATTTTTAACAGGGCTAAAGTTTGAGTAACCCATAATAGTTTTAGATAACTTAAAAAGCGGGAAACTCACCTCATTCATTTAAAAGAGAAATGTAAAATGAATCCTATGAAGAAAAAAGTACCCAGGGGATATTCTGAATTTTGCTGTATAAAAGACTTGCCCATTCTCCTTTTATTAGCTTTGTAGAAATAACTGCAAAATTAACAAACCATGAAATTCAACACCACACCAAACAGTAACAGATGCCTGAATTTGCATGCAGTTCCCAGAGCAAAAAAAAAAACAACGACTATATTTCAAGAATTGGAACAGAGATCATTTTGCTTCCTTTGACAATTCAGACATTTGAATGCTTTATACATACCCATTTAAAAAAGATTCATTTTAAATATACACTCCAGATCACTGGTGCAATATAGGAAACATTTCAAAACTCATTGGAGCATTGCCATCATGTGTCATACTTGCAAATATAAGTTGTAGACCACAGTGATAACCACAGATACTTTGCAGAATAAAAATTAAATACCACATCTTATGTGTATTAATGTAGATTTACTTACAGGGGCTATATCTCTTTCAGATGGGATATTAAGATTACAAACAAAATATCTCAAATGAATATGGTAATGATTAATGGATTTTTTTCCTGTATACATTTACAGGATTAGTTTTGTGGATAATTTTATTGTTGTATGTGTTTAAAATTATTTTAGAATATTTAAGCTTTTTGTAAAGTAACTTTGAAAGTATTGAGATAAAATTTAGTTCATTTATAAAACAATTACTGCCTTAAAAATAAAAGCAGACTCTTTGATCCAGGTATTCAATTCTTAGACTCTTGTGCTAATGACAGAATCAGAAATCTACAAAAGGATTTATATGCCAGTATGGTTAGCCACACATTGATAATATTTCTAATGGTGAAAAAATGGAAATAAGCAATCTATTCAATGATAGCAGAATGATAAAATGTAATTTATGTATAGGTGTCTGTATTTTAGAAGGCACTATTAAACCATATGAAGAAAATGTTTATATTATAATAAGGAATTAAATGACAACAGTTTTTTTCATGTTTAAAAATTAGCCAAATTACGATAATTATTGTTTTAAAATCTTAATAGCAGAACATAGTTTGACCTGTCAACAACTTGTACAAAAAGCAAGGTATTTAATATTATGTGAATTTAGTGTTATATGAATTGTGTGAATGATGTTATAAAACCAATAGATTTGTCTAGTCTTTATTTATAAATTAAGAGATCACATAATTTTTTTATATAATGATTAGGAATGAAGTTTCAGAAACCTGAAATTTTTCCAGTCAAATTCAATACAATCATATGAATATAAATTCCTTGATAATACACAAAATGTAAAAATTCAGTGTTATTTTTTTTAAAGTAAAAAAAAAGATAAATTCCATGCTGTCATAGGTTATGCATTATAGTGAAAAATAAATACATATTTTTAATTTATTACTTAAAACATTTTTAAGTGTTCAACATATTATTAAATAGTTTTGAGTATATGAGAACTCCTAACAAGTGTACCTACCCATATACGGAAAAAAGAATTTATTTTGTGAAGCGTTCTCAGAGAAAAATGTTTGAGCTGAGACATAAAGAATTGTTAGGGGCAGGTAGTTAGCTCAGTTGGTTACAGCACAGTGCTCACAACACCAAGGTTGCCGGTTCGATCCCCACATGGGCCACTGAGCTGCGACCTCCACAATTAGATTCAAACAACTCCTTGACTTGGAGCTGATGAGTCCTGGAAAAACACACTGTTCCTCAATAAAAAAAAAATTAAAAAAAAAATAGCTTCCCTCTATCCCCCACACCAGTATTGTTTAAAAAAAAAAAAAGAATTGATAAAACAGGGAAAAGATAGAATAAAAGGACATTCTGAACAGACAATAGCTTTGGCTAAGATGCAATACTGGGATATGAGCATTTAAAGAACTGTAAAATCCCAACATTAGAATGAAGATGATATTGACAGAGTAGCACAAGGTGCTCTGGGGAAAGTAGGTGGACTCTTCTACCACCTGAAGTAGATTGTATTTTATTCTGGGGACAATGGAGAGCCACTGCCTAGTTTTTAGTAGAAAAGTGGCTTTATCATATGTTTTTAAAAGATTATTCTCTCTGCACTATAGAGAATGGACTGAAGGAGGAGGGGCAACAACTGAATGTTAGAAGGTTACTAATAAATTGAGAATGATGGTAATCTGGACCATGGCTGGGGAAATTAAAAATGGATTATAGTAGTCAGATTTGTGAGATCTGGGGCTGCTGGAGTAGAAGAAATCATGCATAACTCACAAGTTTCAAGCTTGAGCAACTAGGTAAATGACGGTGCCATTTATCTAAACTGAACGTTGGATGTGGGGAATAATTTAGAAGGAGATGATAACTTGTTTGACATGTTCAATTTGAGTTATCTTTGTGATACTTAAATGGAGAGTTTTAATAGGTTGTTTGATACTTTAGGATGGAGTTAAAAAAAAATCAAGACTGAATTTGCGAGTATTACTGGAGATGGTCAGACAAATTTCACTCTGTGGTCTTGTACATCTCTTATCACTTGCCATTCAAATAATGATTTTCATTTTCTTGTCCTTGGGGAAAATGTAGGATTAATAAACTATGAGCGTCAAGTAAAATAAATAAATATTTGTGTTTCTTCCAAATATTGCCATAAGGGAAAGAATAAGAATAATGTCAAAATTCTGTTGTAAAGGTGTGTTTGTGTGTGTATACACATATACTTTTTTGCTTTTTTTTTTTTATGAGAGAAAGAGTAGGATGTTCCACTTAATCTTCTAAATGAGATAGGGAGGTTATAATCAAATGTCATCAATAAACCCAGTCTAAATATTAATGGAAGTATGTGATGTCTGGGGATTGTCATTTCTGTCTCAATAATTATAGGGGGAAAAAAAAAGGATCAAAACACTATCCGAATAGAAGCAGGTCCCCAGCCTTAGCTTGAGAGCTAATAAATCTATTATAGATAAATCCCTCTTTATCTACCTATTAATTAAACTTAGCTCTGATAGTTTGGTTGTAATGAATATTTGAAACTTTCTCCTTTGGGAGAGGGCTGAAAGCAGTGCTGATCATATGTAAATATTGCTTAGTGTTTCATTGAAGATAAAAAAAATGATCTGTTTAAAACACAACAAACAGAAACTCTATCTCTTGGAATCTGGAAACATTTTTTATATTATATATAAAACAAACAGTGGTAACACAGCTCTACATCTTTATTAAGACCTTTACTATTATCCAAGAAATCCTTAAGAGTTCTACCTGAGGTCCTAAATGTATTAGGATATTTTTCTGTGAATTACAGGTTGCTTAAATGTTAATTTCTTGGGGCAGTGTTTTATTCCTCAAAAATATATAGACATGGCTCCACTATTTCCTCTCTTTAAATGTAATTGCAGAGAAATCTGAGGTCAATCCGTTTTATCACCCCTGTTATTGGTGTGTTTTACTTGCTGCGATAGCTTTTTTTTCCTCTATATTTCAAAGCTCTGTAACTTCACTTGAATATATATTCATATTACTGATTTTCTGTATACTTTCTTCCAGAACATTATATTTCCTTTCCATCAACAGATCTTTCTCTTATAATCACATGTAAATAAATAAAAGAAGATCAAGCTAAACATTTTCTATTTGGGGCTTGATTCTATCTATTCTATCTATATCTTTATCTATCTATCTATCATCATCTTTTTCTTTTTTACTTGGATTACATGAATTACTGTGATATTGAGTCTTTCTCATTGCCATTTCCTACTATCCTTTAATTCCTCTTATGGTTTTCTCTCTATAGTCTACATTTTTTATTTCAGGCCTTTCCTTCATAGCATTGACTCATTATCAGGCTTGCTTCTTTTCTTCCTTTTTTTGTTTTGTTTTGTGTTGTGTTTTTTTTTTTTTTGGTTTTTTTTTGTGTCGTTTTATTTTGTTTTTATTTCTAAGCTTTCTGATAGTTTTGCTTCAGTTTAACTATTCCTCATCTTGAATATTTTATATCACATTTCATAATCCTTAAATAATCTTATATTTGTTACCTTTCTAACCTTTAATGTTACTGAGAGTATGACACATTTATTGTTAAATTATTTGTTCCTCTCTACAAAATATATTGTCCATCTGTCTCTTGTATATTTTATATTATTTTTTACTTTTAAATTTTGCACTATTTCTGTATGGTTGCTTTTTTTTCTTTCTTTCTTTTTATTTTAAGCAGCAAGTATTTGTACTTTTTAAAATTTAATTGAATTTTATTTCTACCCCAAAAATATAATTGGTGCAATCTCATTCTTGCTTTTACCAGCATAGTAAGTCATTATTTGTACAATTATTTTAAAATACCAGTTTGAAGATATGGGCTTTATCCTGTGTTTCATTTCTATATAGCTGAGGGGAACCAAGTCAAGGGATGGTGACCATATATGCTTATTCTAGTCTTCTATCAACTGCGGGAGTCCTTAGGGAGGGCCTCAGTGTTTGGAGTAGTCATCAGTACTAGGTGCAACAATAAGCCTTTGTTTCCACCAAGGACAGCTAGTCCACTCCTCAAATTTACCTCCTCCCTTTCAGCCACTCTTTTTATTCTCTTTGCCAATAGAATTAGGGGGAAAAGACAAAACTTAAGTATGCTTTAATTTTGGCCTACTGTTATTTATTTACTTTATGGTAGATTATGTAATGCAAAAGCATCAGCTTACCCAAAGCCACTCAATTGGTGGGGAGCATGGCTCTTCTGAAGAAATAAAAGTCCAACATGGATGGAGAGCAGAGGAAAGGAGAGCATGGGTGGGATGGGAATGATAATGTTGGAGGACTGCACCATAGCCAGTCTATGCAGAGTCTTTCAGGCTCAAATATTACATATATTTGGAAGGGTTTCAGCAGGTAAGGGTCATGATGTCATGATTAGATCTGTATTTTTAAAAGGCATATCTTGTCCCAGTGTGGATAATAGATCAAAGATATTGCTGATGGATGAGGCAGTTAGGTCCAGCATGGTAATGACTTTTATTTGATTGGTATAATGAAAACTGACAGAGGTACATGGATTTATAATTGATTTAGTTGGCAAGATGATGAAACTTACAGAAGCCTAAATAGGAGGTATAAATTTGGGAAGTATTGACATTTGCAGTAATTAAGACTATAGGTATGAGCTCCTCCAGAGATCTAATATTGACTAGGGAAATTGGGGAACTTAGATCCGAGCCCTAATGATTTGCTATATGGAAGGAGATTACCAAGAAAAATTGGGAGGCAAAGACCGCAAAAATGTGGTTAAGAAATGACATGATATTAACTATATCTTTTAGAATAGATCATTTCCCTTAGGTAAGATCTTTGCTGTGCAGTAGTTTTACAGAGAGCATTAGCCTAAAGTGGCTAAGACCATGAGTTCTGACACCAAATAATTGGTCTGTTGTCAGATCCTGGACCTACTGACTGCCATTATGTGACCTCCTACAAGTTATAAAACTCTGTCTCAGTTCCTCTTGAGTATAATTGTATTTATGACATAGACTTTTGAGAGTTAAAATTCACACGTGACACATAATCGTGGTGACAAATGGCAGCAGCCAGAGCCACAGTGTCTGCCGTAACTGTGAGCTACAGCGCTATGTTACAATTCTCACATCCCCAGTCAAGAAAGAGCTAATTACACAGTTGTGAATGGCAAGGACTATATTTGTGAAGTAATTCTGAAATTGTCATCATACAAAAATCAATATATTCAAAGATTATGTCAATTCATTTAAAGGAGAGCAGTCATAGATCAATAGGGTAATTAGGAAAGTCTGCATGAAAGTCATTAGTTCAAGTTGCTTTAAAAGAAGTGCTAAGTATAGAGTATTAAGGGAAATAAAGTGGTACCAGTTATCCATTACTGAGTAACAAAAGAACTCCAAGCTAAAAATAAACATCATTCAAGTTGTCCATGATTATGTGAGCTAACAATTAGAATTGAGTTCAGCTGGTTGGTTTTTTGCTGATATCACCTGTAGCCATTCTTGTGGCTTCAGACATCTAAAGGCTACACTAAGTCTGTGTTGTCCAGAATGACCCTAGGCCCATGTCTGATGCTTGGGGCTATCTGTGATATAAAGAGGCTCATCTGGGTTGCTTTGTCTCTGCTCTACTCAGTTTCTCATCTTCTAGTAGGCTAGACTGGGCATCTTCATAGCTGGTGTTGGGGTAGCATTCCTATAAGCAAAAATAGAAGCTGTAAGACTTCTAGAGACCTAGGCTTAGTATACCCACAACTTTGTTTTTGCTGAATTCTTTTTGTCAAAGAAAGTCACAAGTTCTAATTCAAGAGAATGGAGAAATAAGCTTCATTTCTTGGAGGAAAAAGCAGCAAAGCGTCATTGAAGAAATGCATGCATGCAGGAATGGGAGAGAAAAATGTGTCCAAAGGGATATTCCAGATGACAGAAAAGAGGAGCAAAACATGACAATAGCATGAACTATTATATATTTTTTATTGGTCTCTCTATACATTCTTTTGCTTAAAGTTGCATAACCTATTGATGATGTCAGATGAGCACTTACTGTACATAAGTTATCCTTTATTCAATTCATCGTGATGGTATGTGGATGATTATTTTTTTCTGAGACAAAATCTGGTTCCTGCATTTTTTTTTTAAAGATTTTATTGGGGAATTGGGGAAGGGAAACAACTAAGTTATTGTCCTTCAGCCTTAGTTGTGGAGGGCACAGGTAGCTCAGCTCCAAGTCCAGTCGCCATCCGGCCGCCCATCGGCAGCCCCCAGCTGCTCCAGCAAGAACTATTATTGCATGTTGAAGAGTTGAGCCAAGCTGGTTTGCCTGGGGTGCAAATTATCTTGTTAGAAGTCTTTGAGGTTTATAAAGTATTAATTCATGGAGTTTCTAGAAAAACACTGTCCAATAGAATTATATTGTGAGACACAAATGTGAGACAAATATAAAATTTTGCATTTTAAATCACTAAAAATGTAAAAAGAAGCAGGTGAAATAAGTATTTTCTCCGACCCTTTGTTAAGGTTCAAACATTATTTAAATGGGTAATCAATGCTTTTAAAGTATTAAATACATTTTATGTTCTGTTGTTTGTACTAAATATTTTAAATAAGGTATGATTTTATAATTACAGGACATTTCAATTCAGACTAGACACCTTTCAAATACTTAGTAGCCAAATGTAGCTAGTAGTAAATCTATTGGACAGTTCAGCTATATAATGCTGACTTTAGAATTTTTAATTTAACTATTTTAGGAATTTATAGTTTCCAGCTTGTAAGAATTAAAAAAAAAAATACTAGCCTGGAGTGATTGTATTTAGCTTCTAACTCTAAGCCACTAATGTTGTTATTATAAAAATTATTATTATTAAATGCTATCTTTATTTCTTCATCCAACAGTAAGAACATTGGTCAGCATTTGCTTTAATGTGCTTTGGACCTCTAATATATAATCTCATTATTCTTAAGGAATATCTAGAAGAATAATTTAGCCTTACTGCACAAAGTGAGTATAGAATTGAAGTACAGACAACACTGTGAAAAATTGTCAGCTAAAACAAGACCACCAGTTAGGAAATGGAATTGTGAGGAGAAAGTAATGAAAGCAGAGAGGAAGAGAAAAGCCAATGGCTCCTCCTTAGAGCAGCGGTTCTCAACCTGTGGGTCACGACCCCTTTGGAGGTCGAACGACCTTTTCACAGGGGTGTCCTAAGACCATCAGAAAACAAAAAGATATTTACATTACGATTCATAACAGTACCAAAATGACAGTTGTAGAGTAGCAACGAAAATAATTTTATGGTTGGGGGTCACCACAACATGAGAAACTGTATTAAGGGGTCGCAGCATTAGGAAGCTTGAGAACCGCTGCCATAGAGAGAGGGACCAAGCCAGGCATCTGCTAAGAGGCTTAGTGATTGAGAAAGAAACAAGAAACTGAAGATAGTTATCAGCAAAAGTGAATCTCAAGTTCAGAGAAACTGAGCTCTTTTACACAGTGATCATAATTGAAACCTTGAGTAAAACTAGGCAAACTTTTCTCATTAGAAGATGATAAAGGATAAAATTAGGACAATTACTACATTTGGTGCCCAAAAAATATAAAAAATCAATGATGAAAAAGAAAGATAGCAGCCTAGTGCAAGATGAAGAAAAAGGTAAGAAAAGTTTTAAGAAAGAAAGTATAATATTTAACATATTCAAAAGCTATAAAAAATCAAGGAAGCTGAGAATTTAAAAAAAACAAAAGTTATGTTTTATAATTAAGAAGTAATTGGTGATATTTAAAAAGATTTTAGTAGCATGAGGACCTGAAACCAAACTGTTAATTTTATTGGGAAGAAATGAAAGCAATGACTATAACTTATTTTTTAAGAAGCTTTGGAATAAAGATGAGTGAAAAATATTTATTGACTATGGTTATAAAGGATTGATGAAATCATTTTTAATTGGATTGTTTTGTGGTTGTTGTAGCTGTTGTTGAGTTATATGAGTTCTTTATATATTTTGTGTATTAACCCCTTATTGGAGTCCAAGAACATCTGTAAAGGAAATTCTAAAGCATATGCTAACCTATAAACTGAATGGGGGGGAAAAAAAGAGCTGTAGAAGATATTAGATAATGTTAAAGAAAAAATAACATAAATTTAAAGATATTATTGGCTTTATTCAAAGACTCATGAATCAGGCAGCATCCCATTTAGTAAACAGAAAATTTCTCCCAGGAGTTGTACAAAATGGAAGATTTTAATAGGCAGAAAGAGGATGGAATAAAGAAGTGAAAAGAGTGGATTATTTCAGGAAGGTCACCTTACCTTAGGGAAAGGCAGGGGTTCTTATCAAGCAGATTGACTCACTAGTGTTGAACAGGAAATTCAAGACTAATTGGTTTAAAATTTTATTCCTAGAAGAGGCTGAAACTATAGTTAGGTATTAAGTCTCAGTGGAGCTTAGCAAAAGTGACTCCATTATGGGCCTGTTGCTTCTTTTAGACAATAGGAAAGAGGGTTAATTAAGGAAGTGCTTAAAAATACACAATACTTTCTATTTACATGTAAAATTCTCAGGTGTTATATAAGATTTTCAGACTGTGTTTTCAAAAGTTTGCTCCTAATTGTTTTTACTAACAGAGACCTATCCACATTTTATCTAATCCTTTTTGTTCCCTATCACACACATATGGATGAACAGGTTGAAAGTAATTAGTTGATTAGAAATCAAGCATTGCTTTAATTGATAAGAAACTAACCAATCACAAAATATTTGTACAAAAGTTTAGCAGACATTTGAGAGTTGATGTTTTTTGGTGGTAAAGGAGAATCACAGGAAGCAAAGACTATGTTTGTTATTCAAGTCAGGTTTCACTGTGTATGCACTCATAATCAATTTAAATTCTGTACTCTAAATATCGCCATTAAGGCCACCAGTGTGAGTAAATAAAAAAAATATTTTTTAACATCATTTCTACTTCCTCTGGTATAATAGCAAACACAGTACAGGAAGCTAAAGGACTCTTACTAGTATTACTTTTCTCACCACCATCATCTAACTTTGTAGTTGTATAAATGTTAGCAAAAGAGGTATAAACCAAAATTAATTTTATACTGTGATAAAGAATAAAAAGGATTTATTTGAGCAAAATGAGTTGCAGCCCAGTAGACACAGATTCAGGTAGCAACCTAAATTGCGCTTTAGGTTTATTGAGACAAAAGGGAGGCCCTCTTTCACTGAGAAAGTTTCCACCCAACTTTTTGCAAATGAGGCATCCAAATAGTGCAGTTCTGATTGGACGGGGCAGATCTCAGTCCATTGGTAGAAAGATTAAACCAGAGTTTCAGTGCAATGGTTGACTCAGATGACAGTGTAAACAAAGGGGACATAATTAAGGAAGCTGAGAGTTTAGTCAGAGGTTCTTCCCAGTATACAGACTATGTGAGAAGCCCCTGTTATCAAATGGCAGCTAGGCTCCTATTATTTATA
Organism: Hipposideros armiger; assembly: GCF_001890085.2. Taxonomy (NCBI): domain Eukaryota; kingdom Metazoa; phylum Chordata; class Mammalia; order Chiroptera; family Hipposideridae; genus Hipposideros; species Hipposideros armiger. The sequence continues at coordinate 64,001 of NW_017733061.1, read as the reverse complement.
AAATTTGGGCCCTCATTTGACCATAGTGAGTCTACCTCTGCAGATAAATTCCTTCTCACATTACATGAATTTTTTTTCTTGGCGTCCACAAGGTAATGAAAAGAGAGTCTGATCTTAAAGTTAAGTATCTTATTGAAGCCTGAATATGGTGTGAAAGTAAGGGATATGGCTGAAACAATGACAGTGAAAAGACAGCAGAAACCATCACACTGACTTGGAAAGTGTATTACTTCTAGAGCTCACATGTATATTTATATTGCTTCTTATACCATCTGGTTTCATCATATTTAACTCAGGTTGTACAGAGGCTTTCCATTGGGCATATGGACACTTCTCATAATAAATCAACCTGTTTATGTAGATGTGGGGAAGGAACATAATTTTCCCTTTAACTTTCTGGTGTAGACCAAAAGTAATTTTAAACTATAATAAAGAATAAAAAGCATTTAGTTGAGCAAACAGAGCTGCAGCCCAGGAAACACAGATTCAGGTAGCAACCTAAATTGTGTTCCACTGAGACAAAGGGAAAACCACCTTTTATAGGGAAAGTTTCTACCCATGTTCTCAATGGGATCCATTTGATGTAAATGAGATATCCAAATCACGCCGTTCTGATTGGATGGGGCAGGTTTCAGTCCATTGGTAGAAAGAGGAAACCAGGGTTTCCCTACAGTGGTTAACTCAGACAGCGTAAACAAGTGGAGCATAGCTCTGGAAGCTGAGAGTTCATTATGAGGTTCTTCCCAAATACAGAATATGTGACAAGCCCCTGTCTGCTAGAATCTTATTATTCATAAAATTTGAGCCCTTGGTTGACCATGGGGAGTACATCTCAGCACATAAATTCCTCAGGGTTCACATCAAATAAATCTTTCTTCTTGGGGTCCACACTGGGTTCTCGACTGAGACCCAGTGGTAATAAAATCAGATTAACTGGAGAAAAACAAAAAGAAATTTAATAACATGTATACTTCCTGTATATATGAGAGAAATGCAGGAAAACTGACTGACTCCCTGAAATGTCCCAAGACTATACCTTAAATACCATCTCTAGCTAAAGACAGAAGATGTGGAGAGATGGGGGAGCCATTAGTGGGAGGCTATCAGGAAAATAACAGTAAACAAAGATAAGGTCATTATGCAGACTTTAGTCATTACCATCTCTATCTATTCAAAATTTCTTGACATTCTTCTCCTGGTACAAAGAGGGAGACACACTTTACAAATAGAGATATCCCTCATAAACATAAATGTCTCTTATAAAACGGCAACTTATATTCAGTTTCCAGAGCTTTTCCTATGTCTTCTATTTCTTAAAAATAATCAGACTAAAAGAAACCTTATGCTCAAGGGACATATTTTGAGTTGGCTTATTCTGCTCCCCTTTGTAGATAAAGTATTCTAGAAACTCAGTTGCTGAAGTACATGATTAGAACTTTAAATTTTAATTAACATCTAATAACAGTATGTAGATTGATATGTTGGGTTTTTTTGTTTTTTTTTTTAATTTTATTGGGGAATTGAGGGAGGAGAACATCATCGGGGAATCGGGGAAGGGGAATAGACAAGTTGCTGTCCTTTTTGTTCTTCAGTCTAGTTGTGGAGGACGTTGCTTCACTGGCCCATGTTGTTATTATCATTGTGCTCTTCCTGGGTGAGGCAGATTGGTCACCGGCCTCTGGACGGCTGCTCACGGCATCTCTTGGCAGCTCACACCAGCTGCCGGCCACTCACGGTAGCTTATGGCAGCCCACTGCAGCAGGGGCTGCAGCCTACGCCATCACTGGTGACTTGGCAGCCCAGCTCCAGGTCGAGCTGTTGTTCACCATCTTAGCTGTAGAGGGCAGTGTCACTGGCTCTCATGTGGGATCCAAACTGGGGCCCTATTACTCAGAGCTGGTGTCCCAAGTCAGCTCTTAACCAACGCACCACTCGACCGTCCCGATTGATATGTTATTAAATAATATTATTCATTAAATCAGGCATGTTCCAGGCAAGCTGTTCTACAAGTTTCCTTACTATATAACATGAAATTTTATAATGTCTTACTAATGATTAAAATTATTATTAGCACTATATTGTTGAATAGAAACTGCAAAAAATTTAAGTAACAGATGGCTGCATCTAACGTATTAATATAACTTACTGAAAAAAATCCAATTTAGCAGTCTGAAAAATTCAAGTAAAAAACTGAGTAAATAAATAAGGTGAAGTTAGTGTCTAAGACACGAAAGCAATAAAATATAAGTATGTAAATTAAAGAAATTTAAAATAGTTGTGTTGCGCATTAAAGGGTAAATTGTTGTGATAAGAGAATTTATTAAGAAAAAATGGATTTAAAAACATTCGTGGGTAAATTAAAATGTTAGGTTCCCTTATATAGCTATGTTTAAATGTTACTGTAGTTAAATTAGTAAACATTTAGAACTTTGAAATTAGGCTCATTTGTAGAATTTTGAAAGCATATATATGGTTTATAGTCCCATGAAAGCTAAAGAGTTTGGCCACAGGGAAACTGATCAACCATATGAATGATATTGCAATACTATTTGGGATCAAATCCCAGCTTCCTACTAACACTCTGATATGGTTCCTGACACACTAATACTCCTGCTAGTCCTCTAGCTCATCTCTCTTTATAAGTGGATTCGAGCTAGCATCTGCTCTTTGGCTACCACTGACTTTTTACCACCGTGGTCCCAGGGAAGAAAGATTCATTTGATGTGAACCCTGAGAAGTAATTTATCTGCTGAGGTGAACTCCCCATGGTCAACTGAGGGCCCAAATTCTATAAATAATAAGAGCCCAACGGCCATTTGCTAACAGGGGCTTCTCACATATTCTGTTTCCTGGAAAGATCCTGACTGAACTCATGGCTTCCCTCGCTATGCCCCGCTTGTGTGCTGTCTGAGTCCACTATCATAAGGGAGTTCCTGATTCGATTTTTGACCAGTAGACTAAGACCTGCCCCATCCAATTAAAACTGCTCTATAATGACCAATCTGGATGCATAATGCCAGCTAATCACGACTACAATCAGGAGTATATAAACTCAGATACCTCATTTACATAAAATGGAACTAACTGGGAACCTGGGTGGAAGCTTTCCCTATAAAAGGTGGCCCCCCCCTTGTCTTGGTGGAATGCAATTTAGGTTGCTACTGTTACTGTAGACCCAAAGGGTCTGCTTGCCTGTGCGCACTCAAGCCAAATAAGATACGAGCAGGAGTTTTCACTAAAGAAAGTAAAGGTTTATTTAAGGAGTTGGCACCAAGCCCAGAGACACAGGGGAGCTAGTGCTCTAAAAACCTGGCTCCTGATGGCCTCTAGTGGCTAGGTTATATAAATCATTAATCATGGTTACTTTGGGAGCTGGGGGCTCTGCTGATTGGTCACAGCTAAGGCAGGGAGCAATTGATCATGTCTTCAAGGCCTGCTGTCAGTCACGGCATTGTTAGGTTCGGTTTCCAGGGGATGTGGTCTGTGGGGCCGTTCCACTTTTATGAGTCCAGAACTGACATATAACCAAGGCCAGAGTGTTATCTTTGTTTTTTTAAAACCTTATTCTAGTTTGAGGTTTAGTTATGCTATCCTGGTCATGGTTGATAGACCTGAAGCTTTATTCTTAAGTGGATTTGACACTGACCAGAACCTAATGTCCTAAGGGCTTAATGATTAAAAAGAGTGGACATACAGTATATGCATAGGTAGCAGGATCTGGGGAAAGCATGCAAGTGAATTCATAGTTCTATCAGGCTAAACAAAGTGAGCTGGGATTGACACAGAATGCATGCTAAAGAGATGAGGCCTGTGTGCGATTACACTACCTGAATCTTGTCTCCAAGGCTGCAGCTCCTTTTGCACAAATAAATACTTTTTATTCTTTATTACAGGCTAAAATTCACATTGGTTAATACAACTACTCACCCATGTGCTGGTGAGCACAGAATTTCCGTCACTATAGGCACATAACTTTGCTTCTTCTGCTAAGATGTAGATAACAATTATGCTTCTAGCCACCCCTTCCTGTCCTAATTTGCAGTGCCTTAGAATTCGAGAAAAAGCATCTACTCTGATGATTACAGGTCTTTTATCCAAATCTGAATTGAGTTTCCCTCATGATTACAGATCAGTAGGGGAGCAAGTCTTAATTTCAGTAAGCAAGTTCACTTTTCTATTCATTTTAAAGTTTCATTCATCAGGATACCTGGACGATTTCCCCTAGTATATTTGAGGGGCACCTGTCAGTATACTGTCTCACGAGTTATTAAATGATGTCCCAGGATGAGTCACATGAGTTTGGGCTGCCTTCTATTCTGAGCAGTTCCTTCTTTGCTATCCTTTGGAGAAACTGAACAATTAGGTCCTCCTTTGCGTGTGTTATTCCTCATGTTCCTGAAAAAAAATGTACTTGTCACCATTTGACACAAAGGTTTGTCAACATAAGAATATCCAAACCTGTAGATAATTTTTATAAAAATTTATTTGGGTGAAACAGAAGATACATCTGGCAGGAAGATCTCAACAGACTGAGATAAATGCTTCAAACAAATGACAGTTTGCAGCTTCTTTATGCTTTTGGAATTAAGGAGGGAAAGGAAGGAAGGTTACATAAAGATGAGAGGAAACAAGGCAGGGATCTGATTACCTCGTACAGAGGATAGTTAAGATCATGTGCTCCCTCGCTTTACAAGCAAGGGTCTGAAAAAAGAGGCATTTCATAGGTGTGCTACCTTAGATGCACAGAAACAAAGGACAGGGCTTGCTTAAGGCAAAGAAAGCTTTGTACTAAAGAAGTTATATGCCTGCGGCGTGACTACCCACTATGACCTGCTCAGCTAGGACTTTATGATTAGATCACCCTGTGAGGTTACTTTCCACAGAACCTCTTTTTCATCCACAGGCCTTGGGTGCTGGTGCAAATAAACCTCCCAGTGGTGAAGAGGAGCAGAATTTGCCACCTCATAATATGCTTCTTTGGCATAAGGACTATCTTGAGCTGCTTATTTTTAAGAAATAGCAGACAGAGGAGAAGCTCTGAAAACCAAGTAGAAATTACCCTTTGGAGGAGACATTTACATTTAAAAAGAAAATCTCTATTTGTAAGGGTATCTCCCTCTCTGAACCTGGAAGAGGAGGATGATCAAATCTCTAGGAAGTCTTATCAATGGAGAAGGCAGGGACTTAAAACTAACAAGCTTATCCTTGTTTACTGTGCTTCTTCCTAGAGCCTCTCCTAACTTACCTCTTACAACATCTTTCCCTTTAGCTGGAGATGGTATTTAAGGTGGGGGCTTGCAGCTGTTTCTAAGAGTTACTCAGTTTTCTAGGCATCGCCTATAGACACAGGAGGTGTAACAGAGTGAAATCCTGGGCCTCTCTGACTCCATCTTGTTCAAGCCTGCTTTGTTTTCATGGTCTTCCGGCTAATAGTGGCTGCTTAGTCTTGCTATATTGTCATGCTAATCATTAGAGGAATTCTGAGGCCTGAGTTTTAACAAAAGAACTCCTCCCCTTTCTCCTTCCTTAACTCTGTACTTTGTTAAAATGGATTTGAGGAACCGCTAGCTCTCCCACCTTCTTGGTTGGTGCTTTCTCCATCAATAAACCTTTCCTTACTCCAAACTCTGATGTTGAGTTCTGGCCTTTCAAAGTGTCAGGCACATAGACTTTGAACCAGTAACAGAGGTACCTGGGTTATTACACTTCTGTCTGTCTTTCTCCTGTTAATCTGTCTTCTATTATGGGGGGGTAGGGGGGTCTCAGCCATAACCTAGAAGATTACAGGGAAAGTTCCTTTTGCTCTTTTACAGGAGCATGCCTTCATCACAGTTTCTGAGTCCTGAAATGCCATGTGAATTATGCTATGCTTTCCATTCTCCCCGCCTCTCTACTTGCCACTGTCCCTAATGAGACTCGGGCATGTTTCTTACCTCATAAAAAATTTAGTCTATACAATAATGTATTTATTTAACTCAGTGTTTTTTATTTCTTTCTTGAGAAAAACTGAAAAAGGGGCACTCTTTGTCTTTGTGAACCTACACTTACATATTTGTTGTTTTAGATCATATGAATTTATAAGGGAAAGAGTTATTGGACATGCTCTTTGGTAAATTATTATCTAGATTTGGGGACATAGACAAATAAAATGCTCTTACATCATTATGCTTAGTGTATCTTACCAAAATGATCTTATTTGTCACAGGTTTTTAAACAGAAGTTTATATTCTAAAATGTCCCTTACAGGATTGTATTTTAAATACCAATTTTACATGACATTTTGAAACTTGTCATGATGTTCTTGGTGACCATCTTAAGCTTCTTTGACAGAAGTAATGATTTCCTAATGCAGTTTCCATATTTGAAAAACATATATTTATCACCTTCTATATAATAAAAGTGACCCAGCTCAAAGTGTAACTGTATGATATAACCTGACAAAGATAATATTGAATAAAAACTGTAGATTAATTTCACTAATGTGTAGGGTAAAGATGTAACTTCTCTTCCACACTGTAATATATTCGAGAGTAAAATCACGTGCTATGATGATGATAGGATAATAGATATACAATTCAGGCTTCCTGAGCAAAACAGAACATATGGTCATCATACTTATATAATTTTTGAAGTGCTAGAATATTAATTGAATGGATAAATCCTTACTGACAAGCAAGAAATGTAAGAATGGTTTTATCACATATTCCTTGATTCAACTAAACCATTGTTTGTGAAGTCCAGGATTGATTTTATAATATTGTTGGAGAAAGAAAGTATTCTTTCTTTAAAGTCCATATCAATTATAAGCAGTATCCTAATAGTTGAAGCTCAAAAATGCTAAAAATGCATATCTTAGAATTCAGGAATTTCTGTATTATGAATGTATTAATATAAAACACTATGTTAAGTTAGCAAGCAATTTAAGACAATATGAAAATTGTAATAAACATTGAAAAGTCATTTTAAAAATATAACATTTATTTTTGTTAAAAGGAAACAATAAATTGAAGCCATGTTAAAATATATCTATTTCAAATTATCATCACATTTTAAATGTGATATTTAATGGTACACTGCTACAAGTACAATAAGAGGCACTTTTATTTCTCATTTCAGTTGAAATGCTATAGGCTAGTGTGGTACACATTTAAAAAGAATTTATAAACTTTCAAAGCAATTGGAAACTGGTGGCCAAAGTGTTTGTCATTGAAAAGGTGAATTTTTACTACACTGAGAACAAATCAGCCAAGACACTTCTGGCATTTGGAAATCAACTTTACTGAATACAAAGAAAGCCTCTCCTACTGAGGAAAATAATAATGCTTCCTGAAGAAATGCATTTGAATAAAAACAGAACATCTTTTTGTAAACAGACCTACATACTCATTTTCTAAATACCCTTTTTCTGACATCCTCATCAGATGGAAAGAATTTAGCAATTGTATACAATGTTTGAAATATCAGATATATCAAGATCACAGTAATGCTTGTTGGATTTCAACAATTGCAGACCTTCAGATTCCTCATGGTAGGTGCTGAGGATATTGATTATTTCTCATTCACCTTTAGAGGTTCTGATATAGTGAAATATTGTGGAATAGTCACAGGAAGTAAATAGGGACAAAAACACCAGCTTTATTAGTTACAACGCTTGATTACAAAATATTACCTAAAACTAAATCTAACTAGATTCCTGTTATGGGTTGAATTGTGTCCCCCCCAAATTTATATGTTGAAGTCCTAATGCCAGTGCCTTGAAAGTATTGCAAATGTAACTAATTAAGATGAAAGCATATTGGAGTAGAGTGGACCCCTAATTCAGTATCACTGCTGACCTCATACAAAGAATGCCATATGAAGAGAAAGATAAATAGAGAGGAAAGATTATGTAAAATACAAGGAGAATGTCATCTACAAACCACGGAGAGCCTGAGGCTACCAGAAGCTAGGGAAGGATTGGAACATCATAGTCCTTAGAACGCTCTACCCTGCTGCAACCTTGATTTTGTAGCCTCCAGAACTATACAGCAATAAATTTTTCTTGTTTTAGCCACCCAATGTGTGGTATTTTGTTATGGCAGCCCTAGGATACTAACATAGTTTCTTACTTTTCTATATGCATCACTCCCAGATAAATTTAGAAGGTAGACTCTCCACTTAGATGTGTCACTTGGAAAATTGAAATTTGCTTCTTTTTCTATCAAGTAGAAGGAAGTAAAAACTCAGACAGACAATAATTCAGTCACTGACTAAGGTAGTTCTCACTACAGAACAATCAGTTTAAACTCTCTGTTCTCTTTTTTTAATCATTATACTTTAAATGCTGTTGAGTCAGATGCTTATTTATATTTATATTTATATTTATATAGGTATATATATAGTTATATATACATTATTATCCAAAGGTTACATAAAGTACTGTTTCAATTGGTATATTTTAGCAAAAGAGCAACTATGAACTGTAAGTTCTACTTTGTTAGGATATGCTTAATTAAAAGAGTGTCAAATATCAATAATTATGTAATCTCTGATAACTGACTTCTTGATAGTCTTTGTGTCTGAAATTTTTCATATTTACTTTGAAACACTCTAAGAACATACATGTTGATAAGGCATATAAAGATATATCATTTTGTTTAAAAATCCTTCTTTCAGACATAGAACCATGGTTACTTAATTTGTATAATGCATATGTTTCTTGTATACAATTATATATATATATATATATATATAGAGAGAGAGAGAGAGAGAGAGAGAGAGAGAGACTACAGCAAAAATATATTACAAAACACGATGATAATCAACATTTTAATACTATCTGCACAATAGTATGAAATAACCTTTATATATTTTTGCTCATTTAATTATTGCAATATTACAAATATATAGGTATTATCACTATTTACATTTAGAGGTAAGATAACTGAAATTTAAAGACCCTAAATAACTTGCCCAAGTTAATAGTAATAAAGTTAGGATTAGAAGATAGACAATCTGACCTGAGGTACAATATATTTTATCACTTTTATCACTGTAATAACCTTCCTTCCTTCCTTCCTTCCATCCATCTTATTTTCTCCTCTCTCTCTCTCTCTCTCTCTCTCTCTCTCTCTCTCTCTCTCTCTGTTTTGTTAATGAGGAAATAAAACTTAAAAATTTTTCTACTGATTCTTATTCATTTCTATCACACTGAAATAAATATTTCTGGCATTTTCATTTTAGTCATTCTCAAATATACACCATATGTATATGGATGTTTTATGTGTATATGTATGCATTATCCATACAGCTATTATATCTTAATGTTTGCATGGCCATTGGTATTGTTTAAAAAATTATATTATGCCAGAAAAAAGAAGAAAAGGATGAGTATATAACAATCCCATTAAAAAGAAAACAACTTAACTAGTAGAATGAATTGCATGGTATGTACAGTTGTTCACTGACTAGATGATATACGTCAATTGCATGATTATTTGTTAATGCTGTCATACTCCTGAGATCAAAATATCAAGCACACATTCACTCAGTGTGATAGCAAATAAAACTTCCTGGCATTCTTGAGAATGACATGTTGTCATTTAATATAAAAGTCTTATAATCAAAGTCATGTGATTAGTTCTACATGTGTAGTATAATAGTATTTTTATAGGTGTACACAATTTGCTTAGTAATTCAAAAATAAATACTAAAATATTTTTGTAGGACACCTAATAACATTTTCAAGAATATATTTTCAGAAATATTTGATTAGTTGAAACTTAGTAATAAATATTTGCTTTACAAAGTACAAAGGAAAATCTGCTTTCACAGGTACAAAATTAATGATTTTTATATAGTTTTAAAATTACTACTTTCATTTTGGCCCAGGAAATCTTTTATAATGAGTAATATTGACTATGTCAGATATCAAAATTTCTAAGGAAGTCTCCTTAGGCAAATCATTCTTCCCTAAGTTGGAAAGAGCTTAGCATTTAAAATATTAATATGTGATGAAATTGTAAAATATTGAAATGGTATCAATTATTACATCATCAGGGCTTCCTCTGATTAAGAAGAACAATGAAATTGTAAAGAAAATCCTTTTCTTAAATTATACAAATTTGTAAACACTAAGCTGTACATCTGAAATTAATACAAAATAATATTGAATGTTAACTGTAATTGAAAAATTTTAAAAGGGGGGAAAAAGGTGAAGGGGAATAAGAGGTTCAAATTCACAGGTATAAAACAAATAAGTCATAGGGATGTAACGTACAACATGGGGAATATAGTAAAAAATACTGTGATAGCAAAGTATGGTGGTGTCAGATGGTTGCTGGACTTATGGTGATCATTTCTTTAGGTACATAAATATTGAACAACTATGTTGTACACCTGAAACTGATATAATGTTGTATGTTAGCTATATATTTTTAATAAAAATCTTAAACAAAGAAAAGAAAATTTCTGACTTTCCCTTTTCAAAAGAGAGAAAACTATATTTAATATGAGGAGTTTTCCCCAAAAAATATTTGTAGGTCAAGTGCAGAGCATTAACTCTATAAATCAAGAGCAGTTTTGAACTATGCTTTGTAACCTATCATTTGATTTTAATACTTACAAAATAAGTACTCATATAACCTTATCACATAGGAAAATAGTGAACACTATAAGGTTGTTGAGAAGTATATAACTAAAAGAGAAAAAAAGAAGATAAACAGTTTAGATTTTTATTTAGATCTTTAAGTAGAATGCCTGATCAATTGAAAAACAATGATTTGGCAAAATATTAACAAATATAATATAACATTTGAGTTGTAACTTGAAAACAAACAGCTTTCCAATAATTGGCTATAGTTTTGAAGCAGTAACTTAAGTGCCATAATAATATTCTAGCTATCGCGAATAACTAGAACTATGTACAATCATTTAGTATTGGCAACAAAAGTGAACCATATTAAGCACAGTTCCTTGGAGGGGTCCCTGTATATTACTATTAATGTGTATTTATTTTAAAGAAGTTATTTAAATGTACAGATTTTCTAAAAATTTCACATGATAGTAGTTGATAATAATAAGACTGACAATTTTAGACAACTTTTAATATTTCCTTATCTCAAAATATGAATATCTACAAGTATATCTTGAAAAAGTGGTGGGAGTTGTCATGGAAACATCGTTTCTATGCTACTGCTTCATGAGGCTGTGGCAAAATTTCCCAGACTCTGTTCACAATAACCTCAATATTATCCAATAATGCCTGTGATCGGATGCGTGCCTCTTTGTACCACAGATATTGAAGCTGGCATACAATTCCTTATTTTTCATCTAAAAGTGAAAAAATACAGTCTATGTAAATTGACAATAAAACAATTTGAATTTCTGTATTAGTAATAGCTCACTGACAAATAAACTAGAAAATAACCCAACATTTTAAATTAGTACTTTTCTATTGCAGAAGTACAAAAAAATATTTCGGGTTTGGTTCCAGATCACAGCAAAGAAACAAGTATTGCAATAAAGTGAGTCACACATTTTTTTTTGGTTTTCCAGTGCATATAAAAGTTACATTTACATTACAGTGTAGTCTACTAAGTGTGCAATAGAATTATGTCTAAAAAACAATGTACATACCTTAATTTAAAAATAATTTATTGCTAAAAAGTTCTAGTCATCATTTGAGCCTTAGTAAGCCATAATCTTTTTGCTGGTGGGAAGGTCTTGCCTTGATGTTGATGGCTGTTGACTGATCAGGGGGGTGTTTGCTGAACATTGGGGTGGCTGTAGAAGTTTATTAAAATAAGACAATGATAAAGTTTGGCCCATCAATTAAGCCTTCCTTTCACACACACACACACAAAAACAAACAAAAAAAACAAATAGCATTTAATTCTGTTTGATAGCATTTTACCCAAAGTAAAACTTTCAGTATTGGCATCTGTCCTCCCAAACCCTGCTGCTGCTTTATCAACTGTTTATGTAATATTCTAAATCCTTTGTTGTTGCTTTACAGCCGATTCCAAGACCACCCCCTCTGCATTAGCCTCTGACCCTATTAGTCTTGAGAGAGTATCTCGATATGACCGAGGCCCGGTGGAATGATATCGGTAAAGCTCTCTCTGGGAGGACACAGTAACAAGGTGTCCTGGGACTCTGTGGTGATGTATGAAGGCATAGCATTTGTTGGAATACAATGGGATGGGTTAATGGAAAACAGCCTTAAGGCACACAATTACACATGGTTACTAATTTACAGCAGTTTTACTTCTTTGAAAATTCTCAATAAAAACCATGCGCTGACCCGATTCAGGGCTCAGTCTTCTCTGGCTGAGTCCCTTGGTCTCACTCTTAACTTACTTTTGTCTCTTTTTCTTATTCAATCTGCATCGCCCCTCTCGAGTCCCATTTGCCCTTGCCACGCAGGACGTGACACTTTGTTGTCATTTCAACAATTTTCAAAGCATCTTCATCAGGAGCAGGTTCCTTCTCAAGAAACTACTCTTTTGCTCATCCATAGGAAGCAACACCTCATCCGTTCAAGTTTTATCATGAAATTGTAGGAGTTCAGTCATATCTTCAAGTTCCACTTCCAATTCTAGTCCTTTCCCATTTCCACCATACCCACAGTTACTTCCTCCACTAAAGTTTTAAACCTCTGAAAGTGATTTCGTGAGGGTTGGAATCAACTTCTTACAAACTCCTGTTGATGTTGCTATTTTGACCTCTTCCCGTGAATCACAAATGATCTAATGGCATTTAGAATGGTGAATCCTTTCCATATGGCTTTCATCTTACTTGCCCAAATCCATCAGAGGAATCACGATCTATGGCAGCTACAGCCTTATGAAATGTACATCTTAAATAATAAGACTTGAAATTCAAAATTACTCCTTGATCCATTGGCTGCAAAATAAATGTTAGCAGTCATGAAAACATTAATCCCATACATCTTCACCAGAGTTCTTGGGTGACAAGGACTATGGTCAGTGAGCAGCAATATTTTGAAAAGGATCTCTTTTTCTGAGCAGTAGGTCTCAACAGTGGGCTTAAAATATTAAGTAAACCAGGTTATAAACAGATGTGCTATCATCCAGGCTGTGTTATACCATTTATAGAGCACAGGCTGAGTAGATTTAGCATAATTCTTAAGGGCCCTAAGATATTCAGAATGGTAGATAAGCACTGGCTTCAACTTAAAGTCAGTTACATTAGCCCTAATAAGGGTCATTTTGTGCTTTGAAGCCAGGCGTTGACTCCTCCTCTTCAGCTATGAAAGTCCTAGATGGCATCATTCTTCCAATAGAAGGCTGTTTTCGTCTACATTGAAAATCTGTTGTTTAGTGTAACCGCCTTCATTACTTATCTTAGCTCCATCTTCTGGATAACTTGAAGGTTCTATTATACATCAGCACTTAATGCTTCACCTGTACTTTTATGTTATAGAGACACTTCTTTTCTCAAACCTCATGAACCAATCTCGACTAGCTTCAAACTTTTCTTTTGCAGTTTCCTTAAGGCCCTTCATAGAATTAAAGAGAGTTGGGGCCTTGTTCCAGATTAAGCTTTAGCTAAAAGGGATGTTTTAGCTGATTTGATCTTCTATTTAGACCGCTAAACTTTCTCTGTAACAGCAATGAGGCTGTTTAACTTTCTTATTATTCATGTGTTTCCTGGAGTAGCACTTTTAATTTCCATCAAGAACTTTTTGCTCACAACTTGGCTAACTGGCATAAGAGGCCTAGCTTTTGGTCTGTCTTGGCTTTTGACATGCCTTCATTACTAAGCATAATCATTTCCAGTTTTTGATTTAAAGTGAGAGATGTGTGACTCTCCTTTTGCTTGAACATTTAGAGGCCATTATAGAATTATTGATGAGCCTAATTTCAATATTGTTGTGTCTCAGGGAATAGAGATGCCTGAGTGGGGGACAAAGGGGGGATGGCTGGTTGGAGAAGCAGTCAGAACACATGCATGTATTGATATGTTCACCTACTTATATGGTCGCAGTTCCTGATCTCCCAAACAATTATAATGGTAACATCAAAGATAACTGATCACTATAACAGATATAATAATAATGAAAAAGTTTGAAATAGTGTTTGTTACCAAAATGTGACTCAGAGACACTAAGTAACCAAATGCTATTGGAAAAATGGTGCCAATGGACTTGCTCAATGTAGAGTTGCCAGCACCTTCAATTTTTAAAAAAAAAAAAAAAATCTGCAAAGTGCAAGAAAGCAATGTATGCCTGTGTATACTTTAAAATGGCTTTATATATAATGTTTCTATATATATATATTGATATATACATATGATATTTATGTATCATTTATACATATGATATACATATGACATTGATGTTCAGAGTTTTGCACCAACATAGTTTGAGCTACTGAAAAATCTGCAGTAATATTTTGAGATGGCCATGATTCATGGTAGAATTTGAATCTGAGTTATATACATTAATAACTATTAAAATTAACTTCCATTAAACTGGCTCAACTTATATTTTCCAGACCACTTAACATTCAACTTGTTTTCATCTTAGTCTCAATAAAAAATTTTGTATATTTTGAAGTTATTGAATGAACTAAACAAGTACTTATTAATTTCTTATTATGGGATCACCTTTGGAAATGTAAATCATGTAAATAATGACAACATTGCTGATATTATGTGTCATTTGTAATAAAATGTGTAATAATAACAGCTAATATGTATTGAATATTTGCTGTTATAGTACTTTGATTAGCACTTAGAAGTTTCTGTTCAATTTTATGAGATCTTATTCCTATTTAATAAACTTGGACCCAGCCTTAGAAATAATATATAATTTGCCTAATATTGTAAAATTATTAAGTGGTGAATATGGAAGTAGGACACTAATTTATCTGGCATTAAAGTCAACTCTTGTGGCACTAATATATACTGTTTCTGAGGACAGTGGACTCTGGTCATTATAGCTGAGCCTAGCTTTGAACAAAATACAAACATTTAATTAAGTTTTAAAAGAAAAGAATTTATCATGCAAAAGGAATCATAAGCAATAATATTAGAAAAATGTAGTATATATTTTTGCCCCATTATTTATCATAATTGTGTTTACCAATTACTTAATAGGTATACGAGTATGTATCAAAACAAGGAAAATAACATTATGTGGGTGTAGGTTCACTTTGATGAATAAATAAAATTATGTATCTAAAGAATGTAGCCCAATACCCATCAACAAGATGCACTTAAAATTAAAGGTTCACTATTGTTAAACAACTGTAAAAATCTTGGAATTAATTTCTTAAAGTTCATCAGTATGCATGATAGTGTAAATTTAGGCTTCTGCTTGTGGGAAATCAGGTTTTATTACATTAATCCATAGTAAGTATTTCC
>NW_017733061.1:45895-47285 GCF_001890085.2 Hipposideros armiger | reverse complement strand
GGAAAACACTAAAATTGTAAATTTTTGAGCCCATCAGAGTTTTCTAGGTGAACTGAATCTCAATGACAAAGCCCTTTGAGGAAAGCAACATGCAAACCCGTTTCACTTTGGGAAAATCATGGGAGGAAGAAGTTGTGGATGAAAAGAAGTGTTTTATGGAAAGGAAACTCACAGAGTGATCTGACTATACATTTCTAACCTAGCCAGTCATGGTGGGTAGTCACACCCCAGGCATATAACTTTTTAGTAAAAGGTTTATCTTTGCCTTAAGCAAGCCCTGTCCATTGTTTCTGTGCATCTAGGTTAACACCTTTGAAATAACCACCCTCAAGAAAGCACATAATCTTGTTAACTATCCTGTAATCTAATCCTTTATGTACTTGCTTTTTCCCACCTACATGTAATCTTCCTTAAATTCCCTCTTAAATTTCAAATGCGTAAAAGAAGCTGCAAAACTGTTATTCTCTGGAGCATTTGAGATCTTGCCCTGGATATGCCATCACTTAGTTCAAATAAACTCTTATAAAAATTCTCTACAGGTTTGAACATTTCTTAGATTGACAGGGCTGAGTAGACTGGCGTAATAATTTAGAATTTCTGGGAGCCTGAGATTGAAGAGGAGCCCACCCCAGGGGCCATCATTTCTCCTCCCTGGGTCTCTAACAACCAATCATGAGGCATATTGAGAGCATGATACGATATTTGAAAGAGCTCTTCTCAGTGGAGCTCACACGCAGGACCTGCCAAGACTTGGTGGTGTGATAGGAGTACCTGGCAGAGCCCATCAGTGCTCAGGACCCTGCAGGAAGACAGTTGGTTTCCTCCTGGCCCCCAAACTGTTCTTTGACAAAAAAAGCCGTCTGCTTGGAGGGAGGTGACCAATTTACCTTTGTTCCAGAGGGAACAATTAGCACTTGTAATTGTGTTTTAATCAAGTAGACTTACCTCTCCTTGTTGAACGAAAAGGGCAGGGAAAAAGAAGACATCGAGCTGCTACAATTACTTGCAACGTAAGATAATTCTCAAAATCCATCAGCACAATTACCTCTACCATTCTGTACCTTAGTAATAGCTTCAATGCAGTAACGATACCTGGGAAGACTAGATGAGGGAACTTGGACTCACCAGCAGCTGGTTTATTTACATCACCAACCAAAACTCAGCTTTGGAGAGATCACAGGTCATTGGAACTCATGTTCCAGAGTTAGATTCTATGCTCAGCACAATCTCATGTACTCACAAGTCAGACTGAACCTGTCCATACCATGTTGTTTGTTCACTCCACAGCGCACTCCATCCAATAAAACTCCTCTTCTAATCTTTCATAGATCATGTGGTTTTCCACTTCTGATTACTGTTTAACTTATTTGCATTTGGGTTTTTGCAATAA
>NW_017733061.1:40588-43785 GCF_001890085.2 Hipposideros armiger | reverse complement strand
ATCTGTGCCACTAAACAAACTTTTCATTCCAAGTTGTAGCTTTTAGCTTCCTTCCCAAGGTTCTCATTGCTGATCACTGAATCACAGAATATTTTCCTTTCTAATCATGCTCCAGTTACTTTTTACATCATCCTGTGTTGTGCTGCAAGTAGAGTTTAGGAATCAAGTTTACAGCTAATAAACTCACTCATTTTTCTCATTCAGCAGGTAGTTAAAATAAGGACACTGGAATTTTATGATAATAGTTTGTACACTAGTGAATGTTATGATATTATTTTTAGGTCATTACCTTAAAATGATGCTAAGGAGAGAGCATGGTCTGATGGAAAAAGGATAGATTTGGGCATTGGATAGACTTGACACAAATCTTTGCTCTCTCAAATTCTCATTGTGTGATCTTTAAAACAAACTTTAATTTTGGCTCTCGGTGTCTCATTTCTCCAATCTATAAAATAGGATTCATGAAATGTACTTTACATGTGTTGAGGATTTGAGATAATTATCTAAAAAAATCATTCTATAAATAGTAGTCATTATAAATTCAAGTCCTATTTCTCAGTACCATATCCATTGATATAATAACCTTTGCATTTTCAACTTTTTGTTTATGTTAATGAATTTGTGAGAGAGTTTGGTGAGGATTATTTTGGTAAAAGTGAAATTACCTATTAGTATTTGCCTGTCAATTAACACTTCTAATATTAGCATAATTTTCTATCAGTTATCATGAACATCATCATCATCATCATCATCATCATCAAATCTGTCTACTCTAGCCTAATGGGAAATCTGTAATGATCAATAAATCTAAATGAAAGTTTAACTATGTAGAAACTATTTTTATTGGCAACATAGCTGCAGCTGTCTTTACAAAAATTTCATTTTAAGAGAAATTTTTGATAGATTTTTCTCCATTAAACAATTGAAGTTATATCTATTTTCATTTTTTTTAATATGGCTTTTAACTTTAGCTATGTCATTGGATTCAGAAAGGAACATTCAATCATGTTTAATGGAAATAACTTATTAAATATTGTAGAGAGATGACTTTGATGATACTTTCATTAATTGAAGGTTGCCATAACAACTGAAGGTCTACATTCACCACAGCATAGTTACAAAGGGAACTAGCTGTCCTATATCACCTTTATTATAATTCTTAACACTTGCACATGTGTGGCATGCCTAATTTATCTCAAAATGATATTGAGGTGAGAAGGACATGATAGAAATACAAATATATGGAGTTATGTCCATTATTGTTAGCACAAAGTACCACAAACTCAACCGAATGTTTGTCCTGAATATCTTAGAATGTATTTACTGTTTTCAAGCATCTAATTGTGCTCAGGAAATGCCCTTAAATTGGACCTTTATGAGATTTTCTAAATGTTATTTTAAAATTTATTATCTAGCCTTAAATCTAAATGTCAGGCAGATGCTTGTATCCTATATAACACTTATATTAGTTAAGCAGTAAATACATATTTATTGAATAATATCACATCAGAAAGTAAATAAAGGATTTAATTAACTAATACAAAGAATTAATATCCTCTGGAAATCAGCATAAAGTAGGGCTTTCAGGTAGTAGCAGGTGTGTAGCTCAAACGTTATCTTGCTTAGACAAGACGTATAGCAAACCATAAAAATATATATAGTTTCCACTAGATAAATTATATTCTGAATCCAAATCCCTGTTTGGATCAGCTGATTAAAATTTTAACTTCAGCCCTTTCTTGAGTTCTTTCTCTTATCCTCAATACTGGTAATTATATTTGATTGCACAGAAAATTATCCAGCAATTTAAAGGAATGAGACATTTTCTCTGTGGTTCTATTTAGTATGGTTCTATTTTAGTATGGCCAAAGGACCTTGTTTTAATCAAATTATTTACTACCTGCTATTAGCAACTCAGAGTTTTCCCATTACTGTCAAATTCATTTAGTTGAATTTTATTAATATTAAAAAAATTCTGTGTAGGAAGGCAAAGTTTANTATATATAGTTTCCACTAGATAAATTATATTCTGAATCCAAATCCCTGTTTGGATCAGCTGATTAAAATTTTAACTTCAGCCCTTTCTTGAGTTCTTTCTCTTATCCTCAATACTGGTAATTATATTTGATTGCACAGAAAATTATCCAGCAATTTAAAGGAATGAGACATTTTCTCTGTGGTTCTATTTAGTATGGTTCTATTTTAGTATGGCCAAAGGACCTTGTTTTAATCAAATTATTTACTACCTGCTATTAGCAACTCAGAGTTTTCCCATTACTGTAAAATTCATTTAGTTGAATTTTATTAATATTAAAAAAATTCTGTGTAGGAAGGCAAAGTTTAATTAGTTTAATTAGTCATTCACACCTTTGCTCAAACATTTTAACAAGCCCTACACTTTTCGGAAGCACCAGACCTGCCTACATCACCTGAATATTTGAGCTAATATTCCTCTGCCACTATAGCTTCAAACGTACTGGCTTTTTCTCATGGTGAAAACATACTCTACTTTTCCCTGCCTTAATTCTATCTAATATGCTCCTACTTTGATTTAAACTGTCCTCATCTCAGTGAGGACCTTTACCCCAGCAGATATAGCCAAGAATACAAGACTTGCTCTTCTCACAGCTCCTAGTCTAGGGGAATGGTTCTTATGGAAGGAGTAGGTGAACAGCATGTCTTATCACCCTCAGCCCCATATTGCAGAAGTGTTATTTTAGGAAAGTACAGCTGAGTTGTACTTCCTTTACACAGCATCCACTTGTAAGGTGGAAGCTCTACCCTAGATACAAACAAAGACACTGAACTTTGCCCTCAGCCTACCTGACTCTTAGGGTGGGAGTTCCAAGCCAGGAGAGGAAAGCTGAGAAGATCAGGGGCTGCCATCACCACTTAGTGCCTTACTAGTGGAACAGAGTTGTCATCCTGAGAGAAACAGGGAAGAAGACAGAGTTCTTAATCCTGGGGTGAGATATATCTGGCACTTTTTGTAAGACCAGTTCATATTTCTGTCACCTGCTTTCGTAATGTCATTCAACTCTGAACAATACACCCTGGATTTCCAGAAGGAATGCCTCTCAGTTTTTTTTCTAGAACTCTAACAATCTTCTTTATTTCTTGCTTCTTCATCCTGTTACCATTTTCATTGCTAAAGAGAAAGAAAAATTCTCATTTTCCATGCATGATCCAGAGGGCCT
>NW_017733061.1:34209-38627 GCF_001890085.2 Hipposideros armiger | reverse complement strand
AATATACATTCCTATCTTGAGTGTTCTCAACTTTTTGTTTTTTCTATATTAATTTTCTTAGTTTGAATCATGAATCCGACAAGCAGAAATATAATTTATTCTGTATTGGAATATTCAAAGAAAGAAATAGCATATTCTGGTTAAATCAAAATGAAGCAAGATATTTATATGTACCCTAAATCACATGTCTCCTGAAGTTCTTCCCTATTTCAAAAAGTATATATAAAATTCTGACCTTCAGTGAAGGGTGCATCAATTGGGACCTAATTATTCATTACTTCCTTTCTGTGGTCACTTTCTAGGTAAGTGTAGAAGCCCATGAAGTCTATATTGAGACTTAGACCTGTACACCTGGGTCTAAATAGAAACTCCTAATAGTTGTTCCAGAATAAGAGCAAAATATAAAGGACATACAACTGAATCACATGGGAAGAGGAAATAGAGGACTCACTCTCATAACCCTTCAAATAGGAAGGATTCAGCAAGCTTCTAATAAAAGAAATGTAGTTTTAAAAGGGGAATTATCCCAAATCAAAATCCCAGCTATTTTGTAGCTATTGGCATATGGATTCAAAATTTATATGGAAAAGCAAAAGATTGAGAACAGCCAACACAATACTGAAGACAAAGAGTACTAACACTACTTGATTTCAGTACTTATAAAGCCATAGTGTGTCAATAAAGAATGGAATTGGTGAAAAAATAGACACATGCATCAATAGTATCAAATAAATAGCCCAGAAATAGATTGGCACAAATATAGTTACTTGATCTTTGGCAAAAATGCAGAAAGGATGATTTTCCTACAAATAATAATGTGAAAATTGGGAATCCATTTTCAAAAATGATATGGAATGCAGAACTTACACCTTACACAGAAATTAACTTCAATGTGTTATAGCTGGAGATAATGGTAGATAAAATAGTTACAAGTTATTATTAACTAGTGACATCTAATTTTTTTTATCTTATTTATGATTACAAGGGTTTGCCAATTCATAGGTTATAAACCCAAAAAAATCAGTGAATATATTTGTTAATTTTATTGTTTTCCTAATGTGTTTGTCATTTTATCTTTCTATATACATTAAATCAAATTCACATATTTACCATTAAATATTTTCTGATATCCCTTGAGTTTTGCTATCAGCCATTTTCATTTAGTTTTTAATAGTATTTAATTTCCATTATGATATTCTTTTACCCATCACTGATTTTGTCATTTTCAGAATATTCACTTCTGTTTTTAACAATATTTTCGAATTAGTTGAAATATTTTACTATTTATTTTCATTATTGTGTTCAAATTCATGAATGATAATTATGGTAATTATTGTTTCTACAATTTGAAATATGGATTTTTTTTCTTTTTGCCTAGAATGTGGCTGTTTTGGGAAATCATCAATGTGAATGTGATCAAGACTATAAAATCAATTTAATAAATATAGATTTATGAACAAACATTTTAATTGCCTATACCCTTTGTGATTTGTTTGTGTCTACTTTTAATATATCTTGATAGAGGCCATGCTGAATGTTTTAATTACAGTTATGGATTTACCAACTCACCCTTGAGATTTGGTTTAATTTTTTCCAACTTTATTAAATATAATTGACATATAACATTATTAATCATCAGAGAAATGCAAAATAAAACCTCAATCAGATTTCACCTATCACCTGTTAGAATGGTTATCATCAAAAAGAGAAGAGATAACAGATGGTAGCCAGGATGTGGAGAAAAGGGAAACTTTGTGTACTGTTGCTAGAAATGTAAATTTGTACAGCCACTATGGAAAATAGTATGAATGTTCCTCAAAAAATTCAAAGTAGAACTACTATATGATCCAGCAATTCTACTTCTGGACATTTATCTGAAAGAAACAAAATCGCTATCTCAAAAAGATGTCTGCACCCTATGTTCTTTGCAACATTATTTTCAATAGCCAATGCATACAAACAACCTAATTGCCCATCAAAGGATGAATGGATCAAGAATATGTGATATATATTTTCCTGGTGATTAGTCATGTTGAGCACTTTTTCATATACCTTTATACTTTTTTCTCTCTTTTAAATAGTTAACATATAGTTATCCATATATACTCTTTCAGATAGAAAAACACTTGTAGCAAAAGTTTTGGTAAAATTGGGGAAGAGGGAAGGAGGGAAGGAATTAAGATTTAGGATGTAGTAAAGACTTTTCAGTGATAGAATTATATACTATTGTGTTCAATGCAAAAAGGATACAATCATGAGATAAAGATTTCAACTGAAGTAATAAGATATTTTAATGTGATAATTTCTACATCAGGTCTGGATGTGCATCTTGTTTGTACAGAGACCTCTGAACAATCTGCTCCAACTCATACACACCCACATGACGTTAGTAGACAGGAACAGAATAACCACAACAAACATTTTTATTTATGCAAAACAGGGCAATTCTGAAATCCTCCTATTGGGAAAAAACTGTGAAGACTGAAATGAAACCATATGGAAGAAGAACTTTCCACCCAACCCCTCCTCTCTGTACTACTTTGTTCATTTTTCTTCATGTTTCCTCTGGAAGACCTCATTTTTCTATTAAGTTTCTAAAACTCAGGATGAAGTGAGCTATGGGGATATATACTCCTTGAATGGCTTTCATGATTTTAAGATCACTTCTGCATGAAAGACCTTGGAGGTCCAACATTCTAAGTCTCAAACAGCCACAATCACAAGTAGCCTGTGGTTTCCTGAAAGTACAGCTCTCAGGCAAACGCTGTAGGATTTGTTTGCATGTGAGTCCTTTGAATATGCTATATTTTCCCATTTTCTGCTGCAGTTTTATTCTTTCTCAGTTTAAACAGGACTATCTTGAAGCTGTTTGGATTCCATGGGAAAGGCTTAATGAAGCCTTTGCCTTGAAATATTTTATTCGGTTAAAATATTTAACACATATTACACTTTTAGTCTGATATTAGCCCTGATTCAACTTTGTTTGTTTAAAATTTTACTGTGTGTTTGTCCCTCAAAGATTTTTTAAGTCCTTTTGGGGAGCTTACTGGTTTCAAATCAATTGACTTTTACAACCTACAGAAGCCCTGGATTTCTGCAATTTTTCTATTCCATTTTATTTTTTCTTTCAAACATTCCAATTCTTTCCTTGAATTACTTTATTTCTCTAACATGTTTCCATATATACCCAATAAAAAATAATACTTATGTTGTTTTTTCTGNAGTCTTAGTATAATTTATTCTATTAGTCTGCTTATGCTGCCATAACAAAATACCATAGAGTATGGGTTAAACAACACAAATTTATTTATTATAACTATGGGGACTGGGAAGTCCAAGATAAAGTTGCTGGCAAATAGATTTCATCTGAGGCCTTTTTTCTTGGCTTGTAGGTGGCCACCATCTGGCATTGTACTCACATGACCTCTTCCTTCTGTGTGGACGAAGAGAGATATGTCTCTCCCTTCCTCTAATCTGAGACCACTACCAGATTATACCTCCACCTTTATGGCTTCATTTAACTTTAATCACCTGTTAAAGGACCTATCTCCAAATACAGCTACATTATGGATTATGGTTTCAATATGTGAATTTCTGTGCTTGTGTGGGGGGACATAATTCAGTCACTAACATTTATACTGGCCTTTTACTGTGAATATGTACTGGAATATTGAGCCATTGCAATAATAGGAGTCTATTTTAATACTTCATATCCTTGAAAATGTTTATTGGTGTGATTTCCTAGCGTGATGGAGTTTAATACCTGACCTCTCTTTCCTTTTAGGATGGTTGCCAAATGCTCTGCTATGACTAATTTTATAGACGCTTTCATAGCAAAGTCATTATCTCTTAGCAGTTTCTGAATGATTTTCCAAGGATATTTCACGTGTTGAGCTTGTCAACATTCCAATGTGATATTTACTTTCAATTTAATTGTAACATTTTCAAATATTTCTGCATAAAATAGAATTTAATACATAACTTCAATTTTTGCTTTAGAGAAGAAAGCAGATCACAAATGCCAGATCTAAAATATATTTTCCAAATAATGGGGTTTTATTGAAATGAAATGGATTAAAATATTTAACCTGATGCTAAGATAGTTTATATGTACAAAATATCAAATGTTTTAATAATGATTATAAATGCAATATTGAATTCTTGCTACTTTCCTATAAACTACTACAACTGACACTCACTGGAAATACCAACATGAAATTTTAACAAGCTCTTTCATTAAAAGAGGCTTACTACCGCTCCTAGGAAATAGGAATATAACTAAGCAATAAAAAGACAACATAGTAAAAAGATACAGGAGAGCAAGAAGCTTTAAGAGAATTTGAGAGTAAATTAATTTATAAATAATACCAAGATAATAAAACTGACTTTTGATAATTGTAATTAGCAAGCATTTTTTT
>NW_017733061.1:23654-26357 GCF_001890085.2 Hipposideros armiger | reverse complement strand
TTCAATTCAGATGAGGCTGTAAATCAGCACCTTGTTCAGTTTTTTGCAAATAAAGACAGGTCCTTCTATGAATGAGAAATTATGAAGCTCACTGAAAGATGGCAAAAGGTTACCAAACAAAAAGGGCAATACATCATTGATTGATCTTTGTTTTTTATACAAATAAATGACCTTTGAAAAACATAGACAGAATACGTCATGACTTTTCTGATTACCCAACAGAAAGCTCAATCCCCTGAAAGGTTATACAGAATAAGAGCCATAATCATGTCAGGAAGAGAATCAGAACAGGGTTTCATGTAAGTGGGAATTACATAAGACCCTAATTAATGAAGATGAAAAATCATACAATGTATTTGTATTAAACCAGTAAAGTAGTTACTATAACCAATGTAAGAAGGAATGTCCAGGATGATTAAAAGCTAACTATTAATAACATTTTTAAACTCTTGTTATCTATTAAAAAAAGCTATCACTGAACTAATAAATACAGAAAACAGATTGGTGGTTGTTGAGGTGGGGGATGAGAGGTAGTGGGTAAAATGAGTGAAGGTGATCAAAATGTACAAACTTCCAGGCATAAAATAAATAAGTCATGGGGATAAAATGTACCAGGTAGTGACTATAGCTAATACTCATTGTATATTTGAGAGTTGCTAAGAGAGTAGATCTTAAAAGTTCTCATCACAAAAAAACAAAACAAATTCTAACTATGTGTGTTGATGGGTGTTAGCTAGACTAATTATGGTGATCATTTCACAATATATACAAATATTGAATCATTATGTACATAATATAATGTATATCAATTATAACTAATGTAACAATTATAATTAATATAACATTTGTAATATAACAATTATAACTAATATAACATTGTATATCAATTATTTCTCAAGTCTAAAAATGTTATAAAAGTCTGGGATGTATCTCAACTACAGGTAAGTATTAAGAGGCCATAACTTAAAAAGTTGGTAAGATATAATGAGGTAAATGTGCCACTATAGGAGTTACTAGGAAATGCTGCTTTGTGTTGTAGTATTTACCATTTTAATATACCTTTTTCTATGATAACGTTTTAATTGTGCTCATAAATTGGCACATTAAACCAGGTGATCCATTAAAGTCCCTGATTATCATGAGCAAAATTGAAATGCATAAAACTTTGAAAATTATGAAACACAAAGGAGGAGAAAAAGGTGGAGGCTAAATATATACCAATCACCACTAAGATGCTCATAATCCCAATGAATGATTTATTGCTATTATTCAATAACATTTTTCATGAATATATCCAACCATAAATTAAGTGCTAACACCTCTGGGAAAACTACTGACAGTTACAATATCAAATCAAATCACATATTCCGTATATATACTGGGGATGCCAAAAAAATGTGTATACATGACTTGTATTCATCTTTTGTTATCAGTATATTGCACTTATATGGTGACAAGTCCACAAACTTAATTGTCCAAGCTCTGAGTATTATAATTTTAATACAGTTTTTTCCTTTCTTAAAATGTGTATACATTTTTGGGGCACCCTCTATATATAAAACACGTTACTTAAAGCCTCAATTGTGAGCTTATAAAATTTTTCCAGCTGGTAGACAATAGTAGTCTAATATTATCAAACCCTGATATATTAAATAATGACACATTTAGTACATGCTTCAGCGGCACAATAAGCTACTCTTATATAATAAAACTCTCCAGTTTTACTGTAAAGCCGGGAGCTGTTTCACTATTGTGAAACACGTGAAGTAGAACATTTATTGCTATTATGCCAAATAAATGAAGTGAAACAACAAAGAGGCCTTTAAATGAACTATATTTTATGACAAAAGCACACAGAAGAATAAATGAAAAACCAACTTGGAATTCATTCAGCCATTTTACTTATCTGTGTATGTGTGAGAGTCCACTTGGAGTAGAAAAAGCCCTAGGTTCCAGTGCTCCATTATTATGGTAGAGTTATGAAAGAAAATAAACATGGTATATAATATCTGAGTTATATAATTTAAAATACAGAGAAGAAAAATAATAAAAACTGTTTATTTTATTTTCCAACTCCATGTGGATACAATGAGGTCAAAGTGGTTTAAATTTCATTGGGAAAATTTGCTTATGTTTAAGTATATATCATAGCCAAAATAAGGCATTTTAAAATATCTTATTTTAAACCCAAATTCTTTAAACTTGACTTTCCAAACTTTTAAAGATGATTTTGCAAGGGTAGAGTATGAGTTTTTTTTTTCATATTTTGACAAATGTCTATTGTCCTACTTCCTTAATTCATGCCCTATGTTATTTTCATTATTCTTATTAGGCTAAAAGATTCATGTTCCTATAAAATAAAATAATGATATGGAAAGATTAATTTATGTGGACCTGTGACAATGTTGACTCTAAAGAAAAGTAGCACATACCATCATAAAGTGTTGCAGAAAATCAATTGTCATACATATTTAAAATCAGTATGATGTTAGAATGGGTTGCAATGACATGCTATTGATCTCTCCTTAAAATATTATAACAACCATCAATCAGTTTTCTGGGACCATAGCATTATCTATATATGAAGCCAGCAGCAGTGCTCATTTAATATGTGTTCATTATTCTCCAATCTGTGTCTCTCATAACAAAACTAGAGTAGAAATTTGTTAGCCTTAAGACAGCAAAAACATCTGTCTCTCTCAG
>NW_017733061.1:21837-23379 GCF_001890085.2 Hipposideros armiger | reverse complement strand
ATCCCATTGCTACTGGTATATTTTTCTTTTCTCACTGCTAATAGTTTTAAAAAAACAGTGAATTATGTCAAATGTCTCCATTTTGATTCCTTTAATTTTCATTTCAATCCCTCTCTGAATTCCTTTCTTTTTTCCTGTACAATCGTCTAGGAAATCCACCAACTCTCCTCCATGGAACTTATCATTACTTTGGCTCTGGGTACCTATATTTTCCTAGTTCTTTGCTATATTTATAGTAGGTGCCTTTGCCTCACTCGGTGTTTCATATTCTTTCCCCCAGCCCCACTTCCAACAATAATCTAAGGTTTATCAAAGTAGTGGATCAGCTTCATTCTTATTAGTGTCTGTATATCCTGTATCAATAATAACCAGGTTTAAATCCTTCTTCCTCTTATTCTTTCTCTCTCTTTCATTGTCTGTAGTATTGATATTATTTAATATTTATGGAATTTTTGAGGTGCAAATTGGCTAAAATAGGGTGAGGATTATACACTTGTGTTGTAGGATCTAGAATTTAATCAAGCGTTATGTAGATGTACCTTCTCTTCCAAGTGACTGCAGGCATGGTAGTTGAAAATTTTTTTTTTTACATTTTACCTGCCAAAGATCTATCCCTAAAACGGATTCCATTTACTCATCGCCTACGTAAGAGCTCTTATGAACCCAAATGCATCAAAAGAACATAGTCATTTTGGAATGAAGGCACTGTCTGTTTCCAGGTATTTCCAGCCCCTTAAGAACTTGAGTATCCTACACCTGCTTAAAACACTGAAGGCCTGAAGGGCAGTCATAAAAAGGAGGTGGTTTTACTGAAAACTTTTGCACAGAAGTATGCTCAGCAGTAATAGCACTTATTGCTGCATCATAACATAATCCAGCCTTGCTTCACTGGCCTGTCTTTATTTCTTCTGGACAACTGAAATACTCTGACAAAATTATACTTCAGGCTGAGTTTTTTTTAACAAGACTTACTAAGCAAAGTTCTTGTGATGCATTATGAGATCCTGTCAATTCTATTTTATTATCCATGGTTTCTAATTTCTGCATTTTTGTTTCTCACTATAGATCAATCAATCAATCAAAATAAATAAGCAAAACAGAGCCATAATATGAGGCTATCTGGGTTTTAAAATGACAGTCTTCTCTCTAGCACCTGTGTTTTTTAAAGATTTTTCTTACATGAATTGAGAAGCAGGGAGGGAATAAAAAGAGAAAAGTAAAGGAAATTGACTTTCCCTTTATCTAGATTGTTTGTAAATAGGTTATTTTAGAGGTCTGCACCCTAGAATCATGTGGGTGGGGTGCTGTCAACTGTACCTGATGTCTACAGCTAGTATAAGTGGTTCAGAAAAGAAATAGAATGTGCATGTGTGTACGCACAGAGGGAGAGAGAAAACGAGGAAGAGCCACAGAGGGAGGGTAAACCAAATGGCGCAAAATGAAAGCAATGTGTGAAACTGGTATACTGTACATGCTTGTACTATTCTTGCAACTTTTCTGTAAGATTGCAAATGAAATAAAAACAAAGATTTACAAAAATAG
>NW_017733061.1:14399-21367 GCF_001890085.2 Hipposideros armiger | reverse complement strand
GGGCCAGTGAAGCAACGTCCTCCACAACTAGACTGAAGAACAAAAGGACAGCAACTTGTCTGTTCCCCTTCCCTCAATTCCCCAATAAAAAATTCTTTAAAAAAAAAAAAAGTCATTAACTGATTCCTAGTAAAACCTGATTTGATGGAAGAGTTTCAGATCATTGAGATACAACTTAGATGAGATTTTTGGTTTTGGGTTATTTGTTTTGCTATTGTTGGTGTTTCCCCCTAATAACTGCTATCAGCTGTTTTATATGAACTTTGTTTCCCAGTGGGAAGCAAGTTCATTTATTGACATTCGTCTAGTTCATAGCTTTTTAATTGCCTTCAGTGTTTACATCTGTCCAATTTTAAAGCTTCTCTGTGCCTGCAGGACAATATAGAATTGTGGCTTCAAAAGAGTGAAGTAGAGAACTGGAGAACTGTGTCTGATTCTCTGCTCTAGGATCTGAGACAAAGGCAGTTCCTTGTCTGCAGCTTTTGGTGATATACTTTTTCTTTTGTTTTTTCGAATTGATGTTTCTAAATGAGAGTAACAATAAATCCTTGGGAGTAAACAAGCTGACCTTTTATGTGATCTCTGATTATTTACCTTAGGTTTTAGTATGTGGCTAAGAATTCGATTTGAGTTCATATTTTAGTTCTTTGTTAAGACTAGTCCAATAGTTTCCTTAACAGTATTAAACATATTTGTCATTTTTACAATAGCTGAAAATTACTGTTTTAGAAAGCAGCATAATAAATAGGTTTTTATTCACATAGCAAATTTAAAAAAGGGAAGCTCAAACAGAATTTATTATATGTAATGACCAAATAATTTGTGCTATATATACAATTATGGATATAACTGATAGAAATGATTTTAAATAGCAAGAAAAATAATATTATGCTAAATGTTTATTATAACCAACATATGTAAATCATTGATTTTTCCCCCCTAATTGTTCCTTCCTTCATTCAAATAAAATGCCATAGGAAACCCAACATAAAATAGATGAAATCCACTCTAACCTGATGAAAGCGTCGGTGGCCTGCCTGAAGGCCCATCTCTCCGGCTTCCCCAGTTCCCATCACCCACACAGACTCCTGAGATCACTTCAGAGCTCTTTGGAACAAACTTTAAATCTTGCCAAAATAATACACAGTGTTTTCCATATCTCTTATTTTTCTAAGAAAAATTTTAAAATTAGTGTAATAGTTTCTTAAATAATTATAATGGGATTTATAATTAAAATTCTCTCTCTCCTTTCTTCTCCCTCTCTTTCTCCCACCTCTCCCCTCTCCCTCTCCTCCTCTATCTCTCTTCTTCTTCTGTCTCCTCTCCACCCCTTTTCCCCTACCCTGGGTCAATTATTTGCCACTTGAGACTGGCCACCATGCTGAAAGTCCAAATTAGCCCTTATAAAAGGACCACATGAAGAAAAGAACTGGATACTTCTAGCCAAGAGCCAGCATCAACCACTGGACATGTGAAGAAATTAGAGTTCAGTTGAGTCCTGCCTCTAGGCTTCAAGTCTTTCATCTGTGCCCCAGAACATTGTAGAGTAGAGCTAAGCAGGCCTGCAATACCCTGACTGAATTTCTTACCTCCAAATATCTGTGAACATAATAAAAAGTTGTTTTATATGACTAAGTTTTGGAATAATGTGTTGAACAGTCAGGGTTACTAATGTACCCATTTCAGACAATGAAAGCCACGTAGGCTGACACACTTTAGATACTTATTAAGTAATAATATCAAAAGATTTAAATATGTTATAGAGTCAGTAAAAAGTGTAGTTGAGTATGATTAACACATGTAATGAATTTAGACTAGTAGCACATGACAATAAGATATAAAAATCTACAAATTTGATAATTTGTGTTCTAATAATAATTTATAATTATCTTCTCAATAAGAAATTTACAAAATCCTTAATTTAGTGTACCAAAGGAAAATTTCTTTATTCTGATCATATTCAGATATTTTCTAAATTTCATTCCTTTTCTTATGTATATTCTTTGTTTTGTTTGTTTGTTTTACCACATGCAAATTTATACTGGGATGTCCATCCCTTATATAGAACTCATATTTTGTCTTTTTAAATAAATATCTTAAAAATTCACTAAAAATGCAGCTTCAGTCAATCAAGTTGCAAGCTGATTGACTCCTTCTAATACTTTCTGTGAAATAGCTGGCCACTCCCTGCCAGTTAGTTAGCTTTAGAGTATTTTTTCTTTGTATCTTTGTGATCCTGTGGTTTTTCTGATCTTAGTTCCATGCCCAGGGTCAGGATACTGTGTCCTGCCTATACTGTGGTGATGGTAGGGATTAATTCTCTTTCTGTGCAGCAATAGAAGTCCCTTCCTGTGTTATAAGCTGATGATTGACTCTCCCAATTGGACGACACATAAATGCCTGATACTGTGTGCCATTGTTAAACAACTGTCTTGGCTGAGAGAGCTAGAAAGTCACCTCTACGATAGAGACTATCAGACAAAACTACCCTTTTATTTTGTTATTATCCACCTGACTAGAATCTCAGCTTCATCAGAGAGCAGAAAACGTGTCCCACCTTCATTTCTATGATGCTAAGGACAATTTCACATATAGGAGATGCTCAATAAACTGTTTTGAGAGCACTTTTATTTAGGGATCTTAACATTATAATTAATATCTGACAATAACAGTGTTCTTTTAATTCTTAACAATTATTCACTCTGTAGTTGCTTTTAACCTTTTCAAACATCCTCTCCTTTCTCTCAATCTATAAACCCTTTCATATATTCTTCTCTTCATACATAGGCTATTCGCCTTGTGGACTACTTCAAGCAGAACCCTATCTATACCCATGACTGCAATACATCATAAAACAGCAAGTTCAAAGTAACCAAAATATATACCATTTTTGCCACTTTACTAAGGTGGCCAGTCACACCTGACCAGAGGAATGTATCATTGAGTATATAATGGATTGTTGACTCTGAATTTCCATTCTCCAATCTCCATGGCTCTTTTAAGTTCAATCTTCCATTATTCTCCAAGGCTATTTCAAACCTGCTTCACTTAGTCAATTCCCTTAACCCACTACATTTTCACTCACTATGAATAGATATTTCCTAATTGACTGAGAAGGTAGAATCTGTCACTCATATAATCATTCCTTTGTGCTCTTATGGAAACTTGCTTTCTGTGACAAATCTTCTGTCCATCTGTCCCCACATCCTTCTTTTATATCTAATAGATGAAATGTATTCATTTTGTTCCAGACCAAGCCTACCATCTATGCCAGCCTCCACTTCATTTCAGAAATTTGAAAAATCATTCCAAATCTCTTATTCTTAAACCTCTCACCTTTTACTGGCTCGTCATGTCAGTATTTAAACACAAAATTTCTTGTACTTTTTGTGAAAAAATAGATTCTTTCTTCATTCTTTCTTCTGCACCTTACTCTAAGTACCAGCCTGTCTCTCCATTTTCTTTCAGAAATTAGCTTTTTACTTGAGATTTCTACTTCCACATTTCTAATAAATTTCTCAAATACTTCACTCTCTTTCTTTCCTTCATTTCCATCTCCAAACATCTCTTCATAGAATTAGGCACTTACTCATGGTAAGTGTAATTAGCATTAAGAGGTATTTTTTTATATTTTATCACCAGACCACACTCTAACATTTGAAAGTTTAATTTTGCTTTGATAGTTTCACTTTGATTTATTTGTTATACCACTCTAGTTTTCTTCTCCAGGAATTTTTCGATTTTCTTGCAGGCTTTTTTTTCTCTGCTTACACCCTCCGTGCTTACTGTTCCTCTGTGTAATACCTATATTTTCCTCTCATCACTCTATCCCATTTTCCTGGGTGATATTATGTATACCTGTTTTAATTATTACCTGCATGCTGATAAATTCTAAATATATATGTTCATCCCAGATCTAACTCATGAATTCCAGACCCATGTATCCAACTACCTAACAGACATCTACACTTTGGTTTTTTGCAAGTCTTACAATTCATCTCAGTTCTTGCAAATTCTAAAGTCATGTAACAACTTACATATTGCTTAAATTTGTTTGTAACTCTATGCCTTAAATAGCTAGGCAATTAAAAGGGCTTCCTGTAGCTTTGGTATCCCTAAACCAGGTTTAGCTATAGGAAACTTTGGTAAAATTGTGCAAAATGCATCTGCCACATATGTTGCCAGGAATCAGGGCATAGACCCTCTCTGATGTAAGGATCTACCGACCTGGGCCCAATGTCCAGTCAGTGAGAAACTTTAGTCCCTATTTTTCATCTCTCAAAAGGTACCACCCCAAATTCCTTCACTACATCCCTGGGATATCCAGCCTAACTTCAATGGCTTTTTGTTTTGTTTTGTTTGTCTGTTTTACCAAACACAAGAAGTTTCCTAGAAGCATCTTTTTTAGTCTTACCAAAGACGCCAGAGAAAATAGCCTAGATGAAAAAGAATCAGTAAGAAGAAAATAGAGGGAGAACAAACAAAAGGTAATTTAACATTTCAATGAATTGTTTTGTCATATTTATACAAAGTAAATATTTTAATGAAAATGTTTTAAGTTAAAATGGCAGGCCTACAACAATTGTATCTTAAAAGGATTTTTCAATCACTCATGTTTATGAAACAGATATCGGTGGCATTCTGTTTCTCTCACATGAAGAGGCTTTAGGGAAGGACTGTAAACCATCAAAGATACATTCTAGACCTGAGTGATCTACCACTCCAGGACATGTGAGCCAAACTGCAGCTGGAAGCTCTTAGTCAGAACTCCACAGGACAATAGGATGCAAACTGGGGCTCTAAACTCTGGATCTACACTTGCTGCTGAGTGAGCTCAGCCTCCTGTCAGGCAGGTAAATTGTTCATCTTTCTCCCAAGACCGATGAGTCTAAATTCACTTTCATTCCCACATTATAGGTCACAGCATTCCTTACCTTTGATTCAACTGCACATTTACCTTTATATTCTACTTTATTTTTTGTCACTGACAGAGCCCTCAACTCCTCTATTTCTCTATTTCCTCTCTTACTTTAGGGAATTGTCTCTCATAGGTGTCAAATTCCCTAAACACTCAGTCTCTTCTCACTTCCACCACTTTTTAAGTAGGAACAAAATTCTCTCCCAAGGACTTTCTCCCTTATGACATTGAAATTAACCTTTCCATTGTTCTCTCCTACAATATTCTTTAAGAGTGGCTGGTCACTTTGCTGTTTCCAGGCTCTGTTCCCTTATAACCAGCTTTTACCTTGAGGCCTGCTCCCATTTTTAGAACATTCTCTCCCCCCTCTTTTTTTTTTTTTGACATCATCTCCTAATTTTCCAAGAGAAATTGCTTAGCTTTTGCTCAGTCCGTTGAGTCCTGAAAACCTAGATTTCAGCTTTCTTTACTACCTGAATGTTTGCCATCTGTATAGATTTACACATCTATTAGGTGACTCATCCCATAAACTAGCTCCCTCCATTTGCCAACGTCCTTATTTTCAATTAACTTTGCTCTATCACCCTGTTTATGTTCAAACTTGTCAACAGTTGAAGCTTTTATATTCCAAAATCAGATTGCTCCTCTTTGACCACAATTTTTCTTCCTTCTTGCATTAGACAATTCAGAGCACAGGCTTCACTCAGACCGCCAGACTACTTAGACTTGACTTCTTCCCTACTCATTGCCTGAGATGTCCTTAGAGTTCCTATCAGTTTGTTAAACCTTAGACCAGTTTCTTCCTAACTATATATAACTGATCTTCCTTTTCATAGAGGCTTTAGTTTGGAAAAAAATGTAAATTTGGTCCCTGCCCCTTTAAAATATAAATATTTCCCCAGCCTCTTGACAATTTTATAGCCCAGGAATATCATTCTCAAGGATCTGGGAGCCATGCCTTTGAAATGCAGCCATCAAAAAAGATAGTTCCTTTTTCTTTGACTCTAATACTTGCTGTTTGTTGATTTATTGATGATAGCCATTCTGACAGGTGTGAGGTGATATTTCATTGTGGTTTTAATTTGCAGCTCTCTGATAATTAGTGATATTAGGAAAATAGTTTGGAGGTTCTTCAAAAATTTAAAAAATAGGACTACCTTACGACCCAGCAATTCCATTTCTGGGTATTCAGCTAAAGAAATCCAAACACTAATTTGAAAAGATATACGCACCCCTATGTTCATTGCAGCACTATTTACAATAGCCAATATTTTAAAGCAGCTCAAGTCCTCATCAATAGGTGATTGGATAAAGAAGTTGTATACAATAGGATATTACCCAGCCATGAGAAAAAGTGAAATCTTGCCATTTGCAACAACATGGATGGATCTAGAGGCTATTATGCTAGTGAAAGAAGTCAGACTGAAAAAGACAAATACCATATGATCTCACGTATATGTGGAATCTAAAGAATAAAATAAACAGACAAAACAGAAAAAAAGAGATACTGTCTCCATTTCCCCTTTGTGGAGAGTAGAATCCTAACTTCAATAAGGCCGTTTAGCAAATACAGATAGCCTAATCATACCATGTTTTCTAGAAAATAAGGCCTAACTGGAAAATAAGCCCTAGCATGATTTTTCAGGATGCTTGTAATATAAGCCCCACGCCAAACATAAGCCCCAGGTAAGATCGTCAGACAGACGTGACTGTTTGAATAAATGTAGATTTTTGTACATGAATAAATGAATAAATGTGGATTGTTGAAGCAAAACTTAATAAAAGACCCGGTCTTATTTTCAGGGAAACGCGGTATTGGCCAGCTTCCCACCCAACTTCCTTTAATACTTTTCCAATATCTTACCTCAGCGCTTAAATATGCTCCTGACTTTCGCTTGAGCAGGGAGTTTAGTTTAATCTCCCTCTCCTATCCCAATCTTGAAAAAAATCTCCCTTGCCTGTTTAATTTGCCTTGTGCAATTTTTCTTTGACAGCATTAACAGTACTCACCTAACATATTCATAAACAAACTTATTTCCCAAAGTTTCGA
>NW_017733061.1:10550-11489 GCF_001890085.2 Hipposideros armiger | reverse complement strand
TGATAGCTAGATATAAATGATTTATTATAGGAATAGATTCATGCAGTTATTTAGGCTACAAAGCCATATGCAGTTTGCTGCCTCTGCAAAACCTGGAGGCACATAGGAGAGGCCACACTTCGAACTGAGGATGTCTGCCACCAGTACCAGGCCTGGAGTAAACCCTCAAAAAGCCAGGACACCCCGAGGTCTGCTGCCACCTGCCAGCTCCCTTAGGTTCAGCCCCTGATAGAGCCTTGTGCAGTATGCAAGTTGGGTGAGGCAGGTTCTCAGAGAGTCACTACAGTGGGAAGTGTGGTTTCAAGATTAAATTCTGGTTTGGTGCCAGTGGTAAGCCTGAAGTGACTCAGCAAAAGTCTCAGAGCACACTGAGGCTAGTTGCTGCCTGCCTGGGGCCTGCCAGACTCTGATATATATATATATATATATATATTTTAAGTGCAATGTGGGTGGGGCTGGCTGTTTGGGAGAAAGTGCATCTTGCATTGGGGTAGCTGGGTAGGTGCAGCAGTGGAGTTCACCAGACCAATCAGATTCAGATTTGGCCATGTGTGGGAGGGCTCAACACAAGAAAGATGGCACCCACCTGCCAGCTGCATGGAAGGAAGACACCTCACAGGGAAAATGGCTGTTCTCCAGCCCTGGCTCTGCAGCCACACATCTCAATCTGCCCCTTGTATGCCTCCGACACCCACGAGTCACCGTCCCTCCACTGGAGCCCAAGGTGAGTTCCAGAGAATGAGTAATTCTGCTCAGGGGCCTTTTAAGAGTACATCTAGGTTTCCTCAAGCTTTCCATCCCACCTGGATGGTCAGAATCCCCACTGTTTTTCACAGCCAGATGTTGTGGTGGCTTGTCTTCCCGGCACCAGTACTTTGCTTGGTGTGGGGCTGGGGTTCCTCACTCCTCCAGGGAGAACCCATGTGACTGAGATATCCC
>NW_017733061.1:5637-6668 GCF_001890085.2 Hipposideros armiger | reverse complement strand
TTATTTTTTATTGTTTTATTGCTTTGTCTTACTTATTTGTAGGAATTCTTTATATATTTGAAAAATACATATTCTATGTCAAACATATTTTTTATCATATTTTCTTCTGGTATGTGGTTTGTCTTTGCATCCTTATAAGGTTGTCCTTTTATGAAAAAATGTTCCTAAGAATAATGAAGTCCAAAATGTTTTTTTTATTTCTAATGTTTTTATATTCTATTTAAGAAATTTTGTGTATTCAAAGGTCAAGAAGATATTTTATAAATTTTAATTATAGAAATATTATGTTTTATGTATTTTATTAAGGTCTATAATTTATCTCAAACATTTTTTTTCTATGTAGTTTGAGGTAGGAATCAAGGTTCACTTTGTTCCATAGAAATCTTCATACAAACTGCTTCATAACTACTGAGAGAATTTTTTCCCCTTCAAATTTAATGGACCTTTTACCATAAATTAGATGACCCTTTGCACTCTGGTCTATTTCTAAAGTTTCAATTAAGTTTTTCTGGTCTATTTATCTAGATGCTTTGCACATGTTTTGTTAATTTGTATTTTTTCCTATGTATGTATGTTGGTGGTATTTTAACCTCTAAGTAAATTATAAATGATAAAGTCTACATAATTTGAACAAAATTAACAGCTGGCAAATGTTGCAACAAGGCTTCATGTCCATGCCTATATGCTTAAACAATGTGTATTGACACTCCATAATACAAATGTCTATGTTAATACTTTCACTTTCACATAGAATGGTTGTGTGGATCAAACAGAATTACAAAAGCGAATCTTCTTTACTAGCTGTACAGTGCTAAAAAGACCAAATAAATTAAGAAGTAGATGTACTTTTCACTGTATCAGAAAACATCCATTGGGAGTCCTGACTGTCTCTACTAGCTATATCACATTGAGTAAGGTACTTACCATTTTTGTGACAGAATGCTCGCCTTCAAATTATTTTTTCCAAGTCTGTGGCATAAAGTCAGACTATATATTCTCTAGCATCCTTTGTAGTTAGTTATGACTATGTG
>NW_017733061.1:0-2482 GCF_001890085.2 Hipposideros armiger | reverse complement strand
TTTATTTTTTTCTTTGTTTCCCTTGCCCAATGAGATAGATCAGAAAAAATATTACTAAGAGTAATGTCAGAGTTAACTGCTTTGCTTTCTTCTAGGAGTTTTATGGTTTGGGGACTTCCACTTAAGTTTTTAATCAATTTTAAATTTATTTTTGTATGTGATGTAAGAAGATGGTCTAGTTTCATTTTTTTTGCAAGCATCTGTCCAGTTTTCCCAGCACCATTTATCGAATAGACTGTTTTTAGCACATTTTATATTCTTGCCTCCTTTATCATAGGATAATTGACCATATGGATACGGGTTTATTTCTGGGCTCTCTATATTGTTCCATTGATCTATGTGTCTGTTTTTATGCCAATACCATGTTGTTTTGAGTACCCTTGTAGTATTGTTTGATATCAGGTTGCATGGTATCTCCAACTTTGTTTTTTTTTTCAAGATCGCTGTGGCTCTTTGAGGTCTTTTGGGGTTCCATATATATTTTAACGTTATTTGTTCTAGTTGTATGAAAAATGCTGTTGCATTACAATAGGGATTGCATTGAATATATAGATTATTTTGGGTAGTTTGGCAATTTTAATGATGTTAATTCTTCCTATTCATGAGCATGGTATATACTCCCATTTATTTTTATTTTCAATTTTTTTTCTTCAGTGTCTTAATGGCTCTTGAGCACAGGTGTTTCACTTCCTTGGTTAAATTTATTCCTCAGTATTTATTTATTTATTTATTTATTTATTTTGATGTAATCATAAATGGCTTGTTTTTGTAATTTCTTTTTCTGACAGCTCATTATTAGTGTTTAAAAATGCAACAAATATCTGAATATTAATTTTGTATCCTGCTATTTTACTGAATTTATTTATCAGTTCTGATAGTTTTTTTGGGGAATCTTAAGGGTTCTTTATGTATTTATATGAGTAATACCATGTTATCTGCAAATAATGATAGTTTTAATCCTTCCTTTCCAATTAGGATGCCTTTTACTTGTTTTTCTTGTCTGAATGTTGTGGATAGTACTTCAAATACTTTGTTAAATAAATATATTGAAAGTGTGCATCCTTGCCTTGTTTCTTCTTTTAAGGAGAACACTTTCTTAGCTTTTCCCCATTGAGTATGATGTTAGCTGTGGTTTTGCNAAAAGATAACATACAAAAAGTAGCTGTATAGCATTTATATCTATCTCTTGAGAAGTATAATTGACAGTGGTGCTAGCATCCTAGCAGTTGCATGGGGCTCTGTCAAAGATTAATCTGTTGAAGGATATACTGCCTTCAATACATAGCTCTTTCATAATCTCTTAGATTTCTGTGATATTATATTATATTACAACTTCTACTTCGAAGATCTCAGAGTGCTTCATGGATGTTTTACATTTAATTTTCAAACTCACTCCAAGATCTACAAA
Source organism: Hipposideros armiger (assembly GCF_001890085.2). Classification (NCBI taxonomy): domain Eukaryota; kingdom Metazoa; phylum Chordata; class Mammalia; order Chiroptera; family Hipposideridae; genus Hipposideros; species Hipposideros armiger. Next base: position 1,074 of record NW_017733061.1, on the reverse strand, counting down.
GAATCACCTCCCTTTTTTGTGACAGGATTACTCTAAATATGATGCAACCATAATGAAGTGTTCAGCCTAAATAATTCTCAGCCTGCAGTCACAATTAAATGTAGAAATATGCAAAAGTAAAATAATCATAAGATAACTGAATTTTTAGTTGTAATGAATTTTTCAATTTAAATTACATCATCATGATTATTAACATAATTGAGAGAAAACTTTATAAAACCTACATTATTCAGTTATGAATCCTTTGAAATTAATTAAAAAAAATAGTCTAGTACCAACTTGGTCTAGTACCCATCTGACACTATAAATACTTGCTACAACATTATTGGCTATAATCTCTATGTTGTACTGTACATCCCCATAACTTTTGTAATTTGCATTTCTTAATCCATCACCCCTTTCACCCAGCTGTTCAATGCCCCTCTCCTTGGCCAACAATTAGTTTGTTATCTATGAGTCTATTTCTGATTCATTGATTGGTTTATTTTGTTCTACATATAAGTGCAATCATATGGTATTTGGCTTTCTCAATCTGACATACTTCACTTAGCGTAATGCCCTCTAGCTCTATCCATGTTGTCGCAAATGGCAATGTTTCATTTTTTTATGGCTGAGTAATATTCCATTGTATATATGTACCTCTTCTTCTTTATCCAATTGTCTATTGATGGGCCTTTGGGTTGCTTACATATCTTGGCTATTGTAAATAGTGTTGCAATTAACGCCATTTCCATATATCTATTCAAATAAGTGTTTTGGATTTCTTTAGAAAAAATACCCAGAAGTGGAATTGCTGGGTCATAAGGTAATTCTATTTTTAATTTTTTGAGGAAATTTCAAACAATTTTCCATAGTGGCTGAACCAATTTGTACTCCCACCAACAATACACAAGCATTCCCTTTGCTCCATATCTTCACCAACACTTGTTTGTTGATTTTTTTGATGACTGTCATTCTGACAAGTGTGAGGAGTTATCTTACTGTGGTTTTAATTTGCATTTCTCTGATGCTTAGTGATGTTGAGCATCTTTTGTATATATCTATTGATCATATATGTCTATGTCCTCTTTGGAG
>NW_017733060.1:142091-157179 GCF_001890085.2 Hipposideros armiger | reverse complement strand
ATTGGTTTGAATTTTGCTATTGAGTTGTATGAGTTCTTTATATATTGTGGATATTAACCCCTTATCAGATAAATGATTTAAATCATATTTTTCTCTCATTCAGTAGGTTGCCTTTTCATTTTGCTGATGGTTTCCTTTTTCTATGAAGAAGCTCTATGGTTTTACATAGCCCCACTTGTTTATTTTTGCTTTTGTTGTTTTTGATTTTGGTGTCAGATTTTAAAAAATCATTGTCAAGACCTATATCAAGGAGTTTACAGCTTGTTTTCTTCTAGGAGTTCTTTGGTTTCAAGTCTTATGTTCAAGTCTTTAATCCATTTTGAGTTACACTTGTTTGTGGTATAAGATAATGGCTCAGTTTCATTCTTGCGCATGTGACTGCCCAATTTTCCCAATACCATTTATTGAAGAGATTGTCCTTTTCCCATTGTATATTCTTGGTTGCTTTGTTGTAAATTAATTGGCCATATATACATGAGTTTATATCTGGGCTTTCTATTCTGTTCCACTGATCTACGTGTCTGTTTTTATGACTATATATACTGAACATCATCTGTTTATTTCTCACCTTCTCAATAAATATTTGAGATAGGCATCATTGTCCCAGTTTTACAGATAAACAGCTAAGACAGAGACATTAAATAAATTACATAAGGCCACCAAACTCCTCAGTGACTCAGTAAAATTGGAATCCAGCCCTCTTCATGCTGAAGCTTATCATTATCCCTTGTTGCAATTAACACATTTTCCTACCAAAAATTCTACCTTGCTGTAATTGTAGCCAAGTTAATGAAGTGACTTCAGTGAACTACAAGTGAATTATTAATCTAGAACACACTGAGATTTTCAAATTCCCATACCTTGACCAGCTTGATAATTTCTATATTATTTACCCTTAATCTTGCCTTTTCCATTGTTTTATTTGAAAGGCTTTGTGATGATTCCTGCCATGGGCCTTAAAAATCCTTATTTCTGATATGTTTAAAAATTGTTCTTTAATTTAAATATACTTTAAGAGTATTTTAAATCAACAGTGCTCTTTTCTTTAGTAAATGCCATAGTCATATAGTTTAATGTAAAATAAATTAGTAGTAAATTTATTCTGTTACTTTCTTCTATATTCTCTCTACCCTATTTTATTATTAATATTCATTAAGCCATGATCTCTTAGGGTATAGACAATATGTACTATAATCTGGACAACTCAATATGGCAAACTTAACCACTTTCCTAACCCTTTATTGCTATATGTTAATCTGAACTGTCGTATTGTATATTAAATCTAATTCAGTCACAGAGAATCTGAGTATTTGATATAGTCATTAATCACCTTTACTGTGCTCAAACCAATCTATACATTTTAAATGACACACATTATTCTCTTTATATCTTTTTCTGTTGCTCTATTACAAATTACCACAAACATAGTGACTTAAAAGAACATACATTTATTATCTCAGTTTCTGTAGATCAGAATTCCAAGTACAGCACAGGTGGATTCTCTGTTCAGGGTCTCACAAAGCTAAACTTGTGGTGTTAGCTAAGATGTATTCTCATCTGGCATTTGGGGTGTCCTCCCAAGCTCATTTAGGTTATTGGCAGATTTCAATTTCTTTGCAGTTGTAGAATCTAGGTCCTCATTTTCTTGACCCAGGCTGTTGGTCAGGGTGGTTCTCAGCTCCTAGAGGCTCCTCTCATGTTTTGTCAATGTGGACCTTTAACAACATGGCATATTGCTCCCTAATTAAAAGCCACCTGGAGAATATTTTACAATTTGCTAGAGCACAGTCTTATATAATGTAATGTAATCATGAAAGTGACTATCCTTTCATATTCACAAGTTCTACCTACACTCAAGGGGAAAGAATAATACAGAGCGCACCCCAGAAGACAGGAATCTTGGAGGCCATCTTTCAATGTCTGGGCCAACTCAGAAATGGGGCTGGCTATTCAGGAAACATTTAGGATTTTTTTATGAGTAGTAGATATCATGTTAGGTCTTGAATTATAATGATAAACAATGTAAGGTCCTTGACACAGAGAAATATTTAGCTGGACACTGGAGTATTACAACGTGATCGAAGGGATTCTAAGAAACTGGTAAAAGTACTATAGAACCATAGTGAGAAAAGTCATTAAACTTTTTGACTTTGTTTAAATTATATACGTCCTTTTGTCTGACTTCTCTTGCTTAACATAATGTTTTTGAGATTTATTATGCTTTATATGCATTAGCAGTTTGTTCTTCCGCAGTGCTGGGTAGTGACTGCTGCATGACCATATGACAAGTTTTGTGTTCATCCTCTTGTTGATAAACAATGGGTTATTTTGAGCTGTTGGCTATTATGAATGAAGCTGCTATAAACATCTGTATATACTATTTGTTTGTTTTGTTTGACATGTATTTTCATATCTCTTGGGTAAATACCTCAGAGTGAAATTGCTCAATCATAGCTCACTAGACTAGATACAGATAAAGAAAGTTATAATTCTACTTACTGTGAAGCTTTAAGGAATATTATTATTCCCAGAGAGTGAAGACACACTGGTTTTCTATCTTTCTCAGTCTTTCTAGCTACATGATTTTTCTCTCTTTTCTTTTTATAATTATCATTGAGAGAAAACTATAATACCCCTAATTTATATGCAGATATTGCGGTATTTCTATATTAGTTAATTGAAAGTCAAATCATCAAAAGAACCAAGAAACAAATAGCTTGAATGTGCAACTGAGGTTAATTAGTGTGCCTAAAGAGAGTATTAGGAAATCAAATTAGTGTGTTTTTAGCTGCATATGTCCCTTTTTTAGTTTCTGAACAAGTATTTCTTAAACTTCACACCACTTAACATCTCTAAGTGGCCTTTGTTGATTTTTAAAGAGTGTTTTATGGTTATTAGGCTGAAATCTTAGAGCATTTATGCTTTATTTAAAGAAACTGATCATATTTTATTTCTGTCATTAATTGCTACCATATACAGGCTACGATACCTTGTATTATTAGGACCAAAATGCTGGCTCTTCTCTAGGGAAAAGTATTTACTGAGTGACTGAGTAAAACACTTTAAACAAGTAAAAAGCATGTTGCTCTAATATTGAAAGAATTTTGGAAATAAGGAATGTTTAGAAAAGTACTGTTAGTTAGAGTATTTAAAAATTAAAATCTTTATTCAAAATATCATAAATTTCTTATCCACACTGCAAAGTCATAAGATATTTGAGAAACCATATGATTTACTATTAAAAAGATTTCTAAAATACCATTGTTTCTACTCACTACTAAAGCTGAATTCACAAGGACATCTGAATAGAGATGTATAGAACAGTAGCTATAAATATTTCTGGCTTATGAGTCACATCACAGGGAGGGAAAATTGTACCACTGCTATTTTTTCTTTGCTTATTGTTTTAGAGGAAAAACTATCTCCCCCAGACTAGTTAATTTTGAATGAGTCTTAACTTTCACAGTTAGGCAAGTGTGAGCCTTATTCTTTAATCATAAATTAAAAAGAAAAAGAAAAATGATGAAAATATGAATAGATAATATAGCTAAAAGAAAAAAAACTAATATGGAAAAATAATAGAAAAACTATGAAATATTATTGATTCCTCCAAAAGAAATAAAAACAAAAGAGAAATAAGAGAAAAAATAGGAGACACCTATAAATAATATTTAATTCATATACTTAAAATTCAAGAGCAGATTGCATTAATAAACCAAGAACAGGTAATCATGAAGAGAATGAGGGAAAATATAAACATCAGAAGAAAACTATGTAAAGTCTTGATTTTAGTAATAAATATCACAATGGAGTATGTAAAACAGACCTACATAGCAGAAAACTGATTTAGTAAAGGAGCACACAAGCTTGTATACTTTTCTCAGAACTCAGAGAATAAATAAAAAGAAAAAGTAAATTAAACAGTCTCAAGAGAATCTATTTGCAATAGGAGTTGTAGGAAGAGAGAGAAAGAGAGAGAGAGAGAGAGCAAGAAAGGTCATGAAAGATAGATAATACATAAATTCATTGAAATAATTATTCAAGAAACACATATATTCTACTTGAACTCATGTTAGAAACTGCAAATAAAAATGATAAAAAATCAACGTCTACTGTCTTTATTGCGCTTAATGACTACTAAGTGAAAAAGACATTGATTTAATAATAATGCAAAAGAAGGTACAAGCTCCATCTGAAGTCAGTGCTATAAAAAAGGTTCATATATCGCACAATGCTGGTGTGTCATGGGGACTCACCAAGAGTGAAGAAAGGGGGTAGGAATTTCCTCTGCTATTTGAAGGGTCTTCATTAGCAGCATTTTCTAGGTAAGGAGTAGTGAAGGGTGGTGTGGGCAGAGAGTGTCACAGGCAGAGAAAACAGCAGAAGTGATACCTGAACTAAAGAAAGGTTTGGGCTGCAAATAAGAAAGATTCAGTGAAAATCAGGAAAAATAATTGGAACAACTAAAACCTGGAAATATGTTTGACTAGCGTAGAAAATGAAGAAGGGCTGCCAAAAGCAGCTTATATTAAAAAAACACCAACATTCTGCTGGTCTCAGACATCTTCACACCTCCATATTCAGTGAGATAATGATGTAATATTTACAAACATTTGAGGGAAAAAACACTGTAACCCTAGCTCTAATATATGTTACCCCATATCCAGTTCTTTGTCTCTTCACCAGATGTCATCACACTCCTGAATCATATTTTCTAACCTTTCTCTTGGGTTTGTGTTTTACTTACTACATAGCAATAAACTTCTCTAATTAATATACTAACTCGTATTATTTTTTCCTGGTTTTTGGACTTCATAGAAAATGGTAACATGTCATATAGTTTCTTTTGAAACTTTTCTTTTAAATTTTGTTTCAAAATTAATCTGTATTCATAGGTGTTGCTATGCTTTATACATTTCTAATGATATAAAGTATTACATGTATATGTCACTATTTAACAAGGTATTTATCTCTTTTCCTGACAATATACATCTGGGCTGTTTCCACTTTGGAGCCGCTATGACTGTTTTTGTACATGGATAACAGTGCACAAGTATAAGAATTTCACATTATCATAGTTGATGCTGAGCAAGTGTTTCTCCATTCAGTGTTTTCAATTAAAGATGAAGATGCTTTTGCTAAAATTGAAATAACATCTACTACCTGCGTTTCCTGGGGTTTTGTCTGTGTTAGAGCTTTTAGAATATATTGTCTTCCATTATGGTTCTTAACATTATGTAATTTCTGCTACAATATTATAAGCAACTCGTTAGAAAGATGTTTCATTCTTCTTTGTTTCTCACAGTGCATAGTATATTGCACATTGCTCAAAATTTCTTGAAATAAATTGAACATCTAAAAATGCATTTACTATTTTAAGAGTAATCATTTTTCACTTGAAGATGTTTGCTTTCCTACCAAAGGCAGAAGAGCTGGCTATGTTGCTTTTAAATTTTTTTTCTCTGACTTCTCATTGTATTTCTTTGGACTTTTAAGTCTCTCTGCCTGAGGAATCCGTTTGAGAGGACTCTTTTGCCAGACTCGGCATCACTGTTAGTACAGATCTGTCTGATTCATTGAATACACTTTGTTTCAGCGGTCCCGGGTGAAAAAAAAAAGATTCTGTTTTTAACACCCATATTTAACATAGCAATTAATTTGTAGGACATTTCTTACTTCTAGCCTGATTTGCTAGCCTGTCTTTTCTTGAACATCAAGAAGTTTTCTTTTTCCAATTTCTATTCAAAATGTAAACCTGCACTCTGTCCTAAGAGAAATACAGTCCAGGCCTTTACTTTCTACATGGATTTAAGGGGTTGTAATGTGTATTTGTATGATTATGAAAGCCAAGGGAAAAAAACCCAATAGACTGCTTCTGTACTCAGGGGTAATTCTTAGATAGATTTGTGATCCTTGTCTGAAAAGAGTATGGAACTTCAGGGGTCATTTGAGAATACTCCACCTAACTAAGCCTATGAAAACTTTCCCAATACATAGTGTTACATCTCCTCATTCTTTGAAGCACGAATTGAGCCATCAACGTATTCAATGTTAATGTCAATTTTCTTAACATATAAAGTAAAACTTATTTATGTGGGAACCCTGTGGTTTTTAAATTATATCACTCTGCCTCACCTTTGTCTATGTGAGCCCCCGCTAGTTAAATTACCAAAATATTTGATCAATTTACCATTATTTTGCCTAAAATAAAAATACAGAATATTAAAAGAAGGATGACTCTTAAAAATATTTCCAACTTCTTGAATTTACAAATAAAATTCAAATAGACAGAGGTAAAGTTATATAGCTAGTTTATGGCCGAATGAGGGCTAGAAGATAACCCTCTACACAATGATTTTTTCCACTGGAAAGTAATTTCATCTTTGCCTCTCAATCACCAAACAAAACACACACACACACACACACACACACCACCACCACCACCACCACCACCACCATTGTCTCAGACTTAATTCCAAACAATGTATTCAATTAAATAATTTTGGCTTGAATTATTTAAGTGCCCAATGATCACCTTCCCAGTAAGGAATAGAGAATACTTTCACATTGCTTATAATTTGTTCTGCCCTATACAAATTGCACAGAAAGTTAGTCACTATATTAAGTTTTTTACAGATTTATAGATTGGTAAGGTAAATGTCAGTCATAAGCAAATACAATATGAATAAAGGATAAGAGTTTCAGAATTGCATTGCATTTTGTTTGCTTTGAGTTGAGCATATTTAAACATGCTTTTTTTTCTTATCCAAATGCCCAGAGTTATTTTGGGTACCTTTATCTGCATATTCCAACAGCTCCCCTAATGCAGCACAGAAATAGTAGCACTATGTGATGATTTTCTCAGATAGTCTATAATAATAGACTATACCAATCTATTACTATTGGGTGATCATATTATTATAAATCAGTTTTCCTAGTTAGATTGCAGGTCACTGATGTAGTTAAGTGTCTGCAATTTAGCTCTACTATGTGAACACTTTACCTTGACATTTTCAAGGGGGAGATTGTGGAGTAGTGATCATCATTAAACATAGAGCTCATGAATAAAAGTGATTGTGGATTTCAAAGGAGTCAGCTTTTTTGACTACATACATAATATGACTTCAATTCTAAATCTCTTATGGCACTTTTTGATAAAATATTTTTCTTTCCAGTTGAAGAAAAGAAAATTCATTTATCTTCCAAAAACATTTCTGTTCTGTTTTGTTGTTTTATTTTAGGGAAGGGCAATCAAAATTAGGGTGGTCGTCATTGAGATGGATGCCAGCGATCCAGTTTCACTTGCTTTAAATAATGCCTTCGCAAGGCGTGATCAGCACTAGCCCCTTGCTGATTCCTAACGGTCTCAAAGGGCAGTTGAAGCACCATTGGAAGCTCCAGCAGAGCAGTTCCTGAGTTTACTGTAAACAAGGCTGGGCATTTTATCCTAGGTGGCACAAAGAATAAAACCCATTTCTCCAGGAGGTTGCTCTTCTGCCTTCTTTTCCCCCCAAGTCTTACATATCTTGCTAAAGGATAAGCAAGGATTGCATCTCAAGGGGGAGTACAGAGCACCAAAAATAGAGGCAATGTAACTGATACTAATGTTTTCCTTAGGTCAGTTCCATGTATAAGGGACGCTGGGAAATACTGTAAAAAGCGAGTGTCTATGAATGCACATCAGTTCTCACTGAGCTCAAACTGTCCAATGTGAAGACAAATTGGATTTGAATCATCAGACAAATTGCCTTTCAACGGACTGCAATTTTTGAAAGGGATGCAGCTGTGTGCTGTCAGCAACCACACTCTGTCGCTGGGGGGGATGAGTGTCTAAGATCTGATGTGGGGAATCTGGGTGGTGCATCTCAGCATCTATCATGCTTCTTGGTCCTAAATTCTTTACAATTTTTTTTCTTCTACTCCAAAATGACAGACCCATCAAACAAACACAAACTCATAGGATAGTTTAAACGTACTGCCTTCAGTTATCTTTTGCTATTTAACCACTTGCCCCAAAACCTAGAAGCTCAAAAGAATGAAAGTTTTACCTCACAGTTTCTGTAGGTCATTAGTGTCACTAGTTGTGACATACTTTGATGCCTCTAGCTCAAGTTCACTTGTGAAGTTACAGTCGGGCAGCTGCCAAGGCTTTGATTTCATCTGAAGGCTCAAGTGGTGGAGGACCTGATTCCAAGCTCACACGGCTGTTGGCAGGACTCAATTCTTCACAGGTTGTTGGACTGAGGCCTTCCTCAGTGCCTTGCTGTGTGGGACTTGTTATAGTCTGAATTGTGTGCTCCTCCCCCAAAATGTTGAAGCCGTAACCCCCAGTACTTCAGAATGTAACAGTACTTGGAGATAGGGCTGTAAAGTCAGGTTTGTTAGGGTGGGTCCTAATCCAACCCTGCGTGGTATTATGAGTAGTGTTCTCATAAGAAGAGGAACTATAAACACAAAAATGCCATCCCAGGGACAACCATGTGAAGAGGCAGCAAGGGGGCAGCTACCTGTGAGCCAAAGAGAGAGGCCTCAGGAGGAACCACCCCTGCTGGTATCTTGACTTTGATTTTTGAGAAAATAAATTTCTGTTGTTTGAACCACTCAGTCTATGGTATTGTGTCATGGCAGCCCTACCAAACAAATACAGTCCTCTACATAGGACAGCTCACAAGATGGCAGCTGGCCTCCCTCCCTCAGAATGAGAAAGCAAAGAAGTACACCCAGAATGAAAGCCCCAGTCATTTTGTAACCTAATCTCAGAAGACCTTAGTACTTCTGTTACATCTTATTTACTGGGAGTCAATAAGTCCAGCTCAAACTCAAATGGAGGGGATGGTGTGAGGGCATGAAAACCATGAGGTAGGAATCATTAGGGGCCATGTTACAGGCTGCCTGCCAGAGACACTTACATAACATCCATAATAAGTTAGGTAATCCAATTTAGATAAAGAAAAAGAAAACATAGAGAATATTATATAATGAACAGATTACACAGGAGCTACGATAAACAACCTTTATGAATGTCTAGGTGGTGTTTAAGCTGGAAGAGAAATTCTAAACACAGGACAGCTGTAACCAGTTCTATGACATGGTGTTCTAGAAAAAGAAATTTCATAGATCCCTAGCAATCATCATAGCTGCTAAGAGGGCAAAAGCCAATTGTTTTGGGGTTTTTTGGTTTGTTTTTTTTTTTAACCTCCTACATCTACTATCTTGTCTTACATGCAAGAATAAAAAGTAGAAGGCATTTTAATTAGGTGAGTGTCATCAGTTGCCCTTGTACTTTTGTTTTACATTAAGTGTTTTTCCTGCCACTTTTTATGCTTGGCTTAGTAACACCTCTTCAGGAGTAAAGTCTGTGGCCAATTATTATGTGCCAATACCAACTATTGTCCTAAATACATATACATATTAAGGGTTACATTGTGGGCATTTCTAAAGAAAAACATCCCTGTAAAACAAACAAAAAACCAAGTTAGTTGGAACATTATTTTTGGTGTATAGTCTTGCCTCAGGACCATTATTAGTTTTTCAGGACCTATCTCCAAAAATTCACTTCGAGAAAAAAATAACATAGACTTGGTTGTAAGTAAACACTAGTTCAATATAAGTTATTGAAAGTGAGGAAGAGGTGCTGACAGCCCCAGTCTTTCAGGGAAAAAAAAGAAGGCCCACATATTTTCAGAGATAAAAAGGCCATCAGAAGCCTTTTCATAATTATTTATTTCTATGGAAATTTTAACAAGACAAGGAGGAAGAAGGTCATGTTGGAAAATTTTATAGAAGACTGTACTTTTTGGTCCAGGCACCACATTTTTTTAAGTCACTAGAGCAAATCGCTAAATTTAAGCTCTGAACCACTTGGTCATTAAAAATATGCTCACAAAAAAAGTAATTATACTCTTGAAATGGGACATATTTGGAATTCAACCTGAGGTTTAAAATTAGCATTGGGGAGTTTAAAGCCTCATTACCAAAGCACCCCGAGCTGTTTCACCTTCCACCTCCATTCTTTCCTGTACCATCTAAGTAGCATAATAATTAAGAGTATGCAGCCTGAAGTCTGACTGGAGGATGGAGACTGGCTGAGTCTGAATCCTAACTCTATCTTTTACTAGCTATAAGGTGTTTCTGAGACTCAACTTCTGTATTATGGGAATAATAATGCTAATTATAGGTATTCATGAGCGATAAAAAAGTACTTCTTGATGACTCTGTCTGAAATGCCTTTCAATCTGTCAGCTTTTCAAATGCATTTTCCTCTTAAAGGAGGAAATGTTTCCCATTCTAGGATATCTCCTATAAGCCTTCCAAACTCCTTCTTCTGGGCTTTTATGCCATTTCATTTTATCTTTCTTTGTGACCTTGTCACTTTCATCATGACTTTTTTTTTTTTTTCATTTTTCCTTTGACTCTCCACTTGAGCTGAGTGATTTGAGAGCATTTATTGGCCATGACTTTTTTCCTTTGGTCCCATATAAGTGCTCAACAAACGTTTATGAAGTAAATGAATGGCCACTCAGACATTGGTATGACATCTTGTTGAGTCAGTGGATGTCAGGGTAGAGTAAGTTATGTTAACTAGCATCTTTGAGTGAAAGATTAAGAAAAACATCTTATTCTAAAAAATAATTCCAATCAATATATTCTATACAAAACAAAAGCTATTGCTCACTAATGTTTTGGCATGATTGGACATTTTGAACAGGGAGTATGTTTAAATTATATGATGTTCATGCTATGAACATCACTTACAAAAAAAAATGTTTTCATGAGGGTTCATTGTGATTTGTTAGGTGTTCATTTGCATTTTGCATTTCAAGCCACTTATTGGAGTAGAACATCATGGATCCAGATAAACTAAGCATAAATTAAGAATGTTAGTCAATGATCAAAATTCTTGAAAACTAATATTTAAGGAACTAGTCAAAAAAATTACTCAGTCTCTATATTTAACCACAACCAGCATTTAGCATCATAGTTATTGCTATCCATCCTAATGCCCTCTGAAAGAGCAATATCCATGCAATAATATCTTAATTCAAATAAATTATTACTCTGTGCTTCCACATCTTTCATCTGAATATCAAAATGTCAAACCTTTACTTTCTAATGTGACCTTTAATGATATGTTTTCTAATTAACTTTGCACTTGTGTATCATTATCAAGTCTTCAGTACTTGGTTTGAAATCCTAAGTAATTAGCACTTATCCAAACCAGCATTATTTCACAATGTAAACAAGGTCCTCATTTGAATGAAAGATTTTAAAGTTTAAAAATAACATAATTTAATTATCTGGAAGTGTTTTTGTTAATGTATTGGAAGTATCAGTATATATCACAGTATGAATATTCAACTTTCATTTATTATTGTATCTAAAACACTTTTTAGTGGCTAATATAAAAAAAATTATGATGTTATGTATGTCATTGACATAATTGGATATCAAAAAATTGGGGGTATAATTAAGCTCAGTGCACAGAAATAAGAATTAACTCTTCAAACTTACTGCAGATGTTCTTATGTTTATAGGTCCCTCAGTGGGGCTTACAAGAGAAAACCAGAGTGAACTCACAAAAAACCTAAACTCTTAATGCTCACACCTCAAATTAGGATTCATTCTTATTTCTCAATTTTCTCACCACTTTTCCTCACTTTTAATTCATGATAGAATATTGTCCCTGACATCTGTAAATTATAACTAAACCTATTTCTTTCTTTCTTTGCTGCCACCATCATATGCTATCATTTTTTGACTGATTATTGACAATCACTTCATAACAGATAACACTAGTGCTTCCCCTTTTCTATATATTTTCTGTGTTGAATATATTTTTACATTTGGTCAAATGTCTCATCAGGCATTTTTCAAATATTCTAAAACCAGTACTAACATCCCCTAGTTGACAGGAATACTGCTGGTATCAGTGTGTAGGCATCTGATTTCCTCACCTCATATCTTACTTTCTACCTCAGCTCAATAGGTGACTAATAAGGCCACAAGGGTGAAGCTGCATAAAGGTTTAATTTCAACCCAAAACCAATGTCATTATACATTTATTTTTTTCATTTGATGGAGAGAAAAATGTTGATGAAATAAAAAGACAAATAGACAAATCTTTGATTATTGGAAACTTTAACATAGCTCCTTCAGAGAAAACAAGGAAACAGATATAAATATCAGTAAACATAAGGAGTTAGCACAATTTAACCAAATTAACCTAATTTACATCAATTACAGATTACATAATTTTTCATGTTCATGGGGAATATTTACCAAGGTTGTCTACTATCACCACATTAATTCAATAATGTATTGAAAGTCCTAAACAGTGCAATAAGGCAAAAAAAGGAAAAACGGAAATTATAAAGATTGGAAAGGGAGAGTAATGATTTTACATCTTAAAAATCAAAATGAAATATGCTAATCAGAGTAATAAATATAGCAAGATCATAGAATACCAATGTAGAAAATTTAATTATATTTTTATATAAAATAGAATCATAGAATACCAATGTACAAAATTTAATTATATTTTTATATAAAATAAAAAATCAAATAGAAAAGAAAAAATTTTAAATATAAAATTTACAATAGTATAAAAAAGCTATAATCCTGTAGCCAAGGATCCTATGGCTATAATCGTATAGTTAAGAATAAATCTAGCAAAAATGTGCAATATTTACTTCTGCATCTAAAACCACAAAGCACTGAGGAAAGAATTTCTAAAAGACTTAAATAAATTGAGAAATATATTGTGCACATGGATTGGAAGACTCAGTAAAGTTATAATTTCAATTTTCCCCAAGTTGATCTATAGATTCAATGTAATTCCACTTAAAATCCAAGCTGGATGTTGTTTTATTATTTTGTTAATTTGTTTAGCTTTTAAATTAAATATGTATTTATTTATGTTTGTTTATAAAATTGTCATGCTAATACTAAAATATATATAGAAATACTCAAGAGTAGTTGAGAAAATCTTGAAGAGCAAGTTGGAGAATCATGTTGCCAAATCCCAAAACTTACCATAAAGTTGCAGTCATTAAGCCGCTGTGATATTGCTGTAACATTATTGTAACACTAATGAATCAGAATAGTGTTGAAAAAGACCAATACATGTACATTTTCCTGGTTTATAACAAGATGCCACTACAATTCAGGGAGGAAAAGAAGTTTTTTTTTAGTTAATGGTGCAGAACAATTGGATAACCAGATGGAAAAAAATGATCCTGGACCTCCTCACCATACCATCCATAGAAGTTAACTCAAGAGGGTGATATACTTAAGTGTCAATGGTAAAATACTGAAACTCCTAGAAGAAAACATAGGACTATATCTTCAGAAACATGAAGTAGTCAAAGTTTTCTAAAAGAGGATGAAAGAAACACTAACCATGAAAGAAAAGACTAGTAAGCTACATTTCAGAAATCGGATAGCAAAAAGACAACCAACAAAGTGAGAGAAGAAGTTTACAACATAAAGCAGCCCAATTATGGCAGAAAGCTTGAACATGTATTTCATGAAAAACTATACCAAAATGGCCAGTCATTGTATAAATAGATGGTAAACAACATTAGTCATCAGAAAAAAATGAAACTTAAGCTATAATGTGATACCACGGCACACCCATCAGAATTGCTAACTTAAAAAGACATAATATCAAGTGTTAGTAAAGAGTTGGAGCAACTGGCAGTCTTTGCCAATGGGAGTGCAGAATGGGTTAACCAGTATTGAAAACCTTTGATACTATCTACTACAACTAAACATACATAGGCTCTGTACTCAGCAATTACGCTGCTGAGTATACACTCCCCAAAGTGTGTAAATATGTTGACTAAAAGGCATGGACAATAATGTTTGTAACAACTTTGTTTGTAATGGCCTCATAATAGAATAAACCCAAGTTCCCATCAACATAGACTGGATAAATACATTACAGAATAATAGTCATATAATGGAATATTACACAGTAATACAAAGAATAAACTGCTATGCACAGCACTCTAAGGAAATGAACTCAGCAACACTGCTAACTCCCACAGACATAAAGCTTAGTGAAAGGCCTCAGACACAAAGGAGTGCATGCTGTATGATTCCATTTATATAAAATTCAAAAATAGGCAAAATTAATCTTCAATGAAAGAAATCAGAATAAATCAGAATAGTCATTATGCTTGCTGACTAGTGTGAAAGCATAGCACAAGGATGCCTTCCAAGTAATGAAATTGATTTTTTCTGTCATGACAGAGAAAATACATTTTATATATAAAAATATATTTATTATAACTCCATGTAACTTACATTTCAATAAAACATCACTAGAAACAAACAGTGTGGGCACATAACTGGCACTCCAACTTTCCCCTTTTTGCTTATTTGCTTTACTAAATGAAGTCTTTTTGTGCCCTCACTCATTCTTTGGATGTTATCTTTCCTCCATCTTCAAAATACACTCAAAACTCAATTTTACTTTCTTCTTTCTTTTTATATATCAAAGTGTTTGTGACTAAAAATTTTCCCATCTTGTCAAATTCATGAGGCGTTTTCAAGGGAGTTCACATTTTTAGTTTAAATTTGTTTGGTTACACACTACAGTGGTTTTTTTTGCTTATTATCTCATGTCTCCCTGTAACTCCTGCTGCTAATACTAGAATCTGTTTTCATTTACACACAGTCTGTGCCAGGCACACAGTGAGAATGAAACTAATCTGTGTTGATGATAATAAATGGAGAAATAAAGGATCCTTCAATATTAGGGAAGAAACCAAGACACTCCTCTGCTCTGATGACTTGCTCTCTTCAAGGCTAGGGCAATGACACTTAGAGCTTTTTTCACTAAATGGGAACAATTCCCCCAATTAATTTGTGTCAAAATAATCCTTTTGCAAAAGGTTACTCTATTAATAGCGATGTACCTATAGGTGATCTTACAAATGCAAAAATCCTTGTTACTTTAATATTAAATGAATTGTTTTCCTTAAATAACATGTATTGAACAGATCTCAGCAAAACCATTATCAAGCTTTGACAGGGTCAAGTGCAAGGATCATTAAGATTGTACAGTCCTATCCACAGAGATTCT
>NW_017733060.1:131790-137446 GCF_001890085.2 Hipposideros armiger | reverse complement strand
TCCACATATAAGTGAGAGCATATGGTATTTGTCTTTTTCTGACTGACTTATTTCACTTAGCATAATGTTCTCTAGGTCCATCCATATTGTTGTGAATGGAACAATTTCCTTCTTCTTTACAGCAGAGTAATACTCCATTGGAAACACTAATTTTTTAATACAAGTTTTACCTTGATGAAATAACAAAACACAGATGGCCAGTACACAATAGCAAGAGAAATCTATTTTCAGGAGAATTTTATCACCTCCCATTATATATTAAGCATGTTCTTCTTATCAGAATCTCAGTAAACCTCATTTTTAATGGCTCAATATTCTTGGATACTTAGATTATTTGAAAATTTTCCCTATCAAAAATTAAACTAATGGTAGGCAACAAAAGCAAAAATAAACAAGTGAGACTTTATCAAAATAAAAACTTCTGTACAGTAAAGGAAACCATCAATAGAATGAAGAGATAACCCACTGAATAGGAGAAAATATTTGCAAATTATATATCTGATAAAGGAATAAATAATATCCAAAAAATATAAAAAATTCATACAGCTCAATAGCAAAAAAAGTAAACAATCTGATCAAAAATGGGCAGAAGATCTGAACAGACATTTTCCAAAAGAGGATATATAGATGGCCAAGAGGCACATGAAAAGATGCTCAACATCATTAACCATCAGGGAAATACAAATTAAAAACTACAATGAGATATCACCTTACACCTGTTACAATGACGATTGTCAAAAAGACAAGAAATAAAAATGTTGGTGAGAATATGGAGAAAAGAGAACCCTGGTACACTGTTGTTGGGATTGTAAATTGGCACAGCCACTATGGAAAACAATATGGATGTTTCTCAAAAAATTAAAAACATAACTACCATGTCATCCAGCAATTCCACATCTGAGTATTTATCTGAAGGAAACAAAAACACTAATTCTAAAAGATATACACACCCATATGATCACTGCAGTACTATTTACAATAGCCAATATATGGAAACAACTCATGTCCTTCAATGGATGAATGTATAAACAAATTGTGATATAATTTTTATATATACATATATATATATAATTATATATATAATTGCATATTATTCAGCCATTAAAAAGTATGAAATCTTGCCATGTGTGACAACATAGATGGCCCTTGAGCATACTGCTAAATGAGATATTAATAATACAGAGAAAGACAAATACTGTATAATCTCACTTAAATGTAGAATCTAAAAATAAGAAACAACCTCACAGATACAGACAATAGATTGGTGGTTGCCAGAGGCAGGGAGTAAGGGTTGGGTGAAGAGGGTTAAAAGGCATAAACTTCCAGTTATAAAATAAATAAATCATGAAGATGTAAGAAAAAAAAGTCAATATAATGCTACTTAAGTTTTTTACAGCTTTTTATGTTTAGAATTATGTACATAGTCTAAAATAGGTAAATTCCCAATCAAAAATATTTTATATTTTAAAGGAATCAGATAATTATTAACTGCTCTTTGAAAAGCATTTTTATTTTCTAAAATAGCTTCCTACATTTTCCTTGAATTATTTTCCCATCTCCCAAAGTCGGCAGGTAGAGGCTTTTGTGAATACACATGCCAACTACATTTATGCTGGTCCTTTCCCCAATCAAGGTCCCATTTCCTACTATTCCTCTAATTCATGGAACTAAGAGGAAGATTTTGCATACTCTACTCTTAGATAATTATCTTGCCATTGTCAATCAACAATCTTTTACCTACTATTCTTTTGGAAGTTCTAATCTCTGCTAATTTGTCTATCCTTCTCTTTATCTTTCTCTCTCTTAAAACCCTCCCCCCTTTCCTTTATATAAATTTCTAGGCACTATAGTCCTTTTCTCCTGAGTTTAACATCGTTTTACTTTAGCCTTTGATGATTTGGGTGATCTTGGGTGATTTCTGTATCTAAAAGGAGAAATAGATAAATCCATAAATAGAGTCTTAACCTAACATATAAAACTTTAGGATCAACAACAGGAGAATACATATTCTTTTAAGCACACATTTAAAAAAATCACCAAACTATAGCATATTCTGGGCAATAAATCAAGACTCAAAAAAATTAAGAGAATGAAACTCATACAAAATATTTTCTCTGATCACAGCGGGCATTGAACTATAAATCNTGAGAAATTCTGGGATAAGGGTTTGTAGTTTTTAACAGCAGTCTTTATATTCCCAAAATTTCTAAACATTGTTGTTTTATGTTAGGCTCTTTAATATCTCACTGTATTTGGTGTGACATTTTGATAAGAAAATGTTTTGAGAAAGTATAACCTGTAATGTTGATAATACAATGACTCCATATCTATATGTTTTATCCTAATTTTCTCTCTAATTATCAATGTCAAATACCAAGTCTGTATCCTTTTTGATTATAGAATTGGTTGACTGGATATTAGTCAAATGTATGATGATATAAAGTAGGATAGGCTTTCAAATCTATTTATGAAACAGCATTTAAAACCCTCAACTATAACACCATAATTTTTAAAGTGAAGTGATGGCCACTGATATCAATTAGGAAAGAACACTGAAATTTGCCTTAACATCAGTGTATTAAAGAGAGGAATGTTTTTTCTCAGTTCTGAACACCTACACGAGGCCCTTCTTTCCCATCCTCCCCCATCCCCTCTCTGCAGAAAAAGACTTGTTATACAAACTGTAGAATTTTAGCAAGTGTTAACACACCATTAGTCACAGGCTCAATAGCTGGAAATGGAACACAGGTTCTGACACATAAGCATCTCGCCCCAAGAAAATCCACTCTTTTAGGCAGTTGGGATGAAGTGGTACTCTCCACAACAGGGAAACTGCCCCAAAGCCAAGAAACTATATATTTGGTCCACACAGATATGCCAGAGTAAAGTGAAGGTGTACACTATTTGAACTGTTTGAAAAATTAATTTTATTAAATTTATTGGAGTGACATTGGTTAATAAGATTATAGAGGTTTCAAGTATACACGTCTATAATGTACTCTCTGTATCTTGCATTGTGTGTTCACCACCCAAAGTCAAGTCACCTTCCGCCATCATATATTTGACCTCCTTGACTCTCTTCTACCTCCCTGCAACCCCTCTTTCCCTTTGGAACCACCATACTGTTGTCTGGGTCTAAGAGTTTTGATTTGTTTGTCTTGTTTGCTTGTTTGTTGCTTTCTGTTTTATATCCCACATATGAATGAAATCATATGGTTCTTGACTTTTTTTCCATCTGACTTACTTCACTTAGCATGATAGTCTCAAGATGCTTAATTAAAATACAATCACAGTAACTGTCGGTATTTTTAGTTACAATCGCCAGAAGCTTTTCTAAGTTGATTGAAAGAAAAGAAAATTTGGGAAGCTTGCAAAACGGACTTGAGGATAATGTTCCAGGTACAACAAATGACTGAAACTACTGTGTTATACCATTTTTATAAAGAAACTAGTGCCATTACTGCTGAGCATTTAGACATTGTGATTTTCATAGCTGTTGCCTTTCTGTCAGGAGTGCAAGTCTGCATTCTTTCTGCCTCTGTGCCACCAAATTCTGAGAGTAACTCTGATGAGGGTAGGTTTAATTGGCAGACCCTGTGACATTCCTGTTTCTGAGCTGCAAGGGAGCCTGGGAAAGAACATGGCACTTTCAGCTTCAAAGGAGGAGACTGTATTTGTTCTATACCAAGACATAAAAACAAGTAATTCCTTAATTGTGAGTTCAGATAATGGACAAACTGAATGATAAGGGACAATTATAGCCTCATGTTGCTTGCTTGCTTATTTATTTATTTATTTATTTATTTATTTATTTAAATTGTCCACTTTGGAGAAATGTGCTATAAGAACTCTGAGAACTTTGCTATAAAGATCAAGACTCAATACATTTAAAAAAATCCTAGAAGAGATTAACATATTTTTTTCTTTTAGAGGCAAGAGAAAGTTTACCTTTTTTTTTCGTTAATCACTTACCGAATATCATGATCTTTAGTTACATCTGAACAGAATGAAATGTGACCACTGAAACACAATTCTTCCTGCAATATAAACACAAATAATTCAGGTGGATTATATATTTGACACAGCGAAGAATATTCTCTGCAGGTTCTGATACTGCTTTAATGTTTTTCCAGTGGCAATTGTTAATTTTATAAGATTTCTCTTCAAATGGAAGCCATGCCTCTTCAGTCTTTCAATTTCTTAAGCTGCAGTACAAATTTTAAATAACTAAAAAATCATATTATACATCTCATAATAGATTTACATTTATTACTGGCTAGAGAAATTTGAAAATCGGAGATTGGAATCTCAAACTTTTAGGTGCATACCATTGCCTGAGTTAAAAAAAGAAAAAAAAACCGAAAGAAAAATATAGATTCTGCAGCTAAAAGTGTGGGTGGGGACTGGGATTTGCATCTCTAACAAGATCCCAGGTGATGTCAGACCACACTTTGAATAAAAAGGGCTTCACACTTTTGTTAGCAATGGTTAATGAAAAATTCTGGGCACCTGAGCTAGCCATTTCTATTAATTAAAGTTGGATAACAGCTTGGGGCTTTTTGAAAAAATGGCTTTGAACAAACTCAGAATAGAAATGTCAATTTCTGTTGAGGTAAAGGTCCCTTTCTGTTTAGTTTACACTGACTTTGTATCTTGTGACCATGAAAAGATCATGACTGGCATGTTGATATTTGTTTGGAACTTATGTTCTGTACTCACAATAGTAAACTTGAGCAGGTAATTGTCTCTACCATGGTAAAATTTTGTACATTACCTGTATTTTAGTCACATCATAACTCAGTAAATCATTCCCCAGAGGAAAACTGAACATCTATGGTATTCTTAGGTGAAAAAAAATTTACTCATAATTTTTATTACAGTCATGCCTGAGAGAAAATTTAGAACAGTGCTTGAACCTTCTTAATATATAAGTATGAATTTAAGTCACTCATCTCCCAGAGACTTTTTAGAATACTCTCCATGAAATCGGAGATAGTGAGTTATGATTTATAGAACAAAGGTTGTCTCCCAAAAGTTGGGATCTGAAATTATGTTTCCAACCCCATTTATTTAATGTAACTAAAACATAATTGTTTCCAAAGTGGAGATTAGAAGAACATGACAACCTGATTCTGAACTGATTTCACTTGTGCTACCAAATAATGATCAAAACACAAAATAGTATTTCTTGTCAGATCTGCTGTCGTGGATTTCAATTATTTTATTATCGCTTAACATTAGTTTTAAACAATATGCTGATTTTTTTATTGGTTTGTATAATCTATATTCTCTAACTAAAGGCCATTAAAGCAATTTGATAATTATTATTTTGTTTATTATACACTCTAAATTGGAAAAATATTATGATAGAGTTTCATTAATTAGAAATGAAAGGTTCACATTTAAAATACTGAATTTTGAGAGAAGAGATGGTAAATCAGATTTCTACAGAAGACACTGATTTAACATTAGAAAACAGCATAGCTAAAACAACTTCAAAACGAAAGAAATGTAATTTTCATTGGATACTTAGTAATAGCTAAATATTCTGAGAGCCTCACAAATATGGTATCATCTAAGCTTTATAACAATTCTACAATGGTTATTTGCAGTCTTTTGTAGATGAGAAAAATAAGGCTCCCAGTGGCTACTTAAC
>NW_017733060.1:116536-122230 GCF_001890085.2 Hipposideros armiger | reverse complement strand
CGACACAACTCTTAAAGCCTGATTTTCAACTTCCACAACTACCATTAGCCCAAAGAGGCAGAGAATGTAATATATAACTTTAGTGCCATTCAGAGGACCTAATCAAGTTATTTCCGCTAATGATAGCTCTTTCATGATGTTTATCCTTTTGTCTTATGTTCACTTAGTTTCTGAATGGAAAAAAACCACAAAGCTTCCTTTTGAAGAAAGTACTGAAAGAAAGAAATCTACATTTCTTCAAAGAACCAATTTAAAAAATTAACATTGTGTTTTTTCCTAATTTAACAAATAAATCTTTTTTTCCATTATCTTTTATTTATAAAAGTAATAAAAATAAAATGAGAACTTTTTTATTCTTGGGTATTCTGACTTTTAAAATTATAATTAAAAACGCTGCTATAAATTTTCATTGATAAAGATACATCAAATCTTTAAAACATTGTGCCAAGCGCTGTAGAAAGCAGATGACTATGACCCTGGTAATAGTAAGAAATATAGCCATGTAAGATATTTACCCCAATAATGTTCATCCAAAGTTAGAAAAGTCTTACAGAGCTTTCAGGATTATTAACTAATCATGAATATCTAAGAGGTTTTTGCATATAATAGATACTCTATGAATTCTTGTTGCATTAAATTGAAGGAAATTTTGACAAGTAAGATTACTTATTTTCTTCCTTTACTCAAATGCTGATTTAAATCTGTAATTTAACATTTCTAAGTATAGTTCAAGTTTTTAAGACTACAGCTTCATCTTTAAAATTCAATATGGGGCTTGTGAAATAGGTGAAGAGGATTAGGAGTACAAACTTCCAGTTAAAAAATAAATGAGTGATGGGGATATGATGTACAGCATGGGAAACATAGTCAATAATAGTGTAATAACTTTACATGGTGACAGATGGTAACTAGACTTATTGTGTTGATAATTTCTTAATGTATATAAATATCAAATCACTATGATATACACCTGAAACTAATAGGATATTATATGCCGATTATATTTCAATAAAAATTAAAAATAACAAAATTCAGTATATTTCTATAAATGTCTCTAGAATATATTTCTACAAAATTGTGCATGGGTTCAAATTTAGGGTCTTTTATCTGTCAACTGCCACCTAGAGTAGCTACCAACCTCTCTAAATCTTCATTTTCTCATTTTAAAATGAGGATTATTCTCAAAGGATGAAGGATTAAATAATATATTAGTAAAAATGTTTTGTGCATAAGAAAGTGATATGTATTTTAGCTAAACTCAATGTATTTGGATAACATGTTTTATACTATGTGCAATTATTTTTTAAGCATTCATTATGCTATATCCTGAAAGGATTACATCTTTTTTAAACTAACAAAATACCCTGAAAATTAACTTAAAAATAATGGTGTAGATCAATTATTTAATGATAACTGTTTCATTGTTTGGTAGAACAAGTGTTTAAGCAAATGAATTAATTGCATAGACTGTATGCCAATGAATGATTCTTCTAGAACAGTGGTTCTCAACCTGTGGGCCGTGACCCCTTTGGGGGTAGAATGACCCTTTCACAGGGGTCGCCTAAGACCATCGGAAAACAAAAAGATATTTACATTATGATTCATAACAGTAGCAAAATTACAATTATAGAGTAGCAACGAAAATAATTTTATGGTTGGGGGTCACCACAACATGAGGAACTGTATTAAGGGGTCACGGCATTAGGAAGGTTGAGAACCGCTGTTCTAGAGGATATTTATCTATTTATTTATTTATTTATTTATTTATTTATTTTAATTGGGGAATTGGGGGAGGGGAACAGTGTTGGGTAATTGGGGAGGGAGACCAGCCAAGTTGTTGTGCTTCAATCATAGTTGTGGAGGGTGCCAGTCGCCATCTAACATCCCGACGGCAGCTCACTGCCTCTAAGCTCAAGGTGCTGTGTTACAATCTTAGTTGCAGGTGGGCGTAGCCACCATCCCTTGCAGGAGTTGAACCAGCAGCCTTGTTGTTAAGAATCCACTACTCTATCCACTGAGCCATCTGGGAGGCAGCTCAGCTCAAGGTGCCGAGTTCAGTCTTAGTTGTGGGCAGGCGTAGCCCACCATCGAACAGGCAGTCTTGTTGTTAGAAGCACGTGCTCTCACCAGCTGAGCCATCCTGT
Source organism: Hipposideros armiger (assembly GCF_001890085.2). Taxonomy (NCBI): domain Eukaryota; kingdom Metazoa; phylum Chordata; class Mammalia; order Chiroptera; family Hipposideridae; genus Hipposideros; species Hipposideros armiger. The sequence goes on along the minus strand of NW_017733060.1, from coordinate 120,086 downwards.
CACCTGTTGGCAGCTCAGCTCGGGTGCAGCATCACTGGCCCATGTGGGATCAAACCGGTGGCCCTGTTGCTCAGAGCTCGCGCTCTTAAGCTAACTCCTAACCAACTGAGCCACTCGGCTGGGCCCTAGAGGATTTATTTTGTTTAGGAGTTCATTTACTTTTTATTTTTTTTTTAATTTATTGGGGTCACATTAGTTCATTTACTTTTGGAACAAAGTGGAAGAACCATGATGAGGCTTCATGTAGAAAGTTTGAAGCCCATATAAGGAGGAAAAAAAGTAAGAGTTATTTAACACTTACTATGTCAGGTACTTTTCTAAACACTTCACAAGGATTATTTCATTGACTCTCTGGTCTATCTCATGAGAAAGGTATCATCATCACCATATCAAAGATGAGGAAATTGAGTCTCAGAGAGGTTAAATCATGTGGCCAAGATGCACATTAAGTAAGGAGTAGACAGGCATAGGAAGAAGAATCTGGTTTCTAGTTTATTATTTATTATTTTAGAGTTCCTCAAATATCAGTTTTTAATGCTTTCTTGGAAAAAAATCAATTTTAAACAAGTACAGCTCTACATTTAAGCTAAACATAATTTTAAGGACTTTTGTTTATACTGAGTGTAACTAAAATTAGATGAATTTCCAGGGCTATTTTTGTTTCCATAATCCCTATGGCTCTTAGGACATAAATATACCTAAACAGATCCTCCAGGCAGAAAATAAATATGGAAACAATGGCTTTAAATAACACATTAGGTAAGTTGGATTTAATTGATATTTTTAGATCATTTCACCCCAAAGCAGCAGAATATACATTCTTCTCAAGTACACATGGAACATTTTTCAAGACAGACCATGTGCTAGGCCACAAAACAAGTCTCAATAAATTTAAGAAGATAGAAATCATATCACATGTCTTCTCTGACCACAGTGCTTTAAACCAGAAATGAATTACTAGACAAAAACCAGAAAACACACAAATACATGGATGCTGAATACCATGTTACTAAATATTGAGTGGGTCAACAATGAGATAAAGGAAGAAATCAAAAGATACCTCAAGACAAACAAAAATGAAAACACAACAACCCCAAATCTATGGGCTGCAGCGAAAGCAGTCCTAAGAGGGAAATTCCTAGCAATACAGGCCTATCTAAAGAAACAAGAACAATCTCAAACCAAAAGCCTATCTTTACATCTAAAGTAACTGGCAAAAAAACAGCAAAATAAACCCAAAGGGAGTACAAGGAAGGAAATAATAAAGATCAGGGCAGAAATAAATGAAATAGAGACCAAAAAAGCAATATAAAAAGATCAATGAAACAAAGAGCTGCCTTTTTGAAAAGATAAACAAAATCAGCAAACCCTTAGCCAGACTCACCAAGAAAAAGAGAGAGAGGACCCAAATTAATAAAATCAGAAATGAAAGAGGAGAAGCAACAACAGGCACCACAGAAATACAAAAAAAAAATAAGAAAATACTGTGAACAACTATATGCCAACACATTCAACAATCTGGAAGAAATGGATAAATTTCTAGAAGCATACAATATTCCAAGACTGAATCAAGAAGAAACAGAAAATCTGAACAGACCAATTACCACCAATGAAATTGAATCAGTAATCAACAAGCATCCAACAAACAAAAGCCCTGGACTAGATGGCATTACAGGTGAATTTTACCAAACATTCAAAAAAGAATTATCACCTATTCTCCTCAAACGATTCCAAAAAAATCCAGAAGGAGGGAAGGCTCCCAAGCTTCTTTTATGAGGCCACTATCATCCAGATCCCAAAACCAGATAAAGACATTACAAAAAAGGAAAACTACCCGATATCCCTAATGAACATAGATGCAAAACTCTTCAACAAAATATTAGCAAACTGAGTTCAGCAATACATTAAAAAAAATCAAGCACCATGATCAAGTGGAATGCATTCCTGGTATGCAAGGTTGGTTCAATATCTGCAAATCAATTAACGTGATACACCACATTAACAAAATGAGAAACAAAAATCATATGGTCATATCAATAGATGCAAAACAAANCAGTGCAAAAAAGAACCAGGAAAATATTATAATGGTACCCAGGGGGATGAAACTCTAAATAAATAACATCTCATCTTTTTTACCATGAAGAATTTCCCTTATCGCTTCTCCCCCAAGACTGGCCCATGTTATTAAGGTAGCAGTAATAGTACACAATCTCAGCAGAAAAATTATGATATAGAGGTTTAAATGAAATAAGTGAAAAGATGCACAGTATTATGTCTTGAGTGAAAGATCTGTATTTATCACATTACTTTTAGCTCATGTATTTTAAATGACAGAGGAAGTGTCCAAGCACATCTATTTCTGTGTTCATTACAGTGCCTTGCTCATAGTAGGTCCTTCATTAATAATAGTTTAATGGCTGGTATAAAGAAAGATGTTTATTGCTTCTTCTGTTACATATTCTTGTAATTGGTCTTGATATAAAACATTAGAAAAATTGTACCATTAGCCTTGAAAGGTCAAATTTAAATAAGATAATATACTTTTATCAACAAACATTAATACGAATGCTTCAAGTGTGACATTACTGTACATATATACAAACCCAACCAGATATTTTTTTAAAATATCTTTTTACTAAAAGTTTAGCTGGTGAAATAAAGGTTATTAAAATTTGGAAAGTGAGATTTTAAAACTGAAACTATTTCTAAATACGAGTATATATAAATCACCGCTAAAAGAAAATACTGAAAACTCAGAAATGTATGCATATAAAAGAAGTTGGATCAAATGATTATTAAATTGAGTACCATCAAGTTTTAATTTGACATACAATGGCAGTTTTTATTTTATCTTTAAAGTTTCATGAAATCAAATATTGAAAACACCTACCAGATGGAAGACACTAGAAAAAATGCCCTCCTTTCATAGAAGCAGGAAACTGAACCAGGAAAAGACAGTGATTTTTAATTATATACTGTGGAGTCATAAAAGCTAAGAGAGAAGGCTTAAAATTATGACTTCAACCTGGATCTGGATTACGCTCCTGGTAGAATTGCTCAAAGGAAGACGCACTGCTCAAAAGAAGACTTTTCTTTACTTCAGTCCACCTTAAGAGTCTTAAAACTGCCACTCTGACCTGGTTCATCCCTCCCATCAAAGTTTCTTTAAAGCCTTTGAATTAAAAAACCATTTTGAAGTAGAACAAAAGAAAGGGGTGGGGGGACACAAGGCCATTAAATTACGTTCTCTGAAACAATGGTTAAAAAAGAAAGAAATCTTGTCACAGAATGAAAAATATTTTAATACATGAATTACAGCGACACAACTCTTAAAGCCTGATTTTCAACTTCCACAACTACCATTAGCCCAAAGAGGCAGAGAATGTAATATATAACTTTAGTGCCATTCAGAGGACCTAATCAAGTTATTTCCGCTAATGATAGCTCTTTCATGATGTTTATCCTTTTGTCTTATGTTCACTTAGTTTCTGAATGGAAAAAAACCACAAAGCTTCCTTTTGAAGAAAGTACTGAAAGAAAGAAATCTACA
>NW_017733060.1:102621-111356 GCF_001890085.2 Hipposideros armiger | reverse complement strand
ACACACACACACTCACACTCACTCACACAATATTAATAATATATTCAAAATCACACAAGAGTTAACTAAATAAAATCCATTTGTTGATATTCTAAAGGGCCTACGAGTTTGGTTCATGTCCATGCCTCACCTCTGTATTTTTCCTAGGATTGTGTGATTAACAGATGGGATATCAGCAGAGAAATATCTACAATTTTACTAAAATCTTCCTATTCAGCATCTCAGGACACACTGAAGGAAATGAATCGTTATTGCCTCCCAATCCAATTGGCCAAGTTGCCTGCAGAATTATTGTTCTTCTTGGAAACATAAAATGTATGACAGTGACTATTACATCACTTTGCATCAAAATTAAGTAATTTCATTAACACTGTTGTGAATTTGATAGGCAATCAGGGGGGAAGCAATGACAGGGAAGTGAGAGGTAGAAGGAAATCCAGAGAGCATTACATCACAAAAATCAGGGGAGAGGAAGGATCGAATAAGTGAGGTATGGTCTTCAAAACCAGTGCTGCTTAGAAACAATTAGCTGTATTAAGTAAAACGTTCTTGGTGACTTTCAAAGAGTACTCAAACTGGGGTGTGAGGGCAGAAATTAGACTACAGGAGCTTAAGAATATTAATTGTGATTAAAAACTGAAGGGAATATATGTAAAGTGCTCTTTCAAGAATTGAGAGGGGTTAGAGGGTGAAATCTTAGGGATATAGAAAGGGAGAATATTTTAGAGATTTGGAACTTGAGCCTCTTTTACATGAAGAAACAAGGGATGAACCAGAGAATGGGAATGAGAAAGGGCAGACTGAACTCAAGGATCTGTGAATAGTTAAGCCCTGCAAATACAATTAAACCATTCGTGCCTGTTTAAAAAATATTTTGGAAGTATATATAAACATATGGTTTGAACAAAACATTCATTTGGTTACTCCTGTGCTCTCATTTTTCCTTGTTTATATCTTGAATGCTCTTAATTTTAGCACTTCTGTGTTTCCACAATATGCTGTCATACCTGAATAAGTTATATTTTCAACTAAATGCATTTTGGGGAAGTGTGTACTGAGCCATTCAGCATGCATCACCCCCTTAAAAGAGGGACTTTCTAAAGCCTTGTATGTTAATAAAAGCTCTAGAATATTTTAGTTGCTGACATATTAAGTAGTATTATTTGATATTTGGAAAGTCAATAATCATTCCCCTAAGCCAAAAGTTCAAATAAAAACCACTTTGGATAAAAAGTGGAGCACAATTCAGTGAGACCTCTACTATACTTTTTCTGCATAATAGCATAAATCTGACTATAAAAAAGCACCTAGTTTGACTCTAGAATTGTTTCCCAATTAATTGATTGCTTGACATGTATGAGAACATTTTCCATTATCACAGATAATTATGAGTTTGATTAATTAAGACATAGTTTTACTTACAGTTATTAATAAAATAAAATGCCAAAAACAGGAGAGAGGGCATCTATAAAATGCAAGTTATATGAAATCTTGTGATAGTCAAACATTGTAGTACAACAGTACTCCAATTGATTCATTTCTTAGCATCTCTCAGAAATCATTTGAACATTTGTTTTGGACATAGGATGCTCAAATATCTCTATGGGAAGCAAATTAAACATCTAAATTGATGCATTCTTTCTAAGTCATGAAGAAGCAAGCCATGACCTACCTTACTGCTTTCCTACTCACTACACAAGCACACTTTGCTTCACACAATAAATGTGTGCTGGACAAACCTTTTGCAAATTCAATCCCATTTTAAAATGTGTATCATTTGCTCTGTCAGGGTTGCCATTACTGTACCATTTTGCAATAAATTCCATAGCCACTTTCTAATCTGTTCATACTGTTGTTGAAGTAAATCTAGATTTTCACAAGCTTCTTTTAAAAAAATGCATATTACAACTTTCACTACTCTTGTGCACCAATATGAAAATGTCATGCCATTTTCTGCAAAGAGTCACACCTATATATGTTATCTATATTACTGTATTCCTTTATTTCTTTTTACATACTTATATGTGTATATATATATATATATATATATATATATATCTTGCTAATTTAGCACTGATATTAGGATAATGGAATCTTTTGTGCTCAAAATATATACTGGTTGATGGATTGGCATATGAAGATGAGAGACTGGCCTTCTGGGCCATTAACTCTTGGGGATAAAGTAGTCTCTTCAATGTCTAAACAGAGATAAAGCCCTGGGAGTAAATCTGCATGCCCCGAACAAACAAATCCAACTAAACATTGTTTAATGATAGCTCTACTTGCATGTATAAATACTTTTGGGTGAAGAAAATCTTCCTACTAGACTTAGGAGAAATTTTCCTCATTATTAAATTGGCTTATTGAACAAACTGAACTCTGTAAAACACAATCAGCATAAAACTTGTGTTTTTAATTTCCCACATCTGGTTTCAGATATGTTATGGCAATCTTCATTTCTTGCTTCTGGATGATATTGCTTACAGATACATATATTTTTTATCATTTTCAGATATTAGAACCATTATATTTTCCAGGTATTAAAAAGTCAAGTCTAGTTTAAATCATAACATCAATGTCTTAGCCTGTTCAAAAATCTTCCACAACCCCTGTCTTCTAGTTAACTTTTGCTTATTCCTCAGATCTCGGTTTAATAATCTCTGAGGCAGGAAGACTTCCTTGGCATTTCTGCTCAGATCACATAAAACAGAAACTCAGAGACTAATATGAATATTAATAAAAGTATTTTTACTTGTAGTGCTTGCAAGAGAGTCCAACCTTCTGAAGAACTGGACTTATACATAAATAATATGGCAAGTATTTAGAGAAAACAGTTTTAGTTTGTTAATTATTCTCATTGTTTCCTCACATAATTATTACATCAGCAAGGGTAAATATTTCTATAGATATTAATAATGAAAAAGACAGTGATGAAGCTGTTTTTATCAGAAAGTGAGGAACTTACTGCAAAGGGAATCAAGGCTTCATTTATTTGGGGGACTGGTATTAGATAGGTGTGTGTGTGTGTATGGTTTATTTCAAGATGCACTCTTCTCTCACTGTAATCTGTGATATTCATGCTTAGTTGTAATGGTGCTAAAGGAAAGGGTCAGTTTTGCTTTCTAGATCATAGCTCCCACCAACATATACTGTCCTATCATCATGTACTTCTTCATAGCACAGCTGTGTGTATACAGTCCCTTGGGTAATTCTTTAATTAATGGTTATTCCAAGCTCCCTGAGGCCAGGAACCATCTCTAGTTTGTTCAACATTATTATAGTGTCTAGTAGACTATACACATACATATAGGCATATACACATACATCTGCTTTGTTTCCGTATTAGCAAATGGAAATGTATGCCTCTCAAGAGTACAATAAGATGACATAAGTTTCAAGTGTATAATTCTATAATACACCATTCCACCAGCAATGAATGAGAGTTCCTATTGCTTCACATCCTCACTAGCATTTGATGTTGTCAGTGTTCCAGATTTTAGATAGTCTAGTAGGTGTGTAGTGACATCTCATTGTGGTTTTGACTTATATTTCCCTGATAACATATGATGTGGAGTATCATAAATATTTTATAGTTGCTGAAAATAATATGCTAAGAAAATTAAATTTGTAGAAATATAAAATGCAGAACTTGGGTAAAATGGATTATAAAATAATTTTATATATTTTTAAAGCCATTGCATTTTGTGTATTTTTCCTCTTTCCCTCATTTTAAACATCATTTGAAAACACCTATACAAAAAATAAAATTAAAAAAGGAAAACACATAAAAGAAAGCTTACTACAAGAACTTTCTCAGTTCATGTTCTCATATTGCAATACTGTTTATACATGAAAGAAAGGTCATGTCCTGTCACATTATTACCTTAGCTGACAAGCTGTAAAGTATCCCTTAAAAAGGAAAAAAAGAAGTATAAATGTCAAATTGTCTTCTCAACCACTTGAATAAGTGACGGTACACTTAGTGGTGAAATTCTGTCCTGAAATGATGAAAAGATTATTCTGTGAATAATGTACAAGTCTCATTCCTACTAACCTGCTTTGCTTAGAAATTTTATAGGATTACATACATACTTAATAGTAGTATAATATATCATAGGGAAGCTGAATGACCTTTAAGAAACTCAAAGTAAACATTTCACAAAAGAACAATACTCCACCAACAGGTTAGGGTTTCAGATATGTAACATCACATATTTATTTTTATAACATGTTTAGCATGAATTTTTAGATAAAAGGAAGTAAAGGGTTTGCAAGCCTGGTCAAGTTGTCTTGGGCATAAGAATCTGTTGTTATTAAAGACAAAAACTTCCATATGACTTAAAATTTCTCTCATTGACACAACACCAGCCCACTTGGCTGACATTCTTTGATAACCTGTCTTCTCTAAAAGCACAGGAAGGCAAGTGCTTCTCAAATCTCTCCCTGCCCCCCACCTGCCACTGCCCCACACGCCTCGCTGTTGGGAGGCTGGAAGGCTGCAGAGCCATTTGCTACTCCTTGCTCTCTGCAGGTCCAGAATTCTTTTTCTGACCACTGTGTGCAGGGCTTCTGTGCCCAGAGACCAAATGTAATATTGGTGAAATTCAACAGAACTGGTATCAGTGAAAATCTATAATGAGTCAGAAAAATCTACAGTTAGCCAAGGACTAAGAATATAGTTTCTCTGAAAAATTTTAATGCTGTTGTTTAGAACTGACTGTGCCACTGTCTAAACAACTGCAAGATGAATGTGATAAGAGTGCTAATAAACAAATATTTCCAAATTGTTGTTAATCTGAGGAAACGTTCTACCTAGCCCTGAGTTTAGCAAGAACATTTTAAGAATTTTATAACCCCTGGGTACTCTTCTTTTTTGGAAAACCCAACTCAAATCATATCAAGCTTGTTAAAAAATATTACCACATCCCACTAAACTTTTGCTAGGCCTTTGAAAACTTACGTTTTTGGCACTGTGCCTACATAGCTTAGTGAACACAGCAACCAGCTTAGAGGAGAATGAGAAAGCTACCTATAGAAAAGAATAGCTGAGCCAATATTTTTAAGATGCATACATTTGTGTAGAGCTTGGAGAAGATGTAGGTACAATTAGGAAAATAGGGGCCGCATTTGCAAAGCCCTGGAAGCAAGATAAAGCTAGTGATGATTATAGGAAGAGTGGTGGGCCAGTCAGAGTTGGGAATTTATCACATGAGTACCAAAGGTCTTTCATTTATCTTGTGATTGATGAGGCATAATTAAAATAATTGTTGGTAATCAGAGAAAAGGTATAAATTTTTTTTTTCATTAGAAGGCCCACTCAGGACCAATGAGGAAAGCTATAATTGGGATGTGGCACATGACTGGAGATAGGGAGTCCAGTGACATGTAAGAAATGCTGTCCTAACGTTCTTTAGTCTTTGGAATCCAAAACACCATTATTGGAGCCAGCTGCAGTTTGTAAGTCTGGCTCGAAGTAGGCATAGAACATTCCCTACAGGATCCTGGGAGGAAAGAGGTGTCTGGGTTGTGCTTAACACAGCTGAGAACTGGTACAGACAGATAGATCTTCCTTTCCATTTCTCCTAGAAATCCACCTCGCACTGTGAACGAACTCCATCTGATCATTGCCCCGAAGACCACAAAATCCCACTGCCTCTTCTTAATAAAACAATTCTTCTACCTTTACTCTGCAACTATGTTGGAAGTGAAAGACTTACCTCCCTGCTGTTTCACAAAATCAGTAAAAAGCCCATATGGCTGATTTTCAACAGAGAACACTTCTGGTGCTGGGGGGAGTATCCCCCTGAGGTACAACTGTGTCTCTCTGCTACCTGAGATTGCAGCCTTCACAGTTTGTTCTGATTAGCTTGTGCCCATGTAAAATGCATGTGGGGTGCTTCGGAATTCAAGCTGCAGGAGCAATCAGCATTTCTCATCAAGACAGCTGTCTGCCCTGGGCTTCCTACTGCTGTTCCCTCCAGCTTGCTGAATTACCCCTGTTCTGTAGTCAAAGTGTGTGAAGCTAAAGATCACTGGCTTGAAAGGCAGCCTTGGATTCGAGTTCTGATGTTGACATTAACGAAGTGGGTCAACTACTCTTTTTAGGCCACAGTTTTATCTTCTACAAAACAGCAAGGAAATAGGTTAAATGATGTCCAAGATTCCCTTTTCCAGGTTTATTGTAATAGTGGGAAACTTTTCCTTGATATTGAGCCTAACAGAAGCACACTCATTGAAGAAAGCATGTCCATTGGAGAGGTCACTTGCAGAAAATAAATAGTATATAAATTTGTATGTTTAACAATAACTATTTTGTGTTTCTTTAAAATTCTGAGGATGAGTTTCTTGCTTTTAAAATTCTAGCTCTCTCCCAAGAGATGTACAAATGCTTTGTATTTTATTAGCCATAGCTCTAATTCTTGCCCTGTATATCATCACTTGTTAGATATCCTTGCTGATATAGCTGAGAGGAAATAGCTCCCTTCACCCCTTTTATTCCCCACTTTTCAGTTCTATAAGCTTATACTCAGCTACACAAATAATGACCTTGACGGTAGCTGTGTTTCTTGTTATCCAATGACTGAGAAAGAAGTCCAAAGAAATTCAAGTAACATAGCTTTCAGGCCTGTCTATTTTGCCTTCCATCCAAATTCATCTAACTTTGCTTATAAGAAATTTAAAAACATTCTCTTATGGAATATTTTTAATAAATTTTGTAGTTCATTCACTATGCTAATCAAAACATCATTTATTTGGGGTACTAACTTTTGGGGGTTTGTCTTGATGATACAGTTCACAAAACAGGACCCATTTCACAGCCACTTTCAATTCATCATCTTATAGTACAGGTCAAAACAATCATTCAGAGGTGAAAATGTCTCCAAAAAGTTAGAAAAGAGAGAGAGTAAGTCAGAACAAATGTTTAGATTGTGCATTATCTTGTTGTACAAACCATCTTTAGAAGCTTGAAAAAACTGAAGAAGATACTTGATATCAACTAATTACACAACCATCTTCATTTAACTTTGCTCTTGCTTGAAATTGATATTTAATTAGTCAGTTTTTATATTTTCAAATAAAATTGCACAATAATGCAACTGCTGGAGATATATCTTATGCACTTTCCATATCCACCCAGTGAGAATTTTGTTTCTGAAGAGCTGAAGGCATTTATTCACTTTGTCTAAAAGCAGGTAGGGAGAAGGAGGGAAGGCTGCCTCTGGGACATGTCACATGTTGCGAGGCCCACCATAAACACATCCCTTCTCAATCTTCCTCTTGCCAATCATCAGTGACTTCTTCATCTTCACTCTTTATTCCCCTGGCCTTGAGATCTACTTTGTGATGTTAATGCATAAATGATTGACTTACTCTATTCTAAATGTGAATGAACAGGCAATAGGGCTAAGATTGCAGGAAATGGAACATAAGATGGGATGTAAAGCAACAATGATGACACACAGGTAGAGCCAAGGTTCAATATATTAAGGCTTTCTAAGAAGGAAGAGTCCTTAAATACTTGGTACCTACAGGACTGGAGCTTATCTTGAATGATTCTGAAAGGTAAAGTCTTACCAAAGAAGATAAAATATTTTTTCACTATTGAATTCAATGATTAAATGAACAAAAAGCAGAGTCAAAGAGAATTTTTAAGGCATTTTAAGAGAATAATGGAGAGAAACATGAGAGATATGAGAATAGCTGCTATAAAGATTTTGTGCCAATAGATGGATACACAGGAATTTTACAATATTTTGATGCCTGTAATAATATAGGCTAACTTATTTTGCCTCCTCAAGAGATACTGAGTTTCTCTTAGTAAGTACTGTTTCCTTGAATGAGCACAGATGTGAAATAGCCTTTACTAGATTAAACAAATTTTACCAGATCTTACTGGTTTCAGTGGCCATTCACATTATGCTACTGAAGTACAGCTGCGGCTTTCTTCAATAAGACCAAATAAAGTTTATACTGATATGTAAAAATGGAAATACTACTTCAAATCTTTTGACATTTGAACACACAAAAAAACAATTAAGAATGAGGAGTGGGAGGTAGGAAATACCTTTTATTTCAGTATAAGCTAATTATCAAGATATAAACTATAACAGATAAAACATGTCAAGGATTTTCTTCAGGAAGCAGAAGAGAAAAAAGGGAGAAGCAAGAGGAAAAAAAAAGAATTCTAAAGACAAATATATATGTACATATATATTTAAATATTTTAAAAACCAATGAACATCACAATGCCCATGCTACCAGCAAAAATAAGAAAATCTATTTAGATTTTCATAAAATATAAAATGGATTTTTATTAAAACCAAAAAATGAAACAACTGAATGAGGAAGAAACCATTAATGAGCAATAATATAATTAAAACTGAGAGAAAAGTGAAAGTAAAGTGTGTGAGTACCATCTAAAGTTAAAGGTTAATTAGCTCATAACATGAACTTTAGGAAATGAAACTCAGCTTTCCCCGTACCACTACTAGATAAGAAACTCTAATTCTGGTTTTATATTTTTATGTTCAAAGTAGAATGGATAATGGCTAAGTTAGTTGGCCTTTATGTCATCATGAACAGCTGGAAAATAAAATAGTTTTTATTTTAAGTTGTTACAGATTCCAAGGTATGGCGACTTTCCCATTTTGGTTTTAAACCTGTATGTATAAAGAAAAGTTGAACTGAATGTGTGTGTGTGTGTGTGTGTGTGTGTGTGTGTGTGTGTGTGTGTG
>NW_017733060.1:79457-102581 GCF_001890085.2 Hipposideros armiger | reverse complement strand
AGAGAGAGAGAGAAAGAAAGGGTGGAATTCTAAATTCTGGATAAACTCAAAGAACCTCATAAAAATATCAAATGAAGACTATTTCAATCAAAGAAAATAGAATCGCAGAAGCCCCATGACTGGAATGTACTTGGTATGTTCTATGAATGAAAAGGAGGGAAGTGTGGATATGTAATAGCAGATAAAGTGAAATAGAATGGTAGAAATTGAGGATGGTAGATATCCAGGGCCTTGTAAGTAGACCATGATAAGATCTTTAGAGTTTATCCTTAATATAATGGGAAATTATTTGGATTATTCTGAACAAATCACTGATGCTATCATTTTTAGATGTTATGGCATCAGCATTTTGACTAAGAGATAGGCTCCTGTAGAAAATATCAGTGATAGGCTGCACTACTTATATATAAAGTACAAGGTCCAGAGTCAATATGTGACCCTGAGACATCCTTGGAAAACAAGTCACATTACTTTACCTTAAGTACAATTCTTGTACCATGGGGTTAGGGATAGAAGCTGTTTTGTTGTTGCTACTCTTACTGTAATTCTTTTTCCTATCAATAAAAAGGGTGTTTCAACTCCAAATTCTGCAGTGTACACTTATGATACATATCTCATTCATTCATTCATTCACTCATCCATCTATTCAAAAGCATTTGCCCTGTGCCAGATGCTGTGCTAGGCACTGGATATATATAGTACCGACAAAACAAGCTTGGTGTCTGATGCCAGTAAACTAGTCTAGTGGTGACCCTTAAAATCTGGGAACCATTTGCAAGCTTCACAGAGATCAATATTTGCCACCATCTAATTGGAGACAAAACATCTATCAACTCAGCTTTATAACTCAGTTTTGTATCAATGCATTTTTTTTTACAATTAACCAGAACAAGGATATTTTTATCATTCATTTAGAAATGCAATTCAAGGGCCAGCCAAGTGGCTCAGTTGGTTAAGAGCTTGCTCAATAATGCGTGCTCTGAGCAACAGGGTCACCAGTTTGATTCCCAACCCGAGCTGAGCTGCTGCTGAGCTGCCAACAGGTGGCAGGATGGCTCAGCTAAAAAAAAATAAATGCAACTCAATATTATAGTCAGTTTAGTTTCAAATAGGTATCTCTCTACCTGATAGTCATACTCAAATATCACAAAATTATTAATTTTTTAAAAGTAAAGGTGTTTTTCTTAATTAAATTTTCATGTATGAAGAAAAGTAATAGAGCTAGCTCTTAACCAACTGAGCCACTCAGCCAGCCCATGAAATCTACTTTTAATTGAGACATGATCGTTTTCTTTTGGTTAGTGTTGGCATGTTATACCCATTTCCATCCTTTTACTTTTAATCTATTTGTGTCTCTGTGTTATTAAATTCATTTCTTGTGGACAGCATATAGTTGGGTCTTGTTTTTTTATCCATTATGTAAATCTCTTTCTTTTAATGTGATTATTGACATGGTTAGGTTTAAAACTACATCTTTCTGTTTGTTTTCTTTTTATCCCATCTGTATTTTGTTTTCTTTGAGCAACTTAGTATGGTGTGCCTTCACATAGTTTTCTTCATGTTTCTTCATGGCTGCTTTCTTGCTTTTTAGTTTCTTGAATCTGTGAGTTTATAGGTTTTGTATTTTTTTAATCAAATTTGGAAGGAAATGGCCGTTATTTCTTCAAATAACTTTTTTTCTTTCCTTTCTTCTTCTCTCCTTTTGGTCTTCAATTACATGAACGGTCAGCTGCTTGAAATTGCCCTACATTTCATTGATGCTGTGCTCATTCTGTCTTCAAATTCACCAATATACTCTTCTGCAATGTGTATTCTGCTAATAACCCCATATGGTCTCATTTTCATTTCAAAGACTGTATTTTCATATCTAGAAGTCTGATTTAGATTAAAAAAATAGTTTCCACATCTCTACTTAGCTTCTTGAACATATGGAATAGTTATAATAACTGTTATAGTGTCCTACTAACTCTATTATCTATGTCATTTCTCTACTGGTTTTACTTGAATAATTTTTCTCTTGACTATGGATTGCATATTTTACTTGTTTTTATGGCTTGCAAGTTTTTATTGGATGCTAGGCATTGTGATTTACCTTGTTGGGCACTGGATATTTTTTTATAATATTTTTTATATTTTATATTATATTATATTTTTTATATTATATTTTATAATATTTTTCTGGAACTTTGTTCTGCATGGGGTGAAGTTATTGGAAACATTTTTATTCATTTCAGACTAGATTTAAGAATTTTTAGGCAGGGCCAGAGCAGCATTAAGTCTATAGCTAATTTTGCTACACCACTGAGACAGTAACCTTTTGGTTACTCCCACCAATACCCCATGATTTATAAAGTTTTCCCTCCTGGCTAGTGGAACAGAAACTATTCCCAGCCCTGTGTAAGATTCAGAACTGTTCCTTGTAATCCTTGTAAATGGTTCTCTCCCCAGCTTCAGATAGTTCCCTTAAGTGTATTCTTTGATCAATATTCAGCTGAATATGCAAGGAGGACCTTCTGCATATCTCTGGAGTTCTCTTTCTGTGTAGTTTTCTCCTCTCCACTACTCTAGACTCTGTGGTTTTTCCTGACTCTTCGCTCTATCTCCCTGACCAATGGGTTTGCCAGGGTGTCCTCTCCCTGTTCTGTGTCCTAGAAACTCTCCAGGCAGCAACCTGGAGCTACTGTAGGGCTCACATTGTTTGTTTCCTGTCTCTGAGGGTCATGTTCCTTCAGTGTCTGATGTCCAATATCTTGAAAATCATTGTTTCATGTGTTGTGTCAAGTTTTTTTAGCTTTTTCAGGTGAGAAACTAAAAGTAAATCTGATCCCTCTTGCTTCATTTTCATCATAAGCAGAAAGTCAAAACATGCTATTTTTAAAAAACAGGGTTTGTGAGGTTTAAATATCTATGTTATCATAAAGAAGAAATCAAAATAGTGGCTTTTGTCTGAAATAACTGTCAAACGATGACTAATTCATGAAATTAGATTTTAATAAAAAATAAGTGATAATGACTTGCAATTCCTTCAACAACTGAAATCATGAACTGAAAAAGCACATTTTATTATGCTTCTCTTTAAATTCCATTAAAATATTTTTCTCTTTCTTTCATATTCTATTATCAATAAACCCATGAATTGGATAATAATAATTCATTTCATTGTTAAAAAGTTTATGTGTGACTTTGAAAATCTTATTATATATGTTAAATATTTCCTCTAGGTGTGGAACTTCTTTATGGTCCCCAAGATGACATGTGGGTTTAGGTGCTTTCCTGATGTGTATCTTCATTGTTTGGTTTAAGTATTTGAAGAGCTAGCTGCTGAAAATTACCAAAAGAACTGCCAGGTTCTTGTTGCCTGGTAACAGGTATTGGTAGGACAGAAAGTATAGGTTCTTTCTCTTCAGATATCTTACTTTGGAGAGAAAAAGCTCCCTAGCAAGCAAAAAAATTATAAAGTTATTGGGGGGAACATAATTATACATGTCAGTGCAGTGTTTTTTCATGTATAAATTTTATAAATTATGAATAAATGTTGTGTCTATGTGCACAGGTACCATTTAAAGAAAGGAAAAGTAAAGATAACTTGTCTTTGAGAAACTTAAAATCTAACATAAAGTTTGTGAAATACTACAATAATATCCTTGTGAAGATGTTTTCATTTTGTTTTTAATTATAGTTGCCATTTAAAATGGGTTCTTTATTTTTACTATAGATTTTCATATTTGTTCAAAAATAAATTACTCATAAATGTCTCTACCTTCAAAACTAAATTGTCTGGAAGTATATCAGCCAGAACAAAAGAACAGTGAAAAAAACTAGTGATTCAATTTATTAGAATACTGAGGCTAAATCTTTCCAAATTTTGTCTTCAAAGCACTTATCCTTTATTAATTTAAGTCATCTCCATTTGATCTGCACAGACATAGAAGTGTATGTATATCTCTATGTATATATCCATAGTAAAAGTTATACTGAATCATTTAGACAATCTCATTTACCACAGCTCAGGAAATTAATAACTGTGAATCACAAAGCACCAGAGGGCTTTCATCATGATTTCAAGATCCTCATGAACATCTACCTCCTTAACATTTGTACTTGGATGTATCAAAGTCAAATCATACTCTACATAGTCAGTGTCAAACACATGGGATGGTCCTTAAACTTAATCCTATCAAATGATAATCATAAGATCCATCCATCTGCTCGAGCAGCCAGGAAGCTGAGAGTCATTTTTTTTTTAAATGCTACTCTGTCCTTCAAACTCCAAATGTAATTCATATCACCAAGTCATCCAATTGACTTTGGCAATATCTGCTATTCATCTTCATTTCCACTAGCTCATGTTATCCTAGCTCATGCTATCACCATCCCTATTTCCTCTAGCATATTCTTCATCTCCTCCAATCTGTCCTCCACACTTTAGTCAGAGCAATCTTTTAAAAACAAAATCTAATCATGTGTGCAGGCCCCCACACATCACAATTAAAACCATTCAGCTTCCAGTGATCTTAGGATAAAAGATAAAATACTTGCCATGGCCTACAAAGCCCAACCAAAACCTTGCTTCTGAAATCCTGTTCTTCACCTTATGCTTAAACCACATACAACTTCCCATAATTTCTTAAACTGATCTGCTTTCATAGACCTTTGAATGCACTCTTCCCTCTGTCCATAACCTTCTTTCAAATGACTCCTCTTCCCTACATATACTTCACTTTAATTCCTACTCATCCTCAAACCTCAGTTCAACAATTGTTCCTTCAAAAAAGCATTGCTTTCATCCCTAATGTTAGTCTAGTCTTGCTATTATGTTTCTTTGTTTTTTTTCCAACAACTTGTACTTTTTCTTCACTGCACTACCACAGCTGTGAATTTTATAATTACTTGTGTTATTATTTAGGTTCTCTTATTTCCCAAATGAGCATGCATCACTGGGTACCGCTGTAGACATAGGCTCCATGGAACAGATGCACCAGCACCCACATCAATGGCTCAGTCCTGCTGAGGCTGCTCCCCCAGCTTAGACACAGTCGTGGGGACTTGACATGAAGGCCCTTAACTGACCAAGATTAAGTTTCTGTAACCTAGTGAAATGGGCCTTCTGAAGAGAAATGATATTTATGGAAAAAGTTGAGAGAGAGAAAGACTTCCTGCAAACCTTAATTTATAAAGTCTGAAATGTACCTCTATTGTTCCTTCATTATGAACAGTAATACAAATAGCAACAAGAAAAATTTCATTCAAGATACAAAGGCAATATAAAGCAAGGTTCCAAAGCTTATATTTCTTCCCCTTCTACCCCTGTTTAGGCTTTCCTTTCTAAATCCCAGAGGAGAGGAGCAGGGAAATGGCAGTCTCTTTAGTCAGGAAAACTCACTGGAGCCAGCAAGTAATAATGCTCTGTCATCTCATAATTGGGATTTCACTAATTCCTAGTTACGGAAATGGCAAGTGCAGACATTCGGCTCTGAGTCTCTCTTACGCCATTTATTGAGGTCCCTGCTGTATTTAGTTATGTAAATACTGTTATTGAAAAGTCTGTTGAAGATCATGGCTGTGTGTTCATAAATGCAAACACAATATCTTTATCTCGACAAATGTCCTCAGTGTATTACAGTTTGTTCCTTGTTGGTGTTTCTGCTATTTAGGTAAAGCAAAATTAAAGGGAGGGAGTGGAAAAGGAATCTTTTTAAAATATCAATTTCAGGGTAATTTTAGCACTTTCACATCAAAGAAAAGCATGTAAATAAATTCAGAATTGCCCCCCGATACAAATCTACTAGATGCAGGCGACATTCACAGAAGTCATTTTTCTCTGCCTGTGACACTTTTGAAAAGGACACTTACTGTTCTAAGTATTCCCAACTACCCTTACATTTTGCCTGTTAAATTACAGGGAAAATTGTACCTACCTTTTTTAGATTAGTTTTGATAAAACGTATTTCAGGTATGGCTATTCTTAGCATTCATTAGCTTAACAAATATTTATAGAACATTATTCTGTATCAGACATTGGGCTACATCCCCTGAGAATACAATGGTGAGAAGAATACAGCTCAGAACAAAAGGAAGGGTTATACAAAGGTAAAGTCATATGTCTTACATATCTGTTTTACTGGCTTGAAATTTTTATTTCCTACAAAGTAGATGCTAATTTGAGATTGCAAGGAGCTCTTTTGCTTCTATTTCTGCAAAATGAACTAATTAAAACCCCAGACTCAAGCCAAGTGATGTTTAAGGAGCAGCTAAAATCTGTGGAAAAAAATGGTGTACAGAGATGACAAGAAACTTTAAAAATTACTGATGATTTCAGAGATATCAGTAGGCTGATATGAGACTGACATTAAAGGGGTAACACAGAAAAGTATCCATTCCCCCAAGCAAATGCCCATGGCCTTGTAAGCAAATTCCATGGCCCATTTAGCCTGAGGGCTAAATTCTAATTCCCATGAGAACAGCTTAAAAGGGAACAACATAGAAGGTAATTTTAAGGTATGTGTCTTGGACTTTAAATATCTAAAAAAAAAAAAAGAAAAAAAATGGCCTTATACTTAAAAAGATATAAGTGATTACAGTAGCTGTATTAGCTCTAGTAGCCAAGGCAGAGGAAACCCTTGACAGTTATTAAATTGGCCCAACTCTTATCTGTCAAAAATATGGTGACCTGAGTTTGCAGGAGGAGGCGATTTTCTATCGTGAAACAAGAAACAGCCCTGCCAACCCTGGAACAATAATGTTCTAATTCAGCCTTTCAGAGTATGAAGGTACAAAACGGTCTTATTTTGGCTTTGCTTATCATGAAACGATGAAGATTATGTGTTAGACTATATCTGCAAAGAGAACTTATAACTAGTCAAGCTGAAGTTAACAGAGGTTTGGGATGTTTTTGGCAACCAGAAAGGGGACCAAGAATAAAACTTTGTGGTCATAAAAACATTGAAGTCCTTTTTTCCTCTTTCCTAGATGTTACATAATAATTTTGCATAGAAAGAAGTCATGGCAAGAGTTTACAATGGGAAAGTGTCATCATCATTTACTGTCCTTAAGCAAAACACTTATTCAAATACACATAAAACTATACTTTTGTTCAGTGCTACCTGAAGTTTATCTCAGTGCAAGTCAGTGCACTGATCCTGAGGTCCATGGAAAGAGATGGAGAGAAAGGTGTGAATGAAGCCTTTTTGGGAGAAATGCAAACTTACCCAGTATCTACATTTACTTGTGGAACTACAAGATGTCCACCAAAACCTTTTTCTTCTTTATGCACATTTAACTGACGAGGTCACATTTCCAGCTTCTCTTTTGGCTAGCTCTAGTCACTTTACCAAGATTTTTTCAGTAGCATGTGAGTTAAATGGCATGTATAAAACTTCTTCACTAGCTTATGAGGAAGTTGTTTCCTGTAATTCTTTTCTAGTTCCCTTTTCCCTGGGCAGGAACACAGATGAACCTATAACCCAGCTTTCATCGGGATGGCAAGAGAATATAAAGGATGAGGCACAATAAGGAGAAAGGTGCCTGAATCTGTGAATGACCTTTCGGAGAGAGCAACACCCTGACCCAAAAAAGCTGAAAATCCCACCTGAGACAATTACATGAGCAAAAAATTCACTTCTATCATTTTTAAGCTAGGAAAGAGTATTGGTTTGAGCTGTTTAATGTTTACCCTAATTCATTTATGTATCTTGCCATTGGCAGACTAGGAAATAAACTATTTCCTCAGCCATGTACTTCTTTCTGTTGGGAATTTTACAGTGTTGGACAGAGACCTCGGAGGCTTACTCTTGCAATGAGGGGGAAGGCACAGATGACACATGGCTTTGTTATTGGTTGTTGTTGCTGCTGTTGTTTCTGAGGACAAAAGGTTTACTAGTATATTAGTTGAGTATTGGTACTCCATTCCAAGCCTACCTTCTTATACTCTACCTTTTCTTGCTGGCTCTCTCCTGTTAAGCTGGCTCCATGGTAAGTCCTCAGAGAGGAGTCATTTAGAAGACTGGAAGGCTAGGGGAGGGGTCACACAATGATTTGTCCTTTCTCTATTTGACTTTCTGTTATTGTTAGTATCATCCTAGCGATTTTTTTTTCATTTGGCAGTGTCTGTTTGTTCCATTGGCACCTGTTGCATTTAGTATGAAGTTTTTCTACACTTGTAACTAAATTAACCACTCCCCAATCAGAGAGCTGGTACCCCCTCTTCAGAGGTTGGGTCACAACCTCATGGTACCCTTCTTCTAAACTCAGAGATACTAGTACCAGCTGAGGACTATCTCCTCTTCAGAAGTCTGAGTTTCAGGGATTTTCTTCTAAGCATCTAAGTATTTTCAACCCGTTCCTTTTTCCCCACAGCCATAAAAGCAATTTATTACTTTCTGTAGCTACTAACTTCATAATATTTTAGTGCTCACTCTTTGCCTTTACAATTCTCTAATAGTTGATTAACAATTCTTTATATTAAATTCTCTGTTCAAATAACTGATATGATTTCTGTCTCCTGATTATAGCCTACCTGACACAACTTAGAAGAAAATGAAGACATTATAACATCATTGATATCTTATACCATGATTTTCCCTTTTAGTTCTTCCAATTCAGCAATTTAATATAAACAATAATTATTGACTCAGAAAATAGATTTCATAGCAGAAATCAGAGAAGAGTAAATAATCAGTATTTATGAAACAAATAGAAAGACATACATGACACATTATAGTGAATACCTTATGAGTAATAGTTAATCGGCTAGTCAAAACTAACTACAGAAATAAAATGGAGTCATCAACTCAAATGCCTACACAGTTGGGGCAGTTAAGGTAAATAATAAAGCAGATTGGGTGTAAAAGAAATTAAACAGTAGAAGGATAAATGGCAGTTGTCACGTATCCTCAGCATCAGGGAGCCAATAGAAAATGGAAGTAACTATGAATAACTCGATAATGTCAACCCATCAAAAGACAAAAGCAACTGCTTGTGTCTGAGCAATTTCCATGTGGGAACCATGACCTATTGATCCCAAAACTTTGGATATAGTCTTTTGAAAAAAGAAAAAACAATCCAAACCAAAAACCCTAAATTTTGAATTTTTACCTGAAATCTTATTACTTGTATATGTTACTCATTCACCTTTTGGGTGAGGGCCAAACAAAGGCTTGATTTGACCTCTAGGTATCATTGTGACTAATACAGAAGACATTTTGGAGTTGTACAAGCTGATATGTCTGAAATAGAGGCTTTAAGAATCATCTAAGGGGGGCCGGCCGAGTGGCGCAATGGTTAAGAACTGGCTTGGGATGCCAGAGGGCCCCGGTTCGGATCCCACACATGAGGGCCAGTGACACTGCCCTCCGCAGCTAAGATGCTGAACAACAGCTCAACCTGGAGCTGGGCTGCTGTGAGTCGCTGGCAACGGTGTAGGCTGCAGCCCCTGTGGCAGTGGGTTGCCATGGGCTACCGTGTGTAGCCAGCAGCCAGCGTGAGCGGCCAGCAACCGCAGTGAGCGGCCGTCCAGAAGCCGGAGGCTGATCTGCCTGCCCGGGAAGAGAGCAATGGTGGTGCCAACTTGGGCCAGTGAGGCAACGTCCTCCACAACTAGACTGAAGAGCAAAATGACAGCAACTTGTCTGTTCCCCTTCCCCCAATTCCCCAGCACCATTCCCATCCCCCAATTCCCCAATAAAAAATCTTTAAAAAAAAAAAAGAAAGAAAAAAAGAATTATCTAAGGGTACGTCAAAACCAGAAATTCTTGGGAAACTTGGGTAGGTATGCTTAAGTAGAGGAAATTTAGAAAGAGTCAGAGAGCTTCCTATAGAAAAGCAAAGTGGCTTTTATAACCCCTGAAAGTAAGTCAAATTACTAACTCAAGCAACAAGTGACTGAAGACTTAAAAGACTTCCACAATTTTTTTTGAAAACTAGTGTGGCAGGAAATAGAATCATTTGTATACAAGCTAATTTAAGAATCTGAGGGAAACTCAGAAAATTGAATTGACCTTGATATAAGGAATAATGAAACAATACACAATACGGACAAAAGACTAAACACAGGACAGGAATGAAGGTATATGTATTGTTGGATGCCAGGATAGATGGCTGACAAAACCAAGATCAAAAAGCCTTCCACTCATGACAACTTGGTTACATAAGACCCCAGAAATTCAGATGCTTCTGTGAGACAGGACTCTGAATTGACAGAGATTAAATTTCTGCCACCTTGCAGAATGCTAATTGTTAAAAATTCAATGGAGTTCGAAAACTAAATATAATTATAATATTGCATATGTTTGCCTTTTGAGATTCATATCTACTACATATTAATTAAAGTAGAAACTTGGCTTTACAAATTTGCACTAAAAATAACATATATTTTAAAAAGATTTTTATGCTGCTGACATTCAAATTTATATTTTTAGCCTGACCTCTCCCTTGGGCTCTAGATTCTTAGTTATTTTTTTCTTAAAATGTATGTTTATTGCTTAGTTTTTAGTTATTATTGGAAAATTAGGTCATGTACACAAAGAAACATACACACAAGACTAATAGTTATGAGAGCTTATTGAAATTTTATTAAGTAGGATTCTCTAAACATTGGCTTTGCTAATAAAATTTTTTTCTCTTTATTGAATTTATTGGGATGACATTGGGTAGTAAAATTATATAGGTTTCAAGCATACATTTTTATAATACATCATCTATATATTGCAATCTGCGTTCACCACCCAGATTCTTCATTCTAATTACCTCATTTGACATCTTGACTTGTCTTTGGTATGACTACATACCAAAACAAAACTCATTATTCTGCAACCTCTCCCAAACCTATTCTTCCCAGAGGAGGAGTGGGAGAAACGTAAATTAGTTGCTCAAGTCAAAAACCTAAGAAACATCCTTTATACTCTCCTTTTCTCCCATAAATCCTCAACAATTCAGTACAATGGTGATTACTGTGGATTTTACCTCCTACTATATCCTGTATCTGTCCACTTCCCTCCATCTCTACTATGACCACCCTAATTCAATCTTCATCACCTCTTGACTCGACCACTGCATTAGCCTCACAACCAGTAGTATGCTGAGAAAGCCCATACCAATGCATGAGAACCAATTAAATTTTCAGGAGTTTTGCGAGCCAATATGTGTCATGTTGGTAGCTTAAAATTGGCCATGCTTGAAAGTATTTACACCATGCAAATCAACAAACAAATCAGAATTTTTCCTCCCCTCCAGAGAGCAAGTTATTAAACATTTACCAATATATCACTGTTCCTGTTTCCAAATTTGTACCCCTACAATCCACTGACCTCGCAACAGCCTACGTACCGGTAGTCTTTTAAACCAATCGAACACGTCTTGTGTCTGCCCTGGTTAAAATTTTCAGTTTCCCATTGGATCTACAAACATTCAAAAATTTAACTAAGGCTTAAGAAACTGTGCATGACCTCTTCACTCCCTACTCCTCCGACTTAACTCCTGCCACACCCTGCCCCATTGGCTACACTTCAGACATGCTGACCTTTAACTTGTCTGGAACATCAGACTGTCTCTGATTTGGGGCCCGTACATTTGCTGTTCTCCCTTCCTGGAATGGGCTCCACTTATATCTTCATACGGTTGGTTCCTTCTTATCATTCAGGTTTTAGTTAAAATGTCATTTATTCAGGAAGGACTCTCTGAACTGCCCAATCTATCTCCACCTAAATCACGCTTTATCAAACTTCTCTGGACTTTTTTTCTTCATAACCTTTATCACTACACAAAGTTCTTTATTTGTGTACTACTTGTCTCACTCACTAGAATATATTTTCTGTGAGAGCAGGTAACTGTTTTTCTCACTGCTCTCTCCTCAGTGCATACCAAATGACTGGCAGTCAACAATATTTTTGAACATAATAAAAATATCCTATTCTTTTCCAGAAGTCCACTGTTGATCAAAGGTTGTTTTTTATTGTTTTGGTTTTGTTGTTGTTGTGTTTATAACCCCATAAAGCCTTAATTTGGGGAAATCAAGGCATCTTGAGTAATTAGCAATGTTTTTCCTCCACAGTACAAAAATTCACTGAAGAGTGCTCTTTCAGTAAAATTCCAAATCTAGAAAATCAGAGAATTGCCATCCTAAGTCCCTCCACAAATCCAACATAGGATTAAAGGCTGATAGAAGCATTGAAACATGAACTTGGAATTTTGCCGCTTTGGACTATAACTTATCTGTTTGTATTTCTGTTGTTGTATTAGACGTAACTTTCTTCAGGGCAGGGATCATGATTTTAAGCATTTTGTATTCCAAATGCTGATCCAATGCCTTCACACAGTAGGCATTGGATTTCACATGTTTGTGGAATTAAGTTGTCTTCGATGATCAGAGATGCTTGTAGAATTTATTGCAGGTAGAACTAATAGAGAAGTTTGTCTCATATTGGAAATGAATTACCACTGAGAAGCAGAACAAACAATACATAAAAACAATTAGAACAGGAATGATTTGAGTTGTTAAGAAATAGCTATATACTAACTTAATGTGTATTTATGACAAAAGAGATGGAAAAATTGAATTTATAAAAGTCACTTTTAGAGGTTATTCTAATTTTTTCCGGAATCAGAGCCCTAAAATCATAATCAATTATGAAAGATGATAATAAAAATGTCTCTTCTTAGGTGGTGTGATCGACGGGAGGACCCTGCCATTTGCAGAGTATTGATATGCTATCTGAGGCTCGGGGCTGGAGTTGAGCTGGAGGACGCAGGAGGTGGCCATGCTTAGTGCTTCAGAGAGGGAAAAAAGAAAAGAAAGACACTGGAAACTGGGTGACTGAGGAGGAACTGGTGAAAGTGCCAGGGATGATTTTTAGTTGTTTGCTATACAATATGAGATAAAAATCCTGCCCTTCAGCAATTCTTAGAATCTTCAGTACAATTCCTATTTGCTCATTAATGCTTTTGAGATAGTCGTTTCTTTAGAGAGAGGATAATATCTCTATATGGCTACAGTAACTCTATATGGATACAGTAACTAGAAATAGTTTTCTTTACCTAAAGCCTCTATTCTGAAAAATAGGTCTCTATTTCTCAGTTCCCTTTGCAGAAAGTTGCCTGTTTAAAAAGCATACATAGTTTCCCATTGCTCTTAGAATAAAGATCAAAATCCTTACTAGAACTATTAAACCCTCACTCACCTGGCCCATTACTATCTCTGAAGGTGATCTTCCCCTCATTTCCCTATCTGCTCTCTGTCCTTCTGATATGCTGGCCTTTAAAATCCTTTGGCTATTTCCATGTTACTTCTTGTCACATAGCTCTTTACTGCACAGTTTCTTCTTTCCTTCACCTATTTGCCCTCTCTTCATTTTTAAATATCAGCTCAAGAATGGATTCCGAAGGGAAGTCTTTCCTCACCCCACAGTCGAGAGCAGCTTTGTCATACGACTATGTTTATCTCTTTCAGAGCATGTGCTTCAGCTTTTAATTGTATTTCTATTAGTATGACAATCAGCTTGAGGTCTGATGGCCCTAGGTTGTAAAATTCTTGAGAGCGACCCTGTCAGTTTAGAATCATCATGTTCTCTCATCCCCTAGTTAAGTGACTGGCATGTAGCAGGTGTTCAACAACATCAAACGCCTAATTCTTCTCCTACCTCCTTGACCTTTCATTCTTTGTCTTTTCAGTAAGTTCATTTTCCCCTCCCTGATCATTAAATGTTTTAGCTTCTCTAGGTTTGCTCCTAGGTCCTCTTCTCTTCTCACTCCTTACTCTTCCTAAGATGGTTTCATTCAATTGAATGGATTCAATTACCACCTCTTCAAAGATCACACCCAAATGTATCTGTCTCACCGAACCAATCCTCTTTTATAAACTCCAAATCCATTTTCTCAACAACTGCTTCATCTTCCCAAATGAATAACATAAAGATAAATCAAATTTAACATGTCTAAGACTGACCTCATGATTTTCCAAATGTAAACCTATTATTTCTCCAGGATTCCACCTAATTGTACTAGCTAAAAACATGGTAGCCATGCTTATAGAAATAACTGCAAATATCTTTAGTTCTGCCTTGATTAAAATTATAGTTGATAACAAAGGTCAAAGAATAGAATGGAAATTGTTGACACAATTGCTTTTGAGCGTGCAAAACACTGGCTAGCCATTATCTTCAACTTAGCTGGATAAGGAAGGTCAGTAAATATTTATGTTTCAGTTGCAGTTCTTATGATATGTAGGTGTTTTAAATATTTTTTTGTACTAATCGTGCTAGTTGCATGTATTATATATCACTTGATATTAGTCAGATTCACTGAATGATACCTTGTCAGTTTATGAAATAGCTTCTGAGAGAGAATTCCATATAAATATTAAATAAGAGTTAATTATAATAGAAAGGAATATATATAGCCCTCAGATAGTTTTACAGATAGGTTAGAATAAACACAATTACCCTCAATTTCTCTGAATAATAAACCATTAGTTTACTACAAATAGTCACTTACCCAAGATGACTATTTGTAATAGATGAATTACATAGTTTTATTTATTTTACAATTTGGGTTCCTCTTAGAAGCAAGTAGATGGACAATATACCTACTCCCCACCCCTACCCCCCACCTCCCAAAAGAATGAGATCATTGTACTCGATCAGATCCCTCTAAGAGACAAGGCAGATGGAAAGACTGCAGTTCAGACACCTGAGACACATTCCACCTCATCCTTTACTGCAAAGTGGAAAAGGGAAGGCTTATGTACATGTCTAGGTATATTTCCTGCCCTTTTCAATAAATCAAGAGGAATAAGTCCTTAGTTACAAATTTGTGGGCTCTTGAACTTTAATTTGTTTAGATCATTGTGCTTTGAGAAAAGAGGCATGTTCTGCCCTTTCTCAGGTCTATGTAAGTGCTGCGGAGTTCTTGTTAATCGTCGTTACAAAGTTTGCCCTGTCTTACGGGGAAAAAAATACATTGAATTGAAAACCCTCAAAAGTGTCAAAAATAAATTGTAATTGTGATCATGGTTGTTTCAAAGATTCTCAACATTTTCAAGGTTTTACTATAAAAGCACCCTAAGGCATCAGATTAAAATTAATCAAAGCCTTTGCAAAGCTTACTGTTCTACAGACACAAGGAGAAGCAGGCTCCAGTGTTAATTCACAGGCTTCTAGGAGTCTGATGGGAAGGAATGGAGCCCAATATAGCTAAGTCAGTCTCCTGACATTATCCTGTGGCAGAGAGGGAGTAGGTGTTCTCTGTGTGGATCCTTTCCAGGGCGGGCCCATTAGTGCTGGGAAAAATGAACATGGCTGGTGTAAGGAAGCACATGAAAAACAGGAGCTACAAAAATGTTCACAGATCCGAATGTGATCCATTTAAAAGGACTCCCTCATCTCAACGCTCATCTGATCCTAATTATCACTTACTTGGTTTACCTCCTATTCACATATTATCCCTTATCTGGATTGTCCTCTTCTCCCGAACTTTATAATTTGGAGTAGGCCAGAGCTCTGTCTTTGATTTTTTTTTCTCGTATCCATCTGTGCTGACTTCATTCAGTCTCATGGATTTAAATGCCATCTATTTTGAATCTCCAGCCCAGAACTCTCCCCAACACTTGAGATTTGTTTACTAAATTGCCTACTGGAGTCTCCACTTGGATGTCTCAATATATCTCAAACTCAGCAAAATCAAAGTTAAACTCCTGATGTACCGCCCACCCTGTTTCTCTGACCCAACCTGGCTTCTCACAGCCTCCTCCATCACTCCATCCTTCCATTTCTTCAAGACAAAATTTTTGAGTCCTCTTTTTCCTACGGCCTACATCCAATATGCTAGAAAATATTTTTAAAATATATTCAAGGTCTGATTGTTCTCCATAATTTCTACTATTACTACCCTTCTCTGATCCATTATCATTTGTCATTTGAAATATTTCAACGGGCCTGCTAACAGAACTTCTTGCTCATATGCCCAACTCTGTCAGAGCACAGCAAAGGGTCCTTTTACTATGCAGGTCAGGTTACAGTCCTCAGATCATTTCTTTCAAAGCTCTCTAATGGCCCCTCATACAATGGCCTTCTAAGATATACATCAGATGTCCCCACTTCACCTCTCTGGCATTATCTCTCCCTCACTTCACCTCTCTAACTAATCTCCCCTTGTTTTTTCTTCTCCAGCCACAGGGCCCTCTTTGCTGTTGCTCAAATATTCAGCCAAACACCTATTGTACAGCTTTGTACTGTTTCCTCTGCCTGAAACAGTCTTCCCCCAGATATCCAGATGTCTAACTCCTCACATTTTTCTCAGGTGTACCTTTTTGAATTAGATAATGATCCTGTTGAAAAGAGTGGGCCACCACCACTAGCCCACCACGGTTGCCATTCCCAATAATAAGTCCCTCTCATGGTGCCTTAGGTTTTTTTCCCCATAGCATTTACCATTTACCCATTTCTAGCATTCAGTTCATTTTATTTTTATTGTCTACTCCCATTCTCATAATAGAATATAAGCTCAATGAAGGAAAAGGCCTTTCTTTTATAGTTGATATATTCTAAACACATAAAATAAAGCTTGACTCTGTGCAGGTTCTCAATAAATATTAGCTGAGTTACTTAATTGAAATATTACATATTTATATAAATTATTTATATTCAGTTGTATCACTTAATGTTTAATTCTCTCCTGGACTGTAAACTCAATAAAGGCAAGTATTATGCCTGACTTGCTCACCACCTACCCCTAATACTAAGTATACTATGTCGCATAGAGTAGGCATTCAGAAAATGTTTGTTATATGAGTAATCACAAAATATAGCAATGACAGATCCTTTATAAATTACTCAAAAACTATACATAGAAAAGATCTACATGTGTTTTAATCGTGAATGATTTTGGATTCTGAACCCTCTCATTATATTATTCCCCAAAGGGTCATAAAAGCAGTCAGCTGTTATGTCTGCCCCATAGCTAATACATTAGTCAATCTATCACTCAATCCATCAGCCAACCTTAATGAGAACTTTGAGCAGACCTTGTTAACTTGCAAAGTCCCTTGTCTTGATTCATGGAAATATTCAAAAGACTGATCCTTGTACCTAATAACTATATCATTCATTTAGTAATTAACCGGACCATTTTTATAATAATTCTAATAATCTTTTTTTTGTATTAATAATTTAATTCCTGGTGTTTTCACTCATGTGCTCATGTATGTCTCACATTTCTTTCTAATCAGGTCACAGGCTGCTTGAGATCAGGACCTACATCATATTACTTTGAATCTTAATTACATAATATTTTAATTCCTTGTGTTAAGGATGCATAGTCATAAGTTC
The DNA here is from genome assembly GCF_001890085.2 of Hipposideros armiger. Lineage (NCBI taxonomy): Eukaryota > Metazoa > Chordata > Mammalia > Chiroptera > Hipposideridae > Hipposideros > Hipposideros armiger. Next base: position 85,266 of record NW_017733060.1, on the reverse strand, counting down.
AGATGTAACTTAAATGTCTAAAAATCCTAACCCAAGCTGATCCTAAATACCCTGAAAAACAAATTATGTCACTACTAGAGTTACCAAATATTCCAATTACCTCAGAGGGACCCTGGAAAGAAGTAGATAAAATTGGTCTACAATACTATTACCAGAGTTATGAAGCAGCCCAAGAGTAGTGTTAAAAACAAAATTCAACCAAGTAAATTTGAAAATCTAATTGGCTCTATTAAGTGATTCATGAACTGGCAGCATCCTAGCAATTAAAAAAGGTGCATTGAGGGGTTGTACAAAAATGGAAGGTTTTTATAGGAAGAAGGGTGTGGCAAGGGAGCTATTTACAAAAGAAAAGAAAGGATTATTTTTAGACCAGGACATCTTCTTGGGGATTGGAGGGAAGCACCTAGAATGGCAAGAGGCAAGGTTTTTTTATTAGGCAGATTGGCTCTTTTTTCTTCGGGGGATGGAGAAGGCCCACACGACAGATTATTTTATTGGTGTTGACCAGAAAATTCCAGACTGCTTGATTAAGACTATATTTCTGGAACAGGTTGAAAAAGCAATTATATCAGGTATTAAATCTAGGTTTGGTATCATGGTCTTTAGCATAAGCGATGCAGTTTGGGGCCTGTGGTTTTCTTCTTTAACAGCAGGAAACATTTCCAAAGACCTCAGTATAGAGAGATAACCTTGGATAAGTCTAGAATGAGAAAAGGCTTCGTGTACACAGGACAAAGGAAACAAAAGTCCGACAAAAAAACTTGTGGTTTCAGCAAAATACAATTAGGCAAAAGCAAGGGGGTCAGAGTGGGCCATAGCCATTTACCTAGAAAAGTTGAGTTTCAACTGTTAGAACTCAGTATATTCTTCTAAAGTGTTCTGTTTTAAATTCAAGTCTCCAAGAATGCCTGCCAATAAGTCTCAAATTCATTAATGAAAAAGTGATATAAAGATGCTTTTATAATTCAGCAACGAGCATCATTCATCTCTTTACTTTCCTTGCCTCCTCCCCCCACCACCCCGCCTCTCTCTTTTCTGGATGAACTAAGAAGAAATGTTAGCTCTGACAGAAAACTGAAGACTTGAAGTATTAGATGGAAGACTCATTTTACAAAGACCTGAATTGTCTGCCCATTACCGCTGATCCAATTTGAAGTAATAATTTAAGGGTGGAAAACTGTCTCGTTATCTGTAACTTTTCATCAAATTATTCTTAAAGATACTATAATTATTTTTATTATATGCTTTGTAAGTTAATGTTTGAGTACCACCATTAAAAGAGTGGTATTTCAGAATGAAATTTTATTGAATTTGTTCATCAAATCTGTGTGATAGAAATGATAATAGAATGTTCTCTTCTTCCAACTCTGAGATAGTATTAATGAGTCATTTTTGAATCAGTTTTCTTTCTTTTTCCAGCAAAGAACAACTTTTCCACAGCACAGGTACAGAAAGAGGACTAGACAAAAACTTCAGAGTAGGCTTGCTATGTGATTCTAAAATGTTCCATAACATTTAAGAATGACAATAACTATCCTTCCCTTCTTCCAGGTCATTATGTAGGCCTAAACTAATATAAAGTCAAACAGCTACATATTGAAAGGCCTATTTAGCTAAAGAGATATCCATGGTGTTTGTCAGGAGTGGGAGCAGGTGGTGGAAATGGCATTGTTGTTTTAGAAAATAAGTTTTATTCCAGAGAAGCAAATGGTGTCCCACACAGGGGTAAGCATTTTTACTATACAAAACCTCTTACTTTCTATCTTATTTCTAGATGATATACACACCTACCTCAAATACAGACTTTGTCACACATAACCCCTTATACGTTATGACACTTTTATTGCTAACTTAAGAAAATCACAAGCCACTTTGATTGAATCATAAAAGGCATCTGTTATAACAAGAAATTCTTCATTCCTTCATAAAAAAATAATAATACATTCAAGTTAGTTTTTCATTTTGAAGCAGTGGGTAAGGTAAAACAGATGACAATTTACAAAGACACAGATTCAACCATCTTCACAAGACAAGTAGTCATTCATACACCTGTGTCACAATTGCCCACAATTATAGACTAATCGCAATTATATTACTAGCTTAAGTTGGCGGGCTTAAATACCCACAAAAGTCACTTACTAAAGGCCCAAGTTAACATGAAAGCAATTCTGGAAAAGGGTAAGTCATGAAATTATTACCATTACATTTTCATAAAATGTATCAAATCAACTAACAGGGCATCTTACAGTAGTAACTTGTGAGAATGGAAAATAAACTGGTGAGTTTTTCTTGAGAGAATTAGGTCAAAATATGCCCAATGATTTAGTCTACAATTTGAGAAGGCAAGGTCAGTTGTGGCAACACTAGAGTGGAACCTTGCTCAATCAGGAAGTAACACGAAGGCACTTGGATATAAGGTGCTGGGCGGAGAAGAGAGCAAAACAAGAGAATATCCCGAATCAGGTGACAGAAACATATGAGGTATGATAAAAAAAAATACAGTGAATGTTTAAATTAAAAAAAAATTATTATAGTAAAAGACACATTGCCATTAACCCCCCTCCCAAAACACTCCCCCTCACATCAAACACACTTATCTCATCATTTTTGCCACTTTCTGAAGCAGTTCTGAAAGTTCCCTTTCATGGTGTCTTTAATTGTGCTATCATGGCTGCCTTGATGTCCTGAATCGATTCAAAACATTTACCTTTCAAAGTCATCTTAACTTTGGGGAAGAGCCAGAAGTTGCATGGTGCCAGGCCCAGTGAATAAGGTGGAAGAGGACACACCATAATGTTTTTATTTGACAGAAATTGCTGTATACCAGAAGCGATGTGTTACATGGAGGCTTTCCATTGTGATCATAAAATATGGTGAATGCTGCTGCTGAGTGCCACCAATGGAAAGGCAGGAAATGGCGTGTCAAACCTTAGTAACAGTGTGTGACAAGTTTCAACTTGTTCAACGCAGTCAATCAGATGTGAGCTATGGTTAAGAGAAGGTGTGTTTTAAAGTGTGCCATAAATCACCCTCCATCATGACAACACTCTGTGTCACACATCGCTTCTAGTATATGGCAATTTCTGTCAAATAAAAACATTAGTGTGTCCTCATCCACCTTGTTCATCAGATCTGGCACCATGAGACTTCTGGCTCTTCCCAAAGTCAAAATGATTCAGGACAACGAGGCCACAACAGTGTAACTAAAGACACTCATGAAAGAGGACTTCCAGAACTGCTTCAGAAAGTGGCATGAATGATGGGATAAGTGTGTTGAAAGTGAGGGGTAGTATTTTGAGGGGGATTATAAAAGGCAATGTGTCTTTTACTGTAATACATTTTTTTAATTTAAACATTCACTGTATTATTTGATCATATCTTGTAGCTAAGATATATTCCACTTAGTTTTATTCAGCATTTTAATAATATCTCAGTTTATAATGTGCTCTTACATACATTGTATCTTATTATATTGACAGCCATATTGTAAGAAATATTGGCAATATCATCACCCCAGACAGGGGAGGCCATCATTATAAATTATTAATGAAGAAATTACAGTTCAAAGAGATTTTTGTCTTTAACATATTCATTTATTACAAAATCATTTTATGAGAACCTAGTACTGTAATGGGCTTTGAGAATAATGTACTCAGCAAGATAGATATGATTTCTTATCTAATGGAAATGACATTCTAGTGGAAGATTCTGATAATAAGTAGGCAAATAAATATGATTATTCTCAATTGCAATAACTGTTATATAGAAAAGAAACAATATGTAATAGCAAGTAATTTCGAATATGGCTGTGAGGAAAACCTCTTTAAAGAGATGATATATCACTGAGACCTGAAGGATGACAAATCATTAACCACTCAAACTATAGGAGAACATTGTTACAAGAGGGTAGGAAAGAATATACAAAAGTTCTGTGGCAAAAAAAAGATGTTAGGAGATTGGTATCTATGGAGTCATGGAGGCAAAATGCAGGCCTAATCCAACTATGGCCTTCAGCTTTATTATATTTTAATTTTGCCTATAGCCAACTCTAAAGCAAATGAAATATAATCCAGAAATCTCCCAACAGAGAGATTTCAAGAGGTCTTACTTATACTTGGAGGTCACCAGTGGTTACCATGGGTTATGATAATGATCAGTTTCTGGCCTAACAGCCATGAAAGTGGCTAAATCAACTTTGCTGAAAATGCCACAATCAGATTTTATAATCAAAGGGCTTTAGTTAATGCAATTTTTTCTGGAACCAAGGAAAGTAAAATAGCATAGTAATCAAAAGCATAGTCCTTGAAGACAAAGACCATGATTTGAATACCAGTTCTGTTACTGGCTATATAACCTGAAGAAACTTTGATGGTCTCACTGAGTTTTAGTTTTATTTTCCATACTATCATGCAGGATTGATATAGGGATAAAATGAGGGAAGGCATGTAATTCACCCTAATATAGAACTTTGTAAGAGAAAAAAGTCTCTGTCTTATCTAACATTAATTCTTTCTTTTTCATTGAATGTGTCTGGTCCTCTCCTAAATTTCCTAGGCCTATCTTGCCCCAACATGGCTGCTTTTGTGAAATCATTTTTTTCTTATTCTCAGTTTTTGGATATGGACTTGTTCAGCTTAATTTTTTTTTAATCTGTTCTACACAGAACCACATAGGGGATTAGGCTGGTTAGATAACTGCATGAAGTATCAATTGTAACTACTCTTTATCCTAGGCAGTACATATCTTCATCAATTTTATTATCATATGAAAATTTATGTTTTGATAGTATTTTAGATAAAGATTTTTGAAGAATTTTCTTCTTGAGACTGCATCATAAGCAAAATATGTCATTGTTATCACTGTTAAGGTTTGTATATAAAATGTGCATTTAAAATGTTTAAAGGAAATTAAATTTAGAAGCAAAGAAGGAATTCTAAATTTGTGTGATGAAATAAAAAATGAGAAACTGGAAAACGCAACAAGTAGGATTCTGTGTTACACTGCATTCAGTAGATTTTGTTTTAATTCAGCGAGCCATAGCATTTCTCAAATTTGGTAATATTTGACATTCCAAATAAGATATTAGATATCACTAAACAAGTTCATTATATGAAAAACACTAAAAAGTTTCTATAGTAGCTCTCACCAAATAAACAGTGATGTTATAAAAACCAAATTTATAAATCTCAGAAAGCTATAATTCATATATACTTTCAAACACATAAAATCAAATATATTAGTGCTCATACCATGTTTAAAGTTGTTTCTCCACGTGTACAATAAAGAGCTTAGCACTGTTCAAAAAAGCTTTGCAACACAGCTTACTATATAGGAGAATTTAGAAATTATGTTAATTTTGAACTTTAGTTTCTTAAGATGCAATAGGTCACCTATCATCTGTTTTGTTTTCCATATTGGTAAGGCTAATTTTATAATATAAAATCTCTAATCACTTTGCAATGTGTAGAGACTTTCAGTGGTACATGGTACGAAGCACTTAAATAATAATACCTTTGATCTACTGTTAGGGGTGGGCGAAGGTTTGTTTAATGATGTTACATAGGAAATGTTTTGGTGTCCATATTTCTGCTCAATCAGGAAAGAGTTTTAGTACTAAAAAGAGTACCATAAAACACTTCTTCTATCAACACACAGGTGTAGAAATCAACACACAAACCTAGCATCCAGAGTACTCAGTTTAAAACAGAGTTGGGCACAGTCATTCCAAGAATATAGCTAAAGCAGACTATAAGCATTTTACAGAGTATTGTAGAAAGTTTTCTTCTCTGGACAGAGGTTTGTAACTGCC
>NW_017733060.1:77359-78817 GCF_001890085.2 Hipposideros armiger | reverse complement strand
AACTGACGTGAATGTTATATAATATTTTATCTTGTTTGAATTTGTTCTCAAGATTTTAGAGTCACAGTATATTCATGAATGAAGAGATTTCATCATTCACATACCATCAACATCTCTAGATATTTTCTTTATCTCTATTCCTATAAAACTTGCTCATTTTTTATGGGTTGGACAAACGCCACCCATGCGGTGGTATAGACAAATAGAATATATTGGACTGATTGTCTTCAGAAAGTCTGTCCAAACACCATAAATAGAGTCAATTATTCATACTGAATTACGAACGTTAAGGTCTACCAGCTGGCCAAAAGGACACAATGGAGACATTGTCAAACTCTGCCCCTACTGGTGCATTTCCTATTTGTGGCTTCCCAACAATTATAAACAAAACTTTCTTTCCAGGGGCATCATGTGCACCATTGGGACTTAACTTCTTGTGTGGAAACCAGGCATTAACTTGTTTTCCTCTCAAAAACACTGTAAGTTGCACCTTAGGAGTGGTCATTAGAAACAGTCATGTGTTTAAGAAAGCACTGCCATTAGATTACATGGCCCTCAGATGATTGTGGAAATCTCTCAAAAAATGAGCTACCATTTAGTTAATTGGAGGAGCTACCTGGAGGGATAACAGACTTGTTTTGTATATAAACTATGCAGGCAGTTATCGCTATAGTGTGGTCACCTAATTAGAAAGGTGGTATGAAATTTGTTCCTGACTTTAGCTAAATAGTCAATGATACCACTTTAGTCCTGGAAGTCATCAGGTCAACTCAATTCACTGGCCAGGTTGTAATGGATAGATAGATGCAGATCAAGGTGGGGTCTGTGCAATTGGTAATACACTCTTCTCTACCTGGATTAACGACTTGGGCCAACTAGAGAGGTCAATACAGAAACTGAAGGAGAAATATACCTAACTTTCTAAAATAGACTCTAGTGGTTTATGAGTTTTGTTCTACTTATTGGATCTGGGACCCGGGACACATGGTTGAACTCAACACAGAAAGTCAACATCTCCTGTTTGGAGTCCCGTTGGTAGTTGCTTTAATTAAATGCTTTAGGAGGCTAATTAATAGATTGGTCTCAGCCTCTGTTAGATTATTCATAGTCACCAACCTTCTTGGAAAATTTCCCAGAACCCAAGATAATGTAGAAAAGAAGCATGTATATAATTGGGAAACAATTCTCTATTTGTGTCTCCCATTGCTACAAATCTTGCCAATGATGTACTGCCTCTCCTTTTATCCTGGACAATCTTTTCAAAGATGTTTGTGTCATGAAGAGCCTTGGAAGATGGTGCTGCCTTGCACAGCAAAGGACAGGTTTGCTTACAGACTTGGAAGATAGAGATAGTGTCTCTCTCTAGAGCAAAAAGTAGTCATGCTTACTTTCTAGTATAATAATATAATTTTTCCCTCTGGGGTAAAATGACAGGCCTCCTTACTACCCATTATAAAA
>NW_017733060.1:70096-72684 GCF_001890085.2 Hipposideros armiger | reverse complement strand
TGCTCCAAGTAGGACAACCTCAGTTTTGTCACTTTTGCCTCCAGCACTGTTTCGGGCTTAATTTGCTCTAGGGTCCACTTATTTGTCTTTCCAGTGGTCCAGGGTATCCATAAAGCTCTCCTCCAACACCATATTTCAAATAAATCCTTTTTTTTTTCTATCAGCCTTCTTCACTGTCCAATTTTCACATCCATACTAGTAATTAGGAATACAAAGCTTTGGATGATCTTAGCCTTAGTCTCTAATGACACATCTCTGTTATTGATGACCTTTCCTAATTCTTCCATTGCTGCCCTTCTGAGTCTCACCCTTCTCTTGATTTCTTGGCATAGACAATACAATAAAGAATAAACATTTCACTCAGGTACAAGACTAGTATGTGTGCACTATTTTTTTTAATATAACAGTGTTAAAATGGTCTTTGAATTTATATTTGACATGTGCAAGTAAGAAAACAATTTACTGGCTCTAATTTTTCCAATTAAAAGCCAAACTTAATTCTACTCACCTACTCTTCAATTTTGCCTTGTTTACCACTACAGATCAGAGAATATGGGTCCTCTTTAGGCTCTCTCTACTGATAGTAGAGATAGTAATTCCCTTATTATTGTTAAGTACTGAATCTTTCAATGAGCTATAAATCCTCTTATATTTCAGCATTTCACAAAACTTAACTACCCCTTTCTCATACATGGTTAAAACGTAGTTATTCCTAACTCCTTTGGTGAATTAACTCTGTTGGCTAACTACAATTAGTGTCTAATTCATCCTTGCAGGCGCCCCAGGAGACCACGCAGCATAGAATCAGACACTCCACAGGGGCATTACTGAGGTTTATATTTTCATGGTGATGGCAGGTTATATGCAGCACCTTCCCTGATTATTCTTCTAAGGCATCACAAAATCTGACATATTCTGAGGGATGTAATTTTTGAGGTCTCAATCAGGCACTTATTCAGGTCCAGAGCTCCTTTGTGAAAAGAATCTTGTTCTTGCCTGCATTACAAGAAGCCACGCTGCCATGTGCAGGTGAAATCCATGAGAAGACATGATCTAAGCTGCTCCGTGGTCATATTGGAGAATCAACATTGCCCATGATCATCACAATATTACAATATTACAATGATTCAGCAACATAGGGTGTAAACAACTAGAAAATGAGATCGCATGTCTGCTTTGTAATGCCTAACAAAACGTAGCTAAAAATAAATAGGGCCGGCCGAGTGGCTCAGTTGGTTAAGAGCTCGCTCCAGAGTTTGAGCTCTGAGCAACAGCGGTTCGAGTCCAGCCTGAGCTGAGCAGCCGCTGAGCTGCCAACAGGTAGCAGGATGGCTCAGCTAAAAAAAAAAGTTTANCAATCCATTTGAGGAGACATCACTAAAATTCAGTATGCAGACAAGCAAACATGCTATGTTCTTCTAAACCTAATTATCCAAATCTTCATTAATACAAGTAAAACAGCACAAAGGGAGCAGCAGCATTCAATTAAAATAATTATGAAACCTACAGCTCCCCCTGAAAGAGCACAAATAATTATATTTACAGGTTTTCTATCTCCATTAAAACAAATGTCCCTGTAGTAAATCTGAAAGTCATAATCCAAGCTGCACAAAGCTAAAATAATTCTAGGCATATCCAACCAGCTCTGATGCAAGTAGTTTTGAAGTTTGGTCTATTTTGAAACATTTCTTGGCAGTGATGGCTTCGTGGCATCTATTTTTCAATAGCAAGTCTAGGAGATTGTGTTTGCATAGCATTCTAAATAACATTGAAAAAAGTCAGACTTACCCATCAAAGAGTTGGAGTAGGGCTGATTGAGAAAGTAGCAGCACTCTCTCACTGGAAGCTACATGTTGTGGCTCACTATTCTTTTTTTTTCTTTTTCCTTTTTCTGAGACCACAGTTGGAGAACCTAAAAGCAATTGATGCAAAAAAGGATTTCATTGGGTTGAACGATATTTTCAGAAAGATTTGTTTTACAACCAAGTTTATACCTGACTCTCCTTTCCATTAGTTTTCTGCAAGTAGGGTAAAAGGTGGGAATAGAAGAACAAAGAAAAAATAAAAAATCTGACTAAAACAAAGTCTTCCCTTCACCTATCATCACACATGTACCAACTTTTGTTTTTAACATTTTTAATAGAGCTACTATTGCTATTTCTTATGTGGCTCTCCTCAGGCTGTACAATCCTTCAATGCCACACATCATCCATTTCACTTAGTTTATAAAGAATCCTTGTTGCTCCTCCCTACCTGTAAAACTAGATAAGGTGTCTACAACTGTAAAGTTAGCTGAGATAATTTTTAATGAAACTTCTAATTCTAAATTCTGAGTAACAATCGGTTTTTTTTAATGAGTTGCTTTTTTTTTAATCAATTGGACAACCATATAATTGGAATGTTGTAGGCAATTTGCACAATTGACTGACTTTTCTGTAAAAAGTTCCCAGATGAGTGTACAATTTCCTTTTAAAAAAATTTTATTCCCTAGATAATTGACAGAGTAAAGAGGATTCAACATAAAATGTTGCTACCATTTGCTCTAATGGAATCACTCTGTATCTTTATTGTAGGTATACAATTAGAAG
>NW_017733060.1:53388-66741 GCF_001890085.2 Hipposideros armiger | reverse complement strand
TTTGTCTGAGTTGTCAAGAAGCTCGGTGTTATGAGTAATTTTTACACTGAGACACAGCAACTTTCCCACAGCTCTGGACACTGAGAAGTCCAAGATGAAAGCAGATGCCAGCAGATTCAGTCTAGTGAGAGCCCATTTCCTGGTTCACAGGTGGTCTTCACTGTGTCCTTATATAGTGAAAGGGGTCAAGAGAATTCCCTGGGTTTCTTTAATAAGAGCACTAATCCTATTCAAGATGTCTCCATCCTCATGACATAATCACCTCCCAAGGCCCCACCTCCAAATATCAAAACATTGGGGATTAAGTTTCAGCATGTGAATATTTGGGGGAAGGAGACACACACATTGTCTACAGCAGATAACAAACCTGCAAAATGGGTATTATCATCAACCCATTTTACAAATGAGAAAACTGGCTTAAATAAAGAAATGATAATCTCAAGATCCAGCCATGTTGTCACAAAGGGCACTATTTCATCTTTTCCAATGGCAGACTAGTATTCCATTCTGTATATAAACCATGACTTCTTTATCCAATCATCTATCAAAGGACACTTTGGTTGAGATTATAATGCTAAGTGAAATAAGTCAGACAAAAAAAGTAGAGAACCATATGATTTCACTGATATGCTGTATATAAAACTGAAAACAACAAAGGAACGAGACAAAGGAAGAATCATAAACTCATAGACACAGACAATATTTAGTGGTTACCAGAGGGTAGAGGGGGAGAAGGGTGGTAGGTGAGGGTAAAAGGGATCAAATATATGGTGATGGAAGGAGAACTGACTCTGGGTGGTGAGCACACAATGTGATATATAGATGATGTATTACAGAACTGGACACCTGAAACTTATTTAACTTTACTAACATTTGTCACCCCAATAAACTTCAATTATAAAAAATAATAATAAAGAAAGAAATTAAATATCTTCCCCAGGGTCATGCTCTTAGTAAGTATGCGTAGCTCATATACAATTTGAATACAGAGCCAATTATTTTATCTACTGTGGTATCCGTCCTTTAAGGTTATTCATTTTTTTGTGTCAAATAATTTGGGGGTTTGGGGGGTGGGTAAAGGATAAGGCAAGGCAGAGAAAGAGCAATTTAACAAGTGATGCTTTTTATGTGATTGTTAATGATTTATTATGTTAAGATCTGACTTAATCGATTCTGATTCATAATGTAAAATACCCAATTGTACAAAATATAGCAATTGTTGTAGAGGAAAAAACTTTTGTCTACCCTTCTAGGTTCTTCTGGCTGGTCTAAGAATTATATTGACAAGAGACAGATTAACAGGAGAAAATAAAATTTAATTATATATGTATAGGGAATTCACATAAACACCAGAACCTAATGACAGGCAAAATGAGGTTTATGTGCCCTTTTGAGCTAAGAAGAAGCGGGTAGGGATCTAGGACTTCAAAAGGAAGGAAGGCAATTCACAGAAAGATGAAAAAAGCAAATGTTTGGCAAACAAACGTTGCTGGGCCACATAGACACAATGGGACACAGAAGAATCTTAACAAACTTTGCAGGTTCCTCCTTGTCTAGCACACCCGATTCATATTATACCACAGTTAACTATGGTGATAGCTCCCTTCCTGGAGCAAGTCCTCTATCTAAATTCTTTCAGGCAGGTAGGGGGAAGAACTGAGTCTTTTGTTTCTTAAAAATAAACAACTTAAAATAACCAATATCCCAAAAAAGGCATGTTTGAGGTGGTGGCAAACTCTGCTCCCCCTCAGTAGCTAGGTATCATTTAGAGAAAACCAGTCTGCTTCATGGCCACTCAAGATAGTAAACAAATTCAACTATTGGCTTGGTATGCAACAAATGAATGCACCCTTCATTATTATTTTTAAGTACCACATTTCAATTAAAGTACAGGGAAATTAGATTTTTCTACAATAAACTATGAAATGCATAAGAAATATACATAGTACCTACTAAGTGATGTAAAAAATATATTCAAATGTTTATTGGAAGCCCCTGTGGTTGATAATCTAAACATCACTAATTATAAATTTATACCTAATGTATTATTAATTTTGGTGTTATTTAAATTATTTCTCAACAAATATTAAAGATAAGCTAAACTGCCTAAATCTGATTTTAAATATGGGTTAATTTTATAACTGTATGACCAATACAATGGCTTCAAGTCAATATGATAAGCCAGATAGTCATTCCAGACGGCCTTTTGAGAATTGTTTTCGTTTTTGGCACTGCAGAGGCTCAAGCATCAGTACTAAACGTGGAACAGCAAAAGGAAATGCGTTCAGCATCTGTGTAGAAAGTGGACCCAAAGAGAAAATTTTCCAAAACTAAAAGCTACTCACATTTTTTTATTTATTATTTTAATTCTGTGACTTAAAAAACAAATTAAACTCCTTATAGCTTCATTTTATGGTCTATTATCCATTTCCAGGACAAACTATATTTGTGTCTTATTTCTGAAGGGTATTCCCTTTTGGAGCATGCACCATTCTAGTGTCTCATATTGCTTTATCTGATGAATTTCCCTTGTCATCATCACTTTGGGCTCTAGTTAGTGTTTCATGCAGGATCCATGTTTAAATATAAAAGGGTACAAAATTAAATTAAAGAAAATAATATCAAGGAAATTAAATAATCATAGACATTAAGGCTGGAGCATCTATTAGGTAACAAGCTGTTTCCTTACTAAAATAGTATTGGTTCTGACTATATAAACTTACATTGCAACAGGCCAGTGAATATAGGTCTAGTATGAACAAAATTCCATAAAAATTATGCCTGTTAAAAAAAATCCTGAAAATTATTATATAATAGAGCAAATCCTTTTTAATCATTATCTAATGACAACTTATATCATGTAGGGAGACTCTAGAATTCCTGTTATATTAACATAAGGGTTCAACCACTCTTGTCTGATAACACGTGGAACACCGGTCAGGAATCATCTAGTTCAATTTAAGAGTTGCAATCATACATATTTATTAAACATTTAAATGTGGGCATTATTTACATATTTAAAATGTTCCCATCATACTGCCTAAGATTTGACATTATATATTTTATATATATATATATATATATATATATATATATATTATATATATATATATAGCATTTCACAAAACAGAGGTCTGTTTGACTTTAAATCTTTTTTTAAATATTCATAATTCCAGATTACTTGCATTCAGAGGATATTTAACTTCTCTTTTACTACTCTTTTTAGATATAAATACTAAAAAAAAGTAATAATAATACAGTTTCTCCACTCTTAACCATCCAGCAACAGATCATAAACTATTTTGAACTTGTTAGCAGATTAGACAAATACTGGCTCAAAACCAAAGAGTGTGCTTAAAACATACAAAAAAACACATGAAAACTTGACCCCCAAAACATCCAAATCAGATTATCTCTTTCTTTCCATCTAACTCTTCTACAACATAACACAGTTTTTAAAAATCATGTATATGGGGGATGGGTAGGTAGAAAAGAGGCATGACAATTTGAAAAAAAGTCAGTATTATTTTCTCAACTCATTTTTTAATTTTTAAAATCAATACATTTTAGAAAATCAAATCTAAAATTGTATTAAAAGGAAGTATATTATGACTAACTAGAGTGCATCCCAGAAATTCAAGGTTGGTTTAATATTCAAATTAATTTATGTAATTCACCATATTAACAAACTAAAAAAGGAAAAGAACATATAAATAGCTTAAGAATCAAAAATCTATTTCTGCATAGTCCAAACTTTATTTCTAATAAACACTTTTAGTAAACTTGATATAGAAGGAAACTTCCTAAACCGGATAAAGGGCATCTACAAAAAATCTACAGCTAACACCATATTTTATGAGGGAAAACCAAACGTGTTCCCTCTGTTAGGAGCAAGGCAGGATGACTCATCTCAGGATGACAGTATATTTAACATTATACTAAAGAGTCTAGCCAGTGCAATAAAACAGTAAAATGAAATGTACTGTTTCATTTTATAATACAGTAAAATGTACTGTAACATAGGAAAGTAAGGAATAAAACCATCTTTATTTTTTCAAGATATGATTACCTAGGTAGAAAGTCCTTCAGAATCTACAAAAAGCTACTAGGACCTGTGGGTGACTTTACCAAGTTTACAGGTCAATAGTATATGGGGTTGGGAAGTGGTTTCTCTATGTACCTGCAAAAAAGAATTAAAATTTGCAACTAGTGGGAAAATATTTGTAATATCATAAATACATGAAATATTTAGTAATAAATATAATGGAAAAATGTGCAAAACCTGTATACTGAAAACTATAAACTATTGCTGAGAAAAATTAAACACAGCTTAGTAAATGGAGAAATATACCACAGTCATGGATCAGAGGACTCAATATTGTGAAGATTGTCAGTTATCCTCAAATTTTTCTACAGATTTGATGTAATCTAAATGGCAATCCAGTGGGCTTGCATATTTTTTAATGGACATACTAATTTTACAATGTATATGGTAACACAAAGTACCTAGAATAGCAAAAAAAACTTTGAAAAAAATTTTTGAAGAGCTTATAATACCTAATTTCAAGAATTATAAAACTTCAGCAAGACATATATAGTAGCATTGGTGTGAAAGTAAAGAAACACATAATTGGAACAAAATAGAGTCTCTAAAAATATACCATCACATAAATGATCGACTTATTTTGAACAAAGTACAAAGGAAATTCAACGGTGAAAGGATAATCTTTTCAACAAATGATGCTAGAATAATTGGATTTCTACATGTAAAAAATGAACCTCTATCCATATCAAATAGTATATTTAAAAAGTTAACAAAAATAGATCATAGACCTAAATGTAAAATCTAAAAGAATAAAACTTCTAGAAAAATAGACAAGGAATCTTTGTACCCTTGTATTAGTAAAACTTTTCTTAGATATGAGAACAAATTTAAACTATACAAGAAATAATGAATTGTACTTCATCAAAACAAAGCACCTTAATCATCAAAACACAGAGTTAAAAGAATGAAAATAAAAGGCAAAGACTCAGAGAACATATTGGTAAGTCATATTGATGAAGAACCTGCATCTAATATCTATATAATGAACACACACACACACACACACACACACACATACACACACACATATATTACATACCAAACATCCAAAATGCAATAATAAGAAAGCAAAGAACCCAATAAAAACAACAAAAAAAAATGCCAATGGTCTTGAACCAACACTTCACCAAAAAAGACACAAATTGTAAATAACCACATGCAAAATACTCAATATGAGTAGTCATTAGGGAAATGGAAATTAAAACCATGTGATACCATTGCACACCTATTTGAATGACTAAAATTGAAAAGACTGACTATATCATATCTTGGCGAGGATGTGAAGTAACTGGTACACTTATTCACTGCTGGTGGAACTGTAAAATGGTATAGAAAATAATTTGTCGTTTTCTTAAAATTTAAACAAACATTATTTCACTCCTAGATATTTACCTAAGAGGATTGAGAGCAGAGTACCTATACACATAAATACTTCAATATGAATGTTTATAAGAGTATTATATTAACCCAAACTATCCAAATACCCATCAGGAGAAGAACAGATCAACAAATGTTGATATACTCATTATCTTAGTCAGTTCAGGCTGCTATAACAAAGTACCCTAGACTAGGGGGTTTATTAACAACAGTAATTTATTTCCCATAGTCCTGGAGGCTACAACTCTGAGATCAGGGTGCCAGCATGGTCAAGTGCTAGTGAATGGCCTCTTCTGGGTTGCAGACTGCCACCTTCTCATTGTGTGGTGGAACACCGAGAGGGGAAGCCAATTCCCTCCTGACTCTTATAAGACCATTAAACCATTCATGAAGGTTCTACCTCCCAAAGTCCCCACCTCCTAATACCATCAAATAAGAGGGGATGGAGGTAGTGTGTCAATATATGTATTTGGGGGCAGAAGTGGAGACACAAACATTCAGTCTCTAGCACTCATATGCTGGAATATTATTCAGCAATAAAAGGAACAAATTATTGATACACACAACAACATGGACGAATTTCTAAATAATTATACTGAGTGAAACAACCCAGGCAACCAGAATACATAGTGCATGACTCTATGTAATAAAACTATAAAATGCAAACTAATCCATAGTGACTAAAAGCAGATCCATGTTTGCCCGGGGTTGGGGTGAGAGGATGAATGGTGGAGGAAAAAACAGAGGAATATAAAAGAATTTGGGGAGGCAATAGACGTGTTCCTCATGTTCACATGTTCATTGTGAAAATTTCATAGGTGTATACATATGTCAAAATATAAAATTGAACATTTAAATATGGGCAGTTTATTGTAGGTCATTTAAACTCTTTAAAGACCACTAACTATAATAAATAAAATATATTGGTGGATTCTAATAAAAATTTAAAAATCAGGGCCCTTTCTACAGAAAATTATAAACAACTATTAAAATATAGATGTTGCAAAGGTGATATAAAAAATGGTAATACATGGTAGGCCTAACCTTCTCATTAGCCAAAGTAAAGATATAATTCAGCCACTCTTGTATTAATATTTTAGGAAAGACAAGGAGACTAAGGAGATGAGATAGAAACAGTATTTTTGGTCTTCTGTAGGGAATGGGAATGAGAATGATAACCAGAGAAAGAAATTGGCTGAGCAGAGCAACTAAAATAAAGATATGTTAAGGTTTTAACACAGGTCATAACAAAGTCCCCTAAAATTGCAAATCCAGGGCAGTAGTTTAGGTAATCAAGGGGCTAGAACAGTGTGTCAAGGATGACATGGAGGGAAAAGAGACTAGAAGTACATGAGCAGAAGGGAAAAAAACTAATTGAACCCAGGTGTGTCATTTAATATTTTTGCTAGGGCTGTCCCATGATGAATTGACTTAACAATTTTGCTATGTATTTCTTCATATAAAATTAATTGAAAATTTATTTTCATAAAACTAATTGAAAGTTTATTTTCAAACAAGAGTGTTAAAAACTGAAAGTAGATTGTGCATGTGTGTGTGTAGCCTTCTGTTTATTTAACAGCTTCTACCTTCACATATCCTCCCATTGGCCCAGACACGATTTTGTGGAAACTTGGCATTTCCTTTTATGCTAAACAGATTCAGATACATTGTGCAGACTTATAAGTCAGAACTTGACATCAGAATCATTTTGTGTGTCTGTAAAAGTCCTAAACTTTCCCCTGGTATATACACTGAGTAGAAACTACTCAAATTTTAGTACATACCTATAATTTATATCTTGCTGACTTCCAAAATGAACCAAAGGCAACACTCTAAAAGATATGATTTTAATTGAATAAATAAAAAAGAATAAAGAAACATAAATAAAGAATAAAGAAACATTGCTAGATTGAATTACTAAACATAAAATTTACCTGTTTTAGAAGAAATTAAGCTTATTTTATGCTCATTACATAATGAAAGTAAATATCAGATTTACAAGAGAGAAATATTTTATCAATACAAATGTCTAAAAGAGTTCATCACCTGTGGCAGAGCTTTTTACGAGTGCTATTGATTCTGTTGATAGCTATTTTTAGCAATGGTTTTATGGGATGTAAGTTTCTAAACTATGTCTCTTTTAAGAGCCCCAAACCCAGTTGTAACATGTATTCTTCCAGAAGGATTCTGTTGAGCACCTAGTACAGTGCCTATCTTACTTCTCATTAGTGAAAGGCCTCATGAAATGACTGGGACAATTATATGCCCTGATTTTCCCAGGACAGTCCCAATTTCTGCCTGTTGCCCCTGCTTACTGATTAACGGCAACCTTTCACTTTCAAGAGTGTGTCAGTTAGGATGATACATTTTATGGTCACCTTATAAATGGCTCACTTGTAATATTCGGTGACAAATATCCTAGACACATAAAAATGTAATAGATCCATAGTCCTTACAAGTGTTAAATACTAGGCTCTTTTAAAAATTGAGTTTATTTTATCTTAATTGATAACAATCAAGTAGATTGAAAAATATCAATATGAACTAAACAGCCATGTGAAAAATACTGAAAACTTGAAATTACATTATTTGTATAGCTTTTAGGGAAGTACATTTTTTCTGTCAGTTTTTTTCCTCACTCCTCATACCACCATTGTTCTTTAAAACATCTGTTATTGTTATATGCAAACTTCCTTGTATTTAAATATGTAAATATCATTCTGGCACTGTGCCTACTGATAAGAATGTTAGCTAAAGTTTTCCATGTTGAAAATTCATTCATAAAACACTGAGAATAAATGCACACTTTTTTATGTATGTTAAGGCTATTGTTTCATTGCCTCATTTGGAGTTTCAATTTTAGTGGCTAACAAGACTGTAAGTCAGAACCATGGTGAGAGAGAGATAATTGATGCCCTGGCACAGGACAGGGAGTTCACGGAGCACAGTAGGAAGGCTGCTGGCAACAGAAGACAGCAGGAGGGGCAGAATTCTCCCATCTATCAAAATTTTTATCGGGTCAGCAAACAGTGCAACTGTGTTTGTTGACCTGACCTTTTATTTCTGTGTGTTTAAGTAAAAAGACAAATAGTTCCTTTTCTGAAAATTCAGTTCTATAATAAACACACATTTTTTATTTTCCACAAATGCAGTCTACCTACATTTAGAGTATTCCTTCAAAGAATTCTTTGATTTCCTGGTTGACATACCGATGGACAAATATTGAAGTGTTTCCCTACATATGGGCCATGTTCTGATGTGGCACCAGGGTTCTGGCTGCAGAGGTAAGATACGAGTATTTACTCAGGACCACTGTTGGTAGAATGGCCAAAGGATGCCAAGAAAGAGCTGGGGTGAATGCCAGGGCCAAATATTATTTGAAGGTTCTAAGAGAAAAGTGTGCCCAAGAGAGAGCAAAATAAATAAGAACTAAAATTACTGTGTAAAGTTAGTTAACAGTAAAAAATAGGAGCAATTGGTGAGCATTAATGTCCATTTTTTTATGTAATTGAAATGACCTTTGATGACCCTAAAATACTGAGTAGGGTCCTATATTTAAAGCAACAAAGGCCTCCTTCCCAAAAATAGTTTTTTCAACATAATGAGATGTATTAAGCACCCAACTGTTTGAATTAAACCATAAGTGATCATTCAGCCTGTTTAATAAGGAAAATTAACTGTTTTTCTTTTCTTTCTTTCTTTCCTACATTACACACATAAAAGACATACAGTTATTGTCCGCCTACTGTAACCAGGGCCTATTCTAAAACAGCATTCATTATTTATTAGAATGTCTACTATGTGCCAGGCACTGTTCCAAGCAACAGTGATAAAGAAAAAAAAAATAGAAAAGACATATCTATTATGAAGCATATGTTGTAGAGAAAAAGACAGACAATAAGCAAGGTAAATAAGTGAAATATATATGTATTAGATCAGCGGTCCTCAACCTGTGGGTCGTGACCCCTTTGGGGGTGAAACGACCCTTTCACAGGGGTCACCAGGTACTCATATGTGGGCGTATCTGCATGTGGGCCTGGAGACGGATAGAGGAGCGGTGTCTTGGTTCCTAAGACCATCAAAAATATGTGTTTTCTGATGGTCTTAGGTGACCCCTGTGAAAGGTTGAGAACCGCTGTACTAGATAATGATGATCATCAAGAGAAAAATATAAAACTGGAAAAGGGATGGGCACTGACCTTTTAGACTAAGTAAGGAAGGCCTCCCTGGAAATGTGACATGTGAGTATAGACAGAAGCAACTGAGGGACAGAGTCTTGTGGATATCTGAGAAAAGAATACTCCAGTTTGAGGGCATAGATGGTTCAAATGCCCCAGGTGAAAAATGCTTGACCTATGAGAAGCAGAAATGTGTTAGAAACACAAGAACAGCTAGAGAAGAGGGCAGAGTGGTAACTGGGTGAGGCTGTGTGGGAGTTTATGAAGAACCTTGCAAGGCAAAGAAATGATCTGGCTTTTATTCTGAGTCACATGAATAGTAATTACAATGTTTTAAAGAGGGGAGGGATGTGATTTTTTTTATTTTTGGGTTTTATTTTTTTATTTTTTTTAGCTGAGCCATCCTGCCACCAGTTGGCAGCTCAGCAGCAGCTCAGCTCAGGCTGGGAATCAAACCGGTGACCCTGTTGCTCAGAGCTTGCACTCTTGAGAAAGCTCTTAACCAACTGAGCCACTCTGCCGGCCCTAGGGATGTGATATTGACTTATGTTTTAACAGGATCTCTGACTTCTCTACGGACGGAAAACGGAAGTGGGGGAAGAGTAGAACCAATGAAACCAGTTAGGAACCCATATAAAACCAAAGCAAGAATTGAGAATGGCTTGAACTAGGATAATATCACAGGAGGTGGTAAGAAGTTACCAAAGTGAGGATATACTTTAAAGCACACCTGAATTTGCTGATGTGAATGAGTGCAAGAAAAATAGAGGAGTCAAGATAAATCCGTGGTTTCTGGAGTGAAAGAGAATTTCCATTCAACTGGATTGGGAAAACTTATAGAAATAGAAATTTTATTAACATAACCAAATAAGAGTTTTATGAAGCTCTTTGTTAAATTTGTTTTCATATTTCCCTAAAAAAAATGTAAAATAATATCTTTCACCTCAAAAACAAGAGATGATTCATATAATCAACCAATGGCAAAATGACACTGGGGCGAGTAATTGTATTGTAGTGATCTACAAAAGTTGGAGGAAATTATAACATTTGAATTAAAAATAGAATTATTTATTGTCCAATTTGCTAAAGTTTTACTCCCAGGAAAATTATTTGAAACAAAACTATTTTTTTAAATGGCTGTACAGAATTTTCCTTGATTCTAGATTTAGAACTTCTGCTTCCAGAAAAATATGAAACACAAACCTGACTATGTACATCTCTGCCTACAAATGACCTCAAAGATTCTCATGTACAAGATGCCCAGGTTCCTTAGGATGACATTTGAAAGTATGACCTGGTCTCTGTTTAATTTAGATTATTAGTCTCTAGACTAATTTCCTTCAATCCCTGCCTCACTCCTTTGAGAAAACAGGGCATGTTTTCTTGTCTTCATGCTTTTTTGCACCAACTGCCTTCACTCCATCACCTTTATCTAGTTAAAACACTCTTTCTAGATACTACTCATGAATTAAGTACTTTAAGGGCCTCGTCTCCATCCCACATATCAGGCTAAATATCTTCCTCTGGACTACCAAATCTATACACAGAGAAAAGACATAAAGTTGGTCAAGGGTCAAAATGCCCATGTCCCAAGGCCTAAATTTTTCTCTTAATTTCAGCTGGGACCTCAGGTAAATGCTCACTTAACCCTCTTAAGTTTCAGTGTCCTCATTTGTATTTCAGGAATAAAAATAGCACCCACTTCATGGAGTTAAAAAGAATGAGTGGAATGCAGCTTCAAAACTGCTATTATTATTATCATTATTGTAATTAATATATCCATTTTGCCACTGTAAGGTCCCATAGAAATGAACATGTATTAGGTTTTTAGGTTTTTAATAAGGCGTTGTTGACTGGAACTGTTCTCTTTTGCATATCTAACATTATTTTTAGTTAAAATGCAAGAAACTAGACACCAAATGGTAGATGCTGTGAAGCTAAAAAGTTAGAATTATGTAAACTCTTGTCAAGATTTAATTTTCTTCAGTTACTATCGAGATACGTTTCAATATATTTACATATTTTAATTTAAATTGCCTTGAGTAATAAATTTTAGAGGCAGATAACTGAAATTTATTATCGTTAGAATATTACTCTTCTCTGTATAATTAAGCTATAAAACCTGTCATGTCTACAGGAAAATCAATTTGTTTTAAATCTTTAAAAGTTATGTTTTCATTTGATGTAATCAAGAAGAAAAATTAAGAGTGTCTAAATTCACTTTACTTGCAAACAAACAAAAATGGATCCCAAACAGATTTACTCAGCTATTTTCTGCTAGCAGCTATGAGCAGCCCATCTCAATATTCCTGTCATCTTTTTATTCAACACCGACTTCCTTCCTATGCTGTCCTAGTCACTTTGCATTCTTATGCCACCAACTCCAGCCCACTCCTACCCTCTTCACTCTCAGTAGATGATTTCCATCAATGCTTGCCTGAGGAAATATTGTGTTGTTGGAAAAGTCATGACATATTTTTTCTATGTTTTTTGTTGCAAAAATGCGTCATGACTTTTCTGACAACACAATAAATACCATATATTCTCTCAACTTTCCACCCGACCTTGATATTTCCAAATAGGCTTCTGAGATGACGCTCTTCCTAAGCTGACCCTATTCTCCACCTCTATCTCACAAATTTTTCATCAGTTACCTTTTCTTTCTTCTGCATCTTTAATCTTTCTCTTTACAATTTCTTTCTGTTTTACAATTTCTTTTTTTTTTTTAGCTGAGCCATCCTGCCACCTGTTGGCAGCTCAGCAGCTGCTCAGCTCAGGCCGGGACTCGAACCACTGTTGCTCAGAGCTCAAACTCTTGAGCGAGCTCTTAACCAACTGAGCCACTCGGCCAGCCCCTCTTTACAATTTCTTAAATTCCTTCTACAAAACGGTTCAAGGTCTCATAGTCCTTAAATAACTTTCCCTTGATCATTTTTCCTTCTCCAGCTCCAGCACCATTTCTCTCTGTTCATTTTTCTACAATATTTTTTTAAAAGATAAACCTACATTTATTCTGTTTGGATTTTTAAACTCTCACTCATTTCTGAATCTTACTACAAACATGGTATCTACTCTCATGCCACTAAAAGTATTTGTTTGTAGTCCATGACATTTCTAATTTGCAACTGCTACTTAACAGTCCTTTCTCTTTATCACATAGCCTGTTTCACCTCTCTGTAATATCTATTTATTTTGGTCATGTCTTCTTCTGAAATTTTATTTCCTCATCTTCCATGACACAGTTCTCTTCTAACTTTCCCCTATATTCATTCATCCACTCTTTTTCAGTCTCTTCTACTTTCTAAACACTGTTACTAACTACCTGTTCTTAAGTTCTTTCCTGCCTAAGATCTACCCAAGCCACATCATGACTTTAAATTCTATCTAGTCACCAAATACTTTTAAATCTGTAGCCCTAGTTCTCTTCTCTCTTCTCCAGCTTAGAATTTTCTTGTGAGCTACAGATCCACATTCCCAAGTACCTCATAGGTGTCTCTAGATGGACATTTTCGAAACTGGCCTCTTTTCCAGCATTTCTTACTTCTGTTAAGGGAACCACCAACCTACAAATCTACAGTAGCTAAAATTCTGAAAACCATGTTAGACCTTTCTTCTTCTGTCTTCTAATCTATTTGTTCAACAATTTTTGTGGATTCTGTGTGTGTGTGTGCGTGTGTGTGTGTGTGTGTGTGT
>NW_017733060.1:42047-47168 GCF_001890085.2 Hipposideros armiger | reverse complement strand
TTTTTTTTCATAGAAAAATAAAGTGGGAGGACTGACACTATCCGACTTTAAGACTTACAATAAATCTACAATAATCGAGACAGTCTGGTATTGGGGTGGGAAGATAAATACATTAATGGAACAAAATAGAAAGCCCATAAATATACACTCTAACATATAGTCAACTGATCTTTGATGAAGGAGCAAAGACAATACAATGGAACAAAGACAGTCTTTTCAATAAATGGTGCTGGAACACCTGAACATCTACATGCAAAAAAAAAAAAATGAGTCTAGAACAGATCTTAACATCCTTCACAAAAATTAACTCAAATGGATCATAAACCAAAATATAAAACACAAAACTATGAAATTTCTAGAAGATAACATAGGAGAAAGCCTATATAACCTATCTAATTTTTTTTAGA
Organism: Hipposideros armiger; assembly: GCF_001890085.2. Classification (NCBI taxonomy): domain Eukaryota; kingdom Metazoa; phylum Chordata; class Mammalia; order Chiroptera; family Hipposideridae; genus Hipposideros; species Hipposideros armiger. Next base: position 46,761 of record NW_017733060.1, on the reverse strand, counting down.
TACAACACCAATGATGTGATTTATAAAAGAAATAATTGATAAGCTGAACTTTATTAAAATTTAAAAATTCTTCTCTTTGAAAGACATCATGAGAATTAGGACACAAGCCACAGACTGGGAGAAAATATTTGCAAAAGTACATAGGCTGTTAATCAAAAGATACAGAGAACTCTTAAAACTGAAACAATAACAAGCAACCCAATTACAAAATGGGCCAAAGACCTTAACAGACACCACACTAAAGAAGATACACACATGGAAAATTAGCATATAAAAAGATGCTCCAAATCATATGTCATCATGAAAATGAAACAACAATGAGAAACCACTGTACACCTATTAAAATGGCCAAAATCCGAAATACTGACAACATTGAATGATGATGAGGATATGGAGCAACTGGAATTCTTATTACTGGTGGGGATACAAAAAGCACAGCATCCAAAATGGTACATTTGGAAGACATATGGTCATTTCTTACAAAACTAAACATTCTTTTATCTTAAGATCCAGCAACTATGCTCTTTGGTGTTTACTCAAGGCATTGAAAGCTTATGTTCACATAAAACTCAGCACACAGATGTTTATAGCAGCTTTATTCATAACTGCTAAAACTTAGAAGCAACCAAGATGTCCTTCAGTGGGTGAATAAATTGTGGTACATCCAAACAATGGGATATTATTCAGTACTAAGAAAAATGAGCTATCAAGCCATGAACAGACATGGAAGAAACTTTTTTTTTTTAATATTTTTATTGGGGAATTGGGGGATGGAAACAGTGCTGGGGAATTGGGGGAAGGGGAACAGACAAGTTGCTGTCCTTTTGTTCTTCAGTCTAGTTGTGGAGGACGTTGCTTCANATTTAATAAACTATCTGAATATAGGATAACTATACAAAAATATATTTGTTTTTAATACAGAGGTAAATACAGCTAGAAAAATAACTTGAAATATGTCTATAAATATTAAAAAAATTGTTTAAATCTTTACAGGTTAAAGTACAATTTTTAAAAATTTTAACTCCTAAATAAATGACATTTTTACTAGGCTCATGCACAAGAAAATAATATCATAAGGATGTGAGTTCCTTGGAGCAAAGTATTTATTCATCTTATATTATCTATAATATATAGTTGAGTGCATTACACCTAGTAGCTACTCTACAAATGTCTATTGAGTGAAGTGGGTAGGTTTTAGAATGTCTTAAAAATGAGCTAATCAATGGATATTTCATGTATGCATGATTAATAAGTTCTAGAAATCTGCTGTACAACATGTGTCTATAGTTAACAATACTGTATTGTACATTTAAATTTTATTAAAAAGATAAATTCTTCTGTTAAGTGTTCTTACCACTATATATATGCATATCAGAGTAAAGATGAGATAAGTAAGTCATATAATATATATTCACTTGTCTAGCATGTTCTCAGTAATTTTCCCTACAGTTTCAACCTAAATGATCTTTAATTTCTTTTTTATCTAAAGTGATGCTGAGATTTGAACAAAAAAGAACAAAGGAAACAAAGTAAAAGAGGAAAAAGTCAGGATAGAACTTTCACTTGAACAAGAAAACGTCAGCTTCAGGTAAGTCAGTAAGCCAGCAGCAAAAGCTTGGGAAAGGTTAGGAAGAACCCACAGCGACAATGGAACTTGGCAATGGACCAACTTCTTTATTGAGGTAGCTGTGCCTTTTATGCTTCCTTCCTGGTGGCTAGCTTAATTTGTTCCTGCAAACATACAGAGACAAGAACAGTTCTTACCATTGCATTCTACTAATAACCATTTTTCAAACAGAAGTCTCAGAGAACCAACACCATACCTCCTACACTTATTTTGTACTCAGCCAATAAGACACAGAAGTGATCACTGGAGGCATTTGAAATTAGAAGGGTTTCTCCTTTAGGCAGAATGATGAATGAGGAATCATCATCACTATCAGATGAAGAATGGTGCTATGTAAGGGCAGGAGGTAAAGATGGTTCTTCTTTAAATTCCCAAATATATTTATTCTTCTGTAATTTGATGATGATAAGCCAGTTCACTTGAAAGGAAAGTTTAATAGGTGAAGAAATGAAAAACCCTGCTCACTCTTTGACACAATTGAAATGAAGTTCTAATAAAAGAATGTGTAATAAAATAATTCCCAGTAATACCAATTAGTTTTGGACTTCTTTTTCATTTTCCTCCATACCTGAAATTTTGTAAATTGCCAATAACTTAAAACTTGGTTTGAGAGTCCTATTAAAGGAACATGGAACATTAGCTATAAAGATAAGTATAAGCCCATTTGTGCAGAGCCTAAAAGAAAATTACAGTGGTCTTATTAAGAATCGGAAGATAGTCTTAATGAGAATGAGCCAGCAAACCTAAAAAGAAAATGTAAAATGATTCTTTCTCTTTTTCATCTCATTTTAGTTTGATATTTCTTCTGTGTTCCTCTGTGTTTTGAAGACTACTCAAAGTTTACGAGCTCTAGGAAAATTTTTAGTTTTCTGTATATTAAGCTGGGGAAGAAGAAAAAAATGATAGAAATTGAAAGAAGTAAAAAGCTTTTTCCCCAGGCATATGCATATTATTTTAAAGATGTTGACATGGCTATCTGTGCAGGGGAAATTATAAAAAGGTCAAAGACTTATTTCCTATAAGCCTAAGATATAACTTTACTGCAGGAATAACCTTGATTTATTTCTATATAACTCAACCATAGGCCAGGTTAAAAATTTTAAAGCAACAACAGCATTACCTGGGTTTCATATTATTATACTTCAATACTTCTACAGATTGTTTGGGGCATTGTTTTGTTTTGGTTTAGTTTTTTGTCACCAAGTATAGGAAACAAAGGATATAGCTAATGCTAAGTCTGTTACTGGCTTATCACTGGTTTTTGTTCTGTTATTTGAGATTTTCATGCCTTAGTTTCCACATTTATGAAACTAAAAAAAAATTCATTTTATTATACAAAAATATTGTCAAAGCATTTAAAATACCCTGCATCAAATAAAATATCTGAGTAAATAGGAAAATGAACATAAATACTGCTAACAACTATTCAGATGCAATGTCATTTAAAAACATGACTTATTTGAGGAAGGAAAATTGTATAATAACTGCACTTAGCTGATGTCAGAAGGGTCAAAATTGCCAGGATATCATCTTGGTTGACCCAAGAATTTCCAATGCAATTATGAGTTTTAAGCATTATCTTCATCCCATGAGGCAAATATTACCCTAAGACCAAAACCAAACAAAGACATTACAAGAAAACTAAAGATCAATACCTGTCACGCACATAGATCCAAAATTCCTCAACAAGATATTAGCAAATTTAATCCAACAATCTATAAAAAGAATTATACACCATGACCAACTGGTATTTATCCCAGGTATGCAAACTGGTTCAATATTCAATAACAAATTAATGTAACTGATCATATCAACAGACTAAAAACAAACAAAAAAAACACATGATCACATCAATAGATACAGAAAAATCCATTGACAAAATCCAATACTCATTCATGATAAATCTCTCAGTGACCTAGGAATAAAAAGACACTTTTTCAGTTTTGTAAAGAATATCTACAAAAAGCCCACAGCTAATATTATAAATAATGGTGATAAGCTCAAAGCTTTTCCACTAAGATCAAATATAAGGAAATGATGTCCCCTCTCACCACTCTTTTTCAACATTGTACTAGAAATCCTTGTTAATGAAATGAAGCAAGAAAAGGAAATGAAATGTATACAGATTGGGAAGAAAGACATCAGAGATGACATGATCATCTCTATAGAAGATCTGAAAGAGCTGACAAAAAAAACCTCCTAAAGCTAATAAGCAATTAGAGTAAGGTTGCAGAATGCAAGGTTAATATACAAAAGTCAATTGTTTTTCTATATACTGACAATGAACAAACAGAATTTGAAATTACAAACACAATACTATTTACATTAGCACCCCCAAAATGAAATACTTAGGCATAAATCTAACAAAAAAATACATATAAGATATATATGAGAAAAACTATAAAACTCTGATGAATGAAATCAAAGAACTAAATAAATGGAGAAATATTCTATGTTCATGAATAGGAAGATTCAATATTGTCAAGATGTCATTTCTTCCCAACTTAATCTACAGATTCAATACAATGTCAATAAAAATCCCAGCAATTTATCTTATCAGTATCAACAAACTGAATGTTGGGCTGACCGAGACGCTCAGTTGGTTAAGAGCTAGTTTAAAAGGGCGAGCTTTGAGCAACAGGGCCGCTGGTTCAATTCCCACAAGGGCCAGTGACGCTGCACCCGAGTTGAGCTGCCGCTGAGCTGCCAAAAGGTGGCAGGATGTCTCAGCTGGTGAGAGCATGTGCTCTTAACAACAAGACTGCCTGTTCGATGGTGGGCTACGCCTGCTTGCAACTAAAACTGAACTCAGCACTTTGAGTTGAGCCACCGCCTGGATGGCTCAGTGGATAGAGCGTGCACTCTTAACAACAAGGTTGTTGGTTTGACTCCCGCCTGGGATGATGGCTATGCCCACCCACAACTAAAATTGTAAAACAGCACCTTGAGCTTAAAGGCCACAAGTTGCCAACAGGCAGCCAGATGGCAACTGGCGCCCTGCCAACTAAGATTGAAGAACAACAACTTGGCTGGTCCCCCTCCCCAATTCCCCAACACTTTCCTCTCTCCCAAATCCCCAATTAAAAA
>NW_017733060.1:36251-38751 GCF_001890085.2 Hipposideros armiger | reverse complement strand
TGGCGAGGCAGATCAGTCACTGGCTTCTGGACGGCCGCTCACTGTGGCTGCTGGCCGCTCACACTGGCTGCTGGCTACACAGGGTAGCCCATGGCAACCCACTGCCACAGGGGCTGCAGCCTACGCCGTTGCCGGCGACTCAGGGCAGCCCAGCTCCAGGTTAAGCTGTTGTTCAGCATCTTAGCTGTGGAGGGCAGTGTCACTGGCCCTCATATGTGGGATCCGAACCACGGCCCTCTGGCGTCCCAAGCCAGTTCTTAACCATTGCACCGCTTGGCTGGCCCTGGTCATTTTATATAATCTTGCCTTTTGTCTTAAGTTGGAGCTGAAGTCTTCAAAAGAACTTTATTCTCAGTTTTATAATACTATCTGTTATAACTGCCTTACTAACGTGAAAAAGTTACTTCTTTATTGAATACTCATAAAAGTTTTTAAAGCCATTAGAAGTCTTGTTATCTCTATTAAGTGTAATGACATAAAAGATCCTTATATTTATCTTCTGGCTTATGGAAGAAACAAAGGTAAAATGCTTCCATACCATGTATATTTTAATGCACTTGTACAGAATGAAAAAAGTGTCAGTTTCCAAAGCCTGGAAAATCCATTTATTATGTGTAAGAGATAGAAAGACTTAGTTTATTAAAGGGCTGTTAAATTTTTATCACATCTAGATACCTAGTCCATATAAATGAGTAAGCCAAATTGTTACTGTATCATAATAGATTACTTGTACCATACTGCGAAAGAACAAAATAGGTATCTCAAGGATTGCAAAAGAAAAATAAGTTTCCACGAATTCATTATAGTGTAAAATAGTGACTTAAAAAATGTTGACAGTTTTATCATTTGTCCCTTTATAATTGTCTTATTTAAAATGCAGGACATTTTAAAACTTTTCCATGCGTTGATTACTTTATTCTATGAGATTATTTTGCTCCATGATATGTTCCAGTGCCTTCTGATGGAAACTAAGATGAAGTTTCTATTTATTTAATATACAATATTAAAAAGCATTCAAAATATAAATTATAACTATAGGAAACAGATTATTCCAAGGTCTTGTTGTATGGGTAATAACACAGATAATATTGGTGCCTTAAGGAGTTTTATTAGGAAGAAGGTGAAATCATCATATAGAAAGCATTTGTATCTATCTAATATATATGTTTTACTTATTTATTTTATTATCTTCCTCTCTAAAAGAATTTGGTGTCTTTGTGACTATGTATTATTATTGATGTGTACAAAATTTTCAACTATGTACACTTTTCATGAAATACATAACTATGTTACCTTTAAATTATCTTGCATATAGAGATTTGTCCCCTTAAGCTCTTTTAGTTTTAGTGCCAATTTTCTGACTCCATTAGTATAAATGTGTATTTTTAATGCATTGCTTTTTAAATAGTTCTATAGTGAGTATTTTTATTTTAGTGGTTATTTAAAAGTAAACACTATGGAATACTATTCTGCCATAAGAAAAGATGAAATAGTGCCATTTGCAACAACATGGATGGATCTTGAGATTATAATGCTAAGAGAAATAAGTTAGACAGAAAAAGTAGAGAACCATATGACTTCACTGATATGTGGTATGCAAAACTGAACACAACAAAAGAACAAGAAAAACAAATGAAGAAACAAAACTCATAGACACAGACAATAGTTTAGTGGTTACCAGAGGGTAAGGGGGTAGGGGGTTGGTAGATGAGGGTAAAGGGGGTCAAATATATGGTGATGGGGGTCAAATATATGGTGATGGAAAGAGAGCTGACTGTGGGTGGTGAACACACAATGGAATATATAGATGATGTATTACAGAATTGTACACCTGAAATCTATGTAACTTTGCTAACAACTGTCACCCCAATAAACTTTAATTTAAAAAAAATAGTAAACTCTGATGTCCCATCTTGAAAATAGACAAGACATGTATGTGCTTTATTTAGTTCTGCATCTAACTAGAATATATCTCAAATATCTTATACTATAAAGTAAGGACATTATTCATGAATATTTGCATACCCATGACAGAGGGATCTTGGGCGGAAAAATGAGGTAAGGGTAACTTTTCCAAAGTTAAACACCTCTTATAAATTATACCATACTACTACAGTATAATGGATACTATTATCTATTTCCCTTGAAAGAGGTAACTCTATATTGTTTTGAGTAGCTATTATGGCCATCAATCATTGTTTTCAGGCATATTACATTTGTGCCGGACATAGGCAAGGAAAGCAGAAAATGGTCACATTTTAATGGTCCAATTATTCCCTCTATGAATCCCAAATAGCCATGAATAGAAAAGAAATACTAAAGTAATTGTCACTGAAGTTTCCCATATGGAAAATATACATAAACTTCTTTTGATGTATTTAATATAACATTTAAATGTAATGTCTAGATTAGAATATTTAAAACATTGTCAAAGTATTTCCCTGAACTTGTCTTAAAAACAATATTCTTTTTTTTTTTTTTTTATTGGTCGGCCACTCCT
>NW_017733060.1:25850-31211 GCF_001890085.2 Hipposideros armiger | reverse complement strand
AGTAAAAATCAGTGAGGACTCTGTCTGCCCATCCCAGTGAGATGGAGGGCAGCTGGAAACCCACACACCCTCTGAAACGGCCAGCACACAGACTCATTCACTTCCAAACACTCACCTGGTCTCCAGTGGAGGGACAGTAACTCAAGAGGCGCCAGAGACACACGAAAAAAGACAGAGTTGTGTGGCCTCAGAGTGAGGGCTAGAGGGAGAGCAGCCATTATCTTTGTGTGGAGTCTGCCTCACATGTATCCTACAGGAGGGCTCCATGTTTTCTATGTTGAACCCTACCCCCAAAGGGCCAAATTTGAGACCACATTGGTCTGGTAAAATCCATGCATGTGCACCACCTGGGTGACACCCTGGCTTCCTGCTCAGCACAGCTAGTACTGCATCGCCCAGGTCACTCTCTGCTACTAAGTGGCCAAAACTGCCCTATAAGCTGTGGCAGCCATTTATAGCAGCGGACTGCCTGCAGGGGCCTGGGAATCTTTTGGTGGTGGGCAGGCAGCGGGATGAGTCACAATCTGCACCACAGCCTTTCTTGGGGGGCTATCGGGAACCTGCAGGCCTGGAGTGGGGGCTGGTGGCAGTGTCCTCAGGGTGTTTTTGTGAAGTGGTCACAGGCCACCACTGGTGCAAGAACTGAAACTACGTTAATTTTGTAAAAACCACTGCCCACACCCCATAGCTCCCTGGAACCTCACCCTGCCCAGCTAGTTCTGCATCACCAAAGGCACTCTCAACCTCAGGTCAACCAGTCCGGCCTACACACCAAAAAAGGCCCTTTCAATGGCTTAGCCTTATGGGCAGCCAATAGGTGGCAATAGGCTTAAAGGTCCTTGGGCCTTTTGCAAAGATGCCCCAGGCTTAATACTGGTGGTAACCGGTGTTTGGTTCAAAGCAAGGCCACTTTCACACATCTCAAGGTCCAGCACAAGCAGCAGCCAACCACATACATCTTTCTGCCTCATATCAGGTAACCACAGGCCAGTCACAGGCAAGGATGAAATTTACCTGCACGGAAGCCCCTTCCCAAAAGACACCAGAAATAACACACCCAGAGGCCAACTTCAGACCACACCAGAACACTATCTGGTTAGCAGCACACCCACAGGGTGGACTTAACAGGCACAAGAGCCCACAAGGGCGAACCCCACTCAAAGNATGTCTAGATTAGAATATTTAAAACATTGTCAAAGTATTTCCCTGAACTTGTCTTAAAAACAATATTCTTTTTTTTTTTTTTTATTGGTCGGCCACTCCTGGAGGCTCACGGCAGCTCTCACCCGCTGTCGGCTGCTCACGCTGGCTGCCAACCACTCATGGTAGCTCACAGCAGCCCACTGCAGCCCCACTGCAGCCCATGCCATCACCGGCGACTCACAGCAGCCCAGCTCCAGGTTGAGCTGTTGTTCATCATCTTAGCTGTAGAGGACAGTGTCACTGGCCCTCATGTGGGATCTGACCAGGGCCCTGCTGCTCAGAGCTGGCATCCCAAGCGAGCTCTTAACCAGCTGAGCCACTCGGCCGGCCCAAAAACAGTATTCTTAATTGTAGTCCATCTCTTAAACAACCTCTTATTCTTTTAAAAGCATAATAATAAACAATAATGCATTGATTTATTTTTTATTTTTTATTTTAAGACACCACGTTTACCTCTTGGTCACATACCATAATAAGATATACTAGATGTCACAAGTTACAATCAGGTTCCAAGGTAAACTTTCTCCTTCTGAATTTTATCTACTCCCATAAATATAGGTATAGATGTATAGATTATATAGGTATAGATGATATAGATACAGAGACAGAGACAGAGATAGATAGAGATAGAGATAGAGATAGAGATAGAGATAGAGATAGAGATGGGGGGAGAGAGAGATAAATAGGCTAGAAAAAATTTCCCCATTTATTCTAGTAGCAATTTAGTAATCTAAGGACAAATGTTAATACTTTTCAATTTTGCATTTAATCTATGACTACTAGAGCCATATCACTGAAATAATTAAGAAGTTTATGTACAGTTGGATCCAGCCAGGAAAATAGAAAACATTTGCATATTTCCACCACAGAATTTCAATATAAAAAATTGGATACCTAAGTTTAGGAGTTGGAAGAACAAAAAGATGCTAAGGTAACTCAGAGATAATAACTTTGGAAACTGGCTACCGCCCCAAAACTTGTGGAATAAAATAAAAGATTGGGGTTCTCAGAAATTAGGAACACGAAGGTGAGGTTTTGTGAAATAGGTGCTCATATTTTTGAAGGAGAAAACTGTCTTGGGTCTTACTAGTACCTTAACAGCTTGAAGGAGCATTCTCAGACTTCTGAGGAAGCTGGTATCCTTGAGGGGAATCAATGAGAATAGTTCTGGAAGTGCCTAAAAGAGGCTGGAAACAGGGGCCAACTGCCCCTCCTGGGTGAACGCTGCTGCTTCTTTGGTGATGAAGGAAGATCAAAAACTGGAGGAAAGATGTTCTCCGGGACTGCTATTTTGTAGCATAAGTATTCTTAATCTTAGCTGCTCATTAGAATCACTTAATTTTAAAACCCAGATACCCAGTCCTCACTTGTAGACAATGAAATCTGAATTTGTGGACATGGAAATTAGGCACTAATATTCAAGTTCCCCACGTGTTTTCTAGTATGCTACCAAGGCTGAGAACCAGTGCCTTAGTGCCTCTTATTGTCAGAAGCCCTCTAGCAACTGAAATAGTATAGTTTGAGAAGTTCCTGCTCCAGAACCACAGAGAAGAGTATAAAAAGGTGGATGTGGAGTAGAGAGATAATAGTGAACTAATCAGCAAAATTGTGAACATTTCTTGGAAAGTAAGGCCAAAAAATTTGCAAAAATTGTAATACAGAAAATTATCTATAATGTGTTTAACATATTGTACAGTATCTGTTGGAATGACTCAATTTAAAACTCATCTGGTCCAGGGCCGGCCGAGTGGCTCAAGTTGGTTAAGAGTTGGCTTAAGAGCACAAGCTCTGAGCAGCGGGGCCGCTGGTTCGATTCCCACATGAGCCAATGACACTGCGTCCGAGCTGAGCTGCCGCTGAGCTGCCAACAGGTGGCAGGATGGCTCAGCTGGTGTAACAACAAGATTGCCTGTTTGATGGTGGCTATGCCCACCTGCAACTAAGCCTGAACTCAGCACCTTGAGCTGAGCTGCCACCCAGATGGCTCAGTAGATAGAACTGTGAGCTCTTAACAACAAGACTGCTGGTTTGACTCCCACATGGGATGGTGGCTTCGCCCACCCACAACTAAGACTAAACACAGCACTTTGAGCTTACAGCCACGAGCTGCCGACGGGCAGCCAGATGGCGACTGGTGCCCTCCACAACTAAGATTGAAGAACAACAACTTGGCTGGTCCCCTTCCCCGATTCCCCAATGCTGTTCCCCTCCCCCAATCCCCCAATAAAATCTTTAAAAAAATAAAAAATAAATAAAAATAAAACTCATCTGGTCCAGATCATATCATTTATAAATATATTTTATTACATAATGACTCAAACTTCTAAAATATAGATAATAAATATGTTTAAATTATAGAAATCTAGGGCAAAGTCTTTAAGATATAATAAATGTGATTGTGCTACCTTGATTATCTTAGTTCCCATCACATATTCCTAAAATCAATTTTTCATACAAATGAACCTTTTTAAATCTAAAATAGACCTTTTATAATGAAAGGGAATGATCATTTATCTCAATGTCCAACATAATAAAACAGTACATAAATAACCAAAATAATAATAATCTCAATATTGAACTTTAAAAAATTTAAAATGACATTATCACTTCCCAATAGATTTGTGTACTGAATAAAGAACCCCACCTACACCACAAGCAAGCTTTGGACATAAATGACCAATGCTGACTTTAGTGAGACATGCTCTAAATTCTACACACACTGAATTAGAGACAGTCAAAAAGATGTAAACACACACATCATTTGATTTGACTGTTCCTTATTTGAATGTACTGACAGATCTTAAAAGGTAATGTATTATTTTGAACTGAGGTTGATCTGCTAAAAATCTAGATAACCAAAGAGTCAGTAAGATCGTGGGAGTTGGCACTTGCAAGCCTCTTAACTTAATATCAGACTACTTGATCTCATTGACATGGATGCATAGGCCATAGAACCTGATGCTAATAAACATAAAATAGTATTTATAGCTTTCATTGCTTGGAAGCTCTGTGTATCTACTAAAAGAAAAGTCCCACTGATAGTTGAAATGCTTCTGTAGTCTTCTGGTGTAAAGCATCTACTTCTCAAGATGATCGACCAGGAACTATCTGTGTCAATGAAAATTAAAATAAATGAACAAATTGGCATTCTACATTACACATGAAAAGTCTCATTAATTTTGGTTAAGGTAAATGATTTGATCATTCAAAATCAAGACTCTATGCTTGAAAGCCCATCATATCTTTCCCTAAAGATTTCTGAACTTGAACAATTCAAGTTCAGAATTGAATTGTTTAATTGAATTGAAATTAAACAATTCAATTAAAAAATGAATTGTTTTAAACTTTGATTAACACTTTCTAAGGCTATTTGTCTGGTATCCTAACATAACATATCATTTTCTTCTCTCCTTACTAGGTTGTAAATGACAGGTCAGATCTCCCTTGTAAAAATTTGTAACATAGATGGAATTACAGAATAAGAAGCCTCAAAGATTTCCAAAATCCAAACCCATCTACTCACATTCTCATTTTATGAAGGAAGTTCTGATGTCATTTGCTGTGGTAGACCTTGAATACAGGTCTTTAATTCTACTGATCATTTACCAAAGTGAAGAAATCTCCTGCCAGGTAATCAATATTGTAGTTGAGGAAATGAATGAAGGCATGAATAAAGATACTAATGAAATAAAGGATGAGTAAACTATAACATCCTAAATTCACACAAATATAGAAATTCAGTTCTTATAAAGACAAGATTTGGTGAACAAGTTCCTGAATGTTATCATTCATGGCCCTGTCAGCAATTCCTACTTAATTGCATGTCGCCTTTAAAATACATAACACAGATTATTCAATCTGAATACCAAAGTGATCTTGCCAGTTTCAGATAAGGTAATAAATCTTGAGCTTGATATAAAATATTATTCTTTGGACTTCTGTAATCTTGGAGTTTGCCTGCCTCCTTGTTAGCCTGAGAAAATCTATTGCACATGTCAAGAACAAAAGAAATAGTGTTGTTTCTACTTAAAAGATATTATACAGTTATTCTTTGATGCATCATTAAAATAATGACAATACTAAAGTTTGAGGGTCCACGATGGTGGATTAGGTGAATGCTATGCCTACTGCATCCCAGCCTCACACCAAAATTACAAA
>NW_017733060.1:21183-23945 GCF_001890085.2 Hipposideros armiger | reverse complement strand
CTTAAGGAACTTAGTGAGAATTTCAACAAAGAGATAGTAGGCATAAAGGAGGATATAGAAACCATAAAAAAGAACCAGTCAGAAATAAAAAATAAAATAACGGAAATGAAGAATATACTAGAAGGAATCAACTGCCGATTAGATGAATCAGTGATTTGAAAGACAAGGTAGCAAAAAACACCCAATAAGAACAGCAAAAAGAAAAAAAGAATTAAAAAAAAAAGATAGTTTAAGGAACCTCTGGGATAACATCAAGCGTAACAACATTCACATCATATGGGTACAAGGAGAAGAGAGAGAGCAAGGGATCAAGAACCTATTTGAAGAAATAATGACTAAAAGCATCCCTAACCTGACGAAGGATATATAAGCCCAGGAAGTGCAGAGAGTCCCAATCAAGAAGAACCCAAACAGGCCCATACCAAGACACATCACAATTAAAATGGCAAGGGTTAAAGACAAAAAGAGAATTCTAAAAGCAGCAAGAGAAAAGCAGATAGTTACTTACAAGCTGCATCATTCACAATTGCATTAAAAAAAACAAAACAACAACAAAAATCTTAGGAATACCTTTAACCAAGGAAATAAAAGACCTGGAGCTGGGCTGCCATGAGTTGCTGGCAATGGCATAGGCTGCAATGGGGCTGACTGGCAGCCGGAGTGAGCTATCACCCATCCAATGGCTGGCAAGCGACTGCCTCACCCGGGAAGAGCACAATGATAATACCAATATGGGCCAGTGAAGCGACGTCCTCTACAACTAGACTAAAGAACAAAAGGGCAGCAACTTCTCTGTTCCCCTTTCCTAATTCCCCAATGCTGTTCCCTCCCCCAAATCAACAATAAAATCTTAAAAATAAAAAGTAGTTCATTTGAAGTAAAGTGTACCTCTCTATGGATCACATTTTGTACCTCACCTTTAGGGGCCTGCTGGGACTTGAATCTAGATGTAGGTTTAAAAGCAAAGAGAGGTGGTAAAGATGGGCTTTGAGAAGAATTAGCATAATCTTACATGACAACTGCCTCAGGGGTGGCCATTACTATTTCTTTAGGCAGGGCAGGATTAATCCTCTCAAATGGAGGTGGAAAGGCTAATTATCACTGTGGGTGGGAAGTTGCTATCAGTGGGAGTGGAGGGACAACTTCAGTAAGAAGAGGAGAGGCCACCTTAGCTGGGAATGGGGTGGCCAGTTCCAGTGGAGTTGGAAAGGCTATTTTCACTGGTAAGAAAGACTCATCAGAATTTAGGGGCTCAGTTTTCCTCAGCTTGGTCAAGGTCTTCCCACACATCCCCATCCCAACTTACAGGATCCCATTCTTTTCCAATCAATCCATGTAGGCACTCTGTGATACTCCAAGTCCAACTTGCATTGTAGTTAGCCCGAGTGCAGGACGAGCGAGGTTCTGCATTTGATGTTCAGCAATTTTAGTCCTGTGGCTACATCTTCAGATTAGTTTCAAATTTGAAGCATTCCCCTTAAAGAGATTCTGTAGAGTTCATTCATTCATACATTTAACAAGTATTTTTTTTGTTTTTTAAGTTTTTACCATGTATCAGGTCCCATTCCAGGTAGTGATAATAGAGAAGTCAACTAAAAAACTTGCCTTTGTGATACTAATATTATAATGCAGGAACCGAGGTGTTAAGTAGCAAATGTATTTTTTTAATTATTAAAGAATCATAAATGTTATGAAGAATGTAAATCAGAATAATGGGATCAAAGATCATTGAAATTTAAGGGTTGGGGAAGGAGGCTATTTAAGATAGGGTGTTTAGGTAATACCTCTTTCAGGAAGGGACATTGGAAAGGAATTATAAGGAGAACATCATGTGAAGAGCAGGATACCGTGCCAGGCAAGAAGAAGGCTGAGGCTAAAAACCACATTCCTTGTTTTTATTTGGGAACTGGATGGTACTCTATGGCAGAGAGGAGTGGAAAAGGCCATTCACCACAAGGGAAAAACTTAGGAGCACAGTACAATATATTCTATTTTGGAATGCATAACAAGTGAAGGAAGGTAGTCTATCTTTCCCTAAGGAGCACAAGATCTGAGCTAACAGGCTGGAGAACTTTATGAATTCTCTCTGTAAGAAGACAGCAAGACAAAGGCAAAGCAAGTAAAGCAGAGGCCACCAGAAGCAAGATGACAAATCTAAAGAAAATGTACATTACTTATATGGCTTAGAAAAGGTGTATCTCTTCTACATGACCGTATTTCCCTGAGGACGGGATCTTCCTTATTTATTTTTCATGTGGTCTTCTGCTTTCTCCTTCGGTTGTCCCCCACACACACACACAAAAGGACCTATGAATGATTATGGAGAAAAATTGCTTATTAATATCTATACAAGATATTCATGAAGTGGGAGACATTTAGGTAAAGACTATGGCATGGCACTCAGAGGTTATCAGAAAGAAACAGATATGCCCAGGAGAGAGGAACTGCAGGGGCCATGATGACCATACCAACACAGACAGTGCATATCAGAGGCAATTTTGAATACCTGAAGATTATTTTTGAACCACTCTAGATGATCACAGTATCTCCAGAAATCTTTGCGCAAAGTATAACCTTTGTCTGTTTCACTTTTAATTAAGATTTGTATATTTTCCAAACTCATCAATGAGGAAGGAAAGAACAATCATACAGCTGGTAAGAGCCTGCGTATATAGCACACCAGGCTTGAAATTGGTGGTAGCAAAAATAATTAACAGATAATGTCAACTTTTGTGAAGTGGTCACAGGCCACCACTGGTGCA
>NW_017733060.1:14118-17562 GCF_001890085.2 Hipposideros armiger | reverse complement strand
TGTGTGTGTGCAGCAGCTGACAGTGTTCTTCACACTGTAGTTCTTTTAGTGCAACAGTCATCCTACAGCATAATTTAGCCTGAATGTATGCCACAAAAACAACAACAAAAAACAAACAAACCAGATTTGAATGAAATTTTGCAAATGTAGCAGACATCACAGTTGACTGGCAGTGAAACACATACTCTGGGGTAGTTTTTTGTATTTCATATTCCATACAAGGACCACACCATCAGGCTTATAGGGAGCATCATCACTGTTAATACAGGAAGCCACAAGTAATTCTGGATACTGAGATGACCAATTTAAACAACTAACAACCTGATGCTTTCACCAAAGTTCATCAAAAATGTTTCGGTTTAATGACAGTTTAGCACCTGCTTGAATCTCTTTTTTTTTTTGTCTTCTAAATCTCTTCCACTGTAGTCAAAGAAGATGTTAATCTGCTCAGAAAAAACTCTGTCTACAATTCTTATAGAATGATCAAAGAAATTTAAAACATTTTCTCAGAGAGCAAGATTTGTTGCTTTTCTTCTTCAGTCAGTTCATGAGGGGGTGTTTTACTATCATTTTCCTTGTCTTTCTTTTTAAAGATTTCTCTTCTTCACTTTCAATATGTGGTTTAGCAGTCATTACATCTTCTTCCTCTTCATCTTCTTTGGGTTGAGTTTGAGTTTACTTTGTATATGTCACAATTTCTAGAGAAGGAAAGTCAACTTGTGTAATTTTAGCCATTCCAGTTTGAATAGGTCCTTGTGTAGATCCCACTGCACCATCTCCAGAGTCTTAGCTTCCAGGTTCACTTGGTGTGCTCACAGATTTGGAGGATGGAGACCTAGGAGGAGGGACAATGGGGAATTGTGAGTTAGCCCCATGCTTTGAAGCAATACTTCAGCTTCTCTTCTTCTTTTCTTTTCAAGATCTTGTTCTTCTTGCACAGGAGCAACTGCTTCCTTCTTCTGATCAATTTCCTTTTTTAATCCCTTTCTTCTTTTCTCTTCTTTTCCTTTCTGATTTGAGCCAACTACTGTTTCTTTCATTCCAACTCTGCCTTTAATTCACTTCCATCCGACATGTTTGTGACCTGTCAGGTGGTGAGATGGAAAAGAGTCCTCCCGCCTGCAAGTTCCAGGTAACGTCCCTTTCCTTCACCCCCAACGCCAACTGTCACCGCCACTAGCTCCATGGCTTCCCGAAACACCTATATTTTCTAGTTAATGTTTTCATTTTCTTCAGATAAATACCAAGAAGTAGAATTGTTAGATTGTATGGTAGTTCTATTCTTAATTTTTTAGGAACCCCCATATTATTTCTTTTAGTGGCAGCACCAATAACACTCCCCCCAACAGTGCACCAGGGTTCCCATTTTCTACATCCTTGCCTATATGTGTTTTTCCTTTTTGACAATAGCCATTGTAAGATGTGTGAGGTGATATCTCATTGTGGTTTTGATTTGCATTATGCCAATGATTAGTGATGTTAAGCATCTTTTCATGGACCTGATGGCCATGTGGTATGTCTTTTTCAGAAAAATGTCTTCTCAGACCCTCTTCCCATTTTCTAATTGGTTGTTGTTTTGCTATTGAGTGATACAAGTTCTTTATATAATTTGGATATTAGTTCCTTATCAGATATATGATTTGTGAATATTTTCTCACATTAAGTAGGCTGCCTTTTTATTTTGTTCATGGTTTCCTGTGCTGTGCAGAAGCCTTCTACTTTGATGTAGCTCCACTTATTTATTTTTGCTTTTGTTGCTTTTGCTTTTGGTGTCACATTTAAAAAATCATTGCCAAGACATATGTCAAGCAGCTTACCACCTATGTTTTCTTCTAGGAGTTTTATGGTTTCAGGCTTTACATTCAAGTCTTTAAACCATTTTGAGTTCATTTTTGTGTAAGGTGTAAGACACTGGTACAGTTTCCCTCCTTTGCGTGTTACTATCTAGTTTTCCCAACACCATTTATTGAAGAGCCTGTAGTTTCCTCATTGTAGAGTCTTCTTTCTTGTGCTGTAGATTAATTTGACTATGTCTGTGGNTACATGCCTCTTGAATTAGTATTGGAGGCTATTACCAAAGTTAGAGACCTTTGTGTAACATTTCCTCTGAACCAAAAAAATAATTTAATAAACTTTAAAGTAACTTTTTGCCAGTTATCAGTTTACTGTTTCTCAGCTGAAGACCCTCTTTTATTTCTTGCAATAATGGAAATAATAATGTAAACCTGTCTCCTTTGCCAGTTGGCACACTGTTAAGCTTGTTCGTGAAGAGTGCTGAAGGGACCCAGCAGGAGGAAGGATGTCCTCTTGTTGCTTTCCGGGTGCTCCTCTGAGTAAGCTCCTGCAGTGTGCGGCAGTCAGGAGCATTTCTCCTTGGATGGCTTGCCCCTGAAGGTAACCTCCCAGTTCATCACCTTGGCAGGAAGATGACAGTGAGTTCCACAGCACTGGACCTCAGAGAACATTTCCACCATCCTATGGGCCACTGCCATACCCTCTCTAATAAAGTCTGAGTCTCAGCTTTGCAAGTTCTTGCATATTTGTTCCTTTCTTGGGTGTTCTGTCTCAGTCAAAAAGGTAGGTTGTCTTCCTTGTATCTGCTCTTTTTGTATTCTGTAGAGTTCTCTTCTCCTATTAGTAGGTAATCCATTATAATGAATAAATCTTTATATTAAACATTCACTGTTAAATTACCCTGTGGTTTCTGTCTCGAGTAAACCTTGACTAGTACAACTTTCAGTTTCGTCCCGTCTGTTTTTGTTTTGTGGGTTTTTTTAAGTTCAGAATATAGTGAGTTCTGTATTTATTTTCTTATTGAGGTGAAATTTACTTAATATAAAATTAACCACTTAAAAGTGTATAATTCAGTGCATTTAGTACATTTACAATGTTATTCAACCACCACCTATCTCTATCTAGTTCCAAGACACTTTCATCTCATTAAGTGGTCACTCTCCATTTTTCCTTTGCCTCAGCCCTTGATAATCACCAATCTGCTTTCTGTCTTTATAGCAGTCATAGCAGCCCTCAAGTAAGGATTTGTCCATAGATTGAAGAAATAAATAAAGAAATAAATTCTAACAGCTGCTTTAATTACCTAGTGCTTTTGATTCAGAGCTTTACAAAAGTAGGAAAATTTAGTGTGAATATCCATGTGTTCATAGATTAGGTGCTGGATGTGCTTTTCTTATTCTCGCCACTAAAGCACTGCTATTAAAATACAACTATGCCTTGTTCAACTGGAGGTATCCGTTAGCAACAAGAATTAAGTTATGAGTCATCATCTGATGACACACTAAGACAGATTATCCCCCCACAATTATTGCTTTTCTGTTTTTGTAATTATAAAAGTAATATAATAAAAAACACAAGCTAGATTTATTAATTTTTAAAACCAAGGTATGTACTGTTATGAAACAGTTTTCCAAGACATATTTTTAGTGA
>NW_017733060.1:4268-5203 GCF_001890085.2 Hipposideros armiger | reverse complement strand
TGTCTTTAGACAGTTTGATTATAATGTGTCTCAGTGTGAATCTCTTTGACTTTATCTTATTGGAGTTCAATGAACTTCTTGGATTTGTAGATTTATGTATTTCATCAAATTTGTGAGGTTCTTTTCAGCCATTATTTCTTCACATTTTCTTTCTTCCTCTTTAACTCTCTTTTCCTTTCTGAAGCTGCCATAGTGCTATATTAATACAATTAATGCCATCCAAAAGGTTCCTTAGGACTTGTTTATTTTATTTCACTTTTTTCTTCTCTGTTACTTAAAGTGGATAATTTTAATTGTTCAATATTTGAGTTTATTCATTCTTTCTTCTGCCTACTCAAATATACAGTTTGTCCCCATTAGTGAATCTTTCATTTCAGCTATTATATTTTTTTCAGATCCAAAATTTCTATTTGGTTCCTTTTTATAATTTTTATGCCCTTATTGATATTGTCTATTTCCTGAGACATCAGTCTCCTGATTTCACTTAGTTCTTTGTCAATGGTTTGCTATTTGAACAAATTTAAGCAGTTGATTTAAAGTTTTGTCTAGTAAGTCCAATGTCTGGGCCTCTTCAGTATGGTTTCTGTCCATTTCTTTTCTTTTCTATTCTTTTTTTCTGTGAATGGGCCAGACTTTTCTGAGGTTTGTAGGTATTTATTTATTTATTTATTTATTTATTTTGTATGTCTTTTTTTTTTTTGGCTGAAAACTTGACATTTTTAATATTGCAATGTGGGAACTCTGGAAATCAGATTTTTGTCTCTCTCCAACATTTGCTTTTTTAGCAAAATTGCTTTCCTTGGTTTATGTAGTCACTAAATTCTCTGGTTCATTATCTCCACATTCAGCCAGTGACCTAACAGAGATTTCCTTAAATGCTGAAATTTAGCAGTCTTCCTTCAGTAAACACTTCTCTGATTGCTATTAGTTTTTCA
>NW_017733060.1:0-1148 GCF_001890085.2 Hipposideros armiger | reverse complement strand
AAGGGCTCACTGTGAGGCACACCTGAGCTACAATGCAATTGATCACCTGACTTTCACAAGCCCTTACTCTGACTGGTAGAATACAATAACATTTTGCAACTCCTGGAATTAGAGTCAGTCCAGTAATCCTCTAGAAGTCTGATTATTTCATTTTCCTCAATGCACAGTCACCCTGGTAAAAAGCCTATAGGTTCCTAAGGGAAAGGCTGGGATAAAGGAACAGAAAAAATTGGGGGCAGTGTAGTAAGGTCCTTCCTCAAGAGTACCCATGCAGCCTCCCCTTCATTCAAGGAGTCTAGGTCGATAAACGCCTCAAATTTGGGACAGCCATGACTGTTATGATGATTCAAGTTAATTTTCTGTTCCCTCAATCTTATACTCTTCCATTCATACATATTAATTCAGAATTTGGTACTATCCATCCATGTCTTTTCTAGGGACATTGTGATCAACTAGCCAACACTACAGGTCTCTGGGAGTCAGATTATTATGATTACTACCTTGACTCTGCTCTTTATTATGATAGCCATGTTCACCTTGTCTTTAGTGATTAAGTGCCATCATTTGACCCCTGCCGCCCCAGGACCCAATGACCTCCATTGCACTTAGTGATCCAGCCCGATAGAGGCAGTACCCACTCTAAATTCTGACCTACTGAGAACAACAAACAGAGCTCTTCAAGGATGCTGAAGCTCTTCAAGGATGCTGAAGCTCTTCTCACAATTTTTTTTTTGTCACAGTCATGGTGAAAACTGTGTTGAGCAGGTCTTACATGATAACCTGCTCTAATATCTGATCTCCCTAAGGTTCTGGATACGTTCCTCTACAGTATAACAAGGCAGTTCTGGCATTTCAGTCTCATTTAGTGTATTCCATATTCTGGTCTGTATTTCAACCAATGAAATAAATGAACTGTTAGAGTTCTTTCTAGCCCCTTAAACACAAAATCCAGAATCACTGCGTTGTTGGCCCTTATCAATAAATTTGGCCTGATCTAACTTTATGTTCCTTCCACCATTATCTCACACACTTAATAGTCATTTCCACACATATTCCCCAGATTTGTATCCATACACATTGAAAACATCATGTAGTTCTTTGGGTGTCTAGTACATCTCTTTGTGGGTCACACTTTGTAACTTACCCTT
>NW_017731521.1:3467366-3468991 GCF_001890085.2 Hipposideros armiger | reverse complement strand
AGTCAGAATGAAGAGATTTCAAGCTATAGAAAGAAAACATACTAGAGTATTATTTCTTGTTACTAATTAGGTAGTACACGTGGCCTCATCTCAGCAAAAGAGTTTAGATATTGAATATGTTTCCCTTTTAAAGGCTCCTAGCCTGAGCATATATATTCACATGAGTAGATTCCTGCAAGTTGAAAGGAAGGGGTTGAAGAGCAAAATATCAGGCTTTTAAGTGCCTGATATTTTGCTATTTCTCATCCTATTTTACTAAAGAGAAAGCATTCTTGGACAGGTGAAGTGACCTGACAGTAATTTCACATTGTTCAGCCATGGGACCAGTGTTGACCCAGAAGAATGCCAAGTCAACTGGCTTTCAGCATCGTAATGAGGTAGTTAAGACACCAAAAATCCTGTGTTTCTCATATAACTGCCATAGAGACTTTCTTATAGCAGGTAGTCAATTAAAATTTTGTAGCTAAAAGTGGTGGAAATTTATAAAAGAGTAATGAGAGATTTTTCAGACTGTATTCTTGGAGAAATGGGGGACTAGGGTTTTCCAGGAGCTTCTTGAGAAGTAGAAGAAGATGGAGAGGGGGTGGATGAGCAGGTAGGATTCCCCCACTCTCAATTCAACAGAACAGCTACCCATTAATCTGTATGGTTTATTTAAATATACAAGTTTCCACATGTGCTTTCATTTGTTGAAAGGATTTTTCAGCTTAAAAAAAAAAAAAGTTTGAAGAGCATAGGACTGTATCAAGCGTATGTCATCAATGGACCCCAATCCACCTGAGGCAATTTTCTAACTGGCAGTCAGTGGAAACTTGTGTCTTCATAGGTTTCCCACCTACACTTGCTGTGGGACACTAGAACTCTGTGTTTACGGCTTCTCCAGAGAGTATATTATCCCTGTTAATTGACCCAGCAGTCAAATGCAGGACCTCTGAAGTGCTCGCAACTCTGCATACCTTTCTTTTCCTGCTGCCCACCTTTATTCAAGGCTCATTACCACCACTGGTGAGAAGCTAGCTGGTCTCAGGCCCTTATCTCTGCCCTAGCAATCCTGTCAGGGATGTTTTAAAGCACCCTGTATTTCAAAGTCCAATCTAATTACCTGGTGATTTATGGTTGTGTGTGGAATTGTGAAGTAATCCAAAAAAATGCCAGCCAAGTGTCAAGTAGAGACCTATCTTCCTGTTGACCTTTCTTTGGTCAAATACCTAATTGTTTGGCTTTTAGCTTTTTATAAACTGAAGGAGGAGAAGAGGACAGGAAATTCTTTCAGATTGGTACTTTCTAGAAGAAATAATAGCAACAAAGGCATATTGAAAATCTACCACAAATGTTTCAGCATTGTCACCTACCTACTATGCAGACTGGCATCCACTGCTTAACTACTCTGAGCCTCAGTTTCCCTCTCTCTCAGAGGGATGTAAGCATACTTGCACAATCATCTCACGGGACTATGTAAGCAAACCAAATAGGGAAATGTTAGTGATAGAGCCTTTCAAACTCTAGCATTCTTTAAAATACAAGATAGTCTCAAAAGTAAGAATTCTTTTTGCCATCAGTAGTTAATAATTAACCTGTAATATTGTTTGACTTATTGATGGATAACTATTTCTATGGCCTTCCTA
>NW_017731521.1:3463813-3464826 GCF_001890085.2 Hipposideros armiger | reverse complement strand
CTAGGTATAAAAGTAGTAGAATTGTGTACATATGTTCACCAAATAAACATGTATAGGAATTGTTCATTATAGAAAAAGCCCAGAAACTACCCAAATGTCAAGTGAGCAATAAGATTGATAAATAAATTGTGGTATATTCACACAATGGAATACCACTCAGCAATAAGAATGAATGATCAACAATTACATACAACCAAATAGATGCATCTCAAAAACATAATGCTAAAAATGCCCAGACATTGAAGGGTATATACTGCATGATTCCACTGACATAAAATTTAAAAAAAATTAATCTACACTGTTAGAACTCAGAATAGTGGTTCCCATTGGTGTGGGTGAGCAGTAACAAGTGACTAGAAGAGAGCCTGAGAGGGTTTCAGGGTTCTGGTAATGATCTCTTTCTTAATCTGGGTACTATGCATCTGGATATATTTGGTTTATAAAGGTGTATCAATCTGTACACGATGTGTCCTTTTCCATATGTATATGTTACTTGTGAAAAAGTTAAAAACATATATTACTTTGAATCTGTACCCAACTTGTAAAGTAATATTTCTATTTTAAATATGAAGAAAATGAGAAATAGTGAGTTTAAGTTACTTACTTGGTTACTTTTAATTATTAATAGCCAGGCAGCTGTTAGGTGGCTCAGATTAAATGGTTTTTATTTTCCTTTCTGGTTCTAAAATACTATGGTTTTATAAATCCACCAATTTAGAATCACATTAACTTTCTGACTCTTTTTATTTTAATTTCTATTGGCCCTCCTAATCTATTAATGTTTCTAAATTTCTATATGAAAGGTAAGATTTTTTGATATTTAAAATATGACAAGTAGTTTTCTTGAATATTGCAGAGATTATTATTTCTACTAACTTTATACTTATTTTCTATACTTACTTTCTTTTTTTAGGCAAGCAAAGGTCGGACTACGATTGTGGTAGCACACCGACTTTCCACTATTCAAAATGCAGATCTGATTGTGACCATAAAAGACGGGATGGTGGTGGAAA
>NW_017731521.1:3461332-3463221 GCF_001890085.2 Hipposideros armiger | reverse complement strand
TAAGATGCTATAAAAATAATAGTAAAAAAGACCTTTAATCATAACAGTGTGGTGTTTTCAGGTTTTCATAATAACATCTATTTGTGCTGTTTCCAAATTATTTTAACTTTATTGCTTTTAAACAAAAATGAAATACAGGTACATTAAATAAAATTGAGAAACTTGAGACAAGAAGAATACAACTCATAGGTCCAATAATTAAATACAGGCACTATTAATATTTTGATATATTTCTATATAGATGTCTTTTTCTATGGATTGATTTTTAACATAGTTATAACATGATGCATACTTTTTTCCTGCATTTTTCCATGTAACATTGTATCATAAATATATCTCCACATGTTACTTAATTTTAATCACTATTGTTTTGAAAAGTTTTCTTATAGATTTGCAGTAGAAGAATTTGAAAGGAATATTCATGTGCTTCATTGAGAACATTTACTGCAATAGAGAGGCCCTTTTCAGAGAATAGAGAGCACCATACCAGATTCTAGTACCAATCCTTCCAGTGTCTAGATGAAGCCTTGAGCAAGCCTCTTAACTTTTCTGTGCTCCGGTTTCCTTCTCTGTAATAGATAAGAATAAAAATAAGAACAATAAAACTAAATATCAATAATATACCAGTACTGTAGTATTAATAGTAATAATATTACCTATCTATCAGTTCTTAAGTACCCAGAAATTTTTTAGTGTTCCTATAGTGTGCCAAAAGTATCAATTAGTGTGCTAGGCATTTACAAAAACTACACAGTCAAGACAATCTTGTATAATAGCAATAAAGCTGAAAGACTTAGATTAATAGATGGTAGTTAAGACAATGTAGCACTGGTGCAATAATACACAAACTGAATAGAACANAAATTTAGATGCTTTGAATAATAATTTGAGTCTGATTATTAGAATATTATTAAAATCATGACAAGAAGGGACCCTGCCTTGGATAGATGTTAAACTATTCTGCTTTCTTTTTTTTTTAAATCCATATGTTTAAAGGACTCTCTTAATAAGCATGCTTGGGACACACTAAGATACACCTACAGGGAAACCTCAGCTACGTAGTCTGTGGGGCCCAGTGAAAAATGAAAATGTGGGGCTTCTTGTTCAAAAATGATTAAGAATTACAAGATAGCAGCAGCAGAGTATTAAGCCAACAGTGGGACCCTTCTAAGCACGGGGCCTTCAGTGACTGCCCCTTGGATAGTTCACACATCCATGAAACTGGTCCTGCCAATGGTCTTTGTCCTGCTACCACGACTAGGAGGAACTTTAAATTGACTGTGATACAGTGACCTAACCTCACCCCTAAACTTCAGGCATCATTCCTCATTACTAACCCAAATCACAATATTCTTATTTGGCTTAGTCAAGTATAAAATGTGCCTACATGTACATACACACACGTCAGGTATGTATATGTATGTACATATATTGAATATGTATATATGCATGTATGTATTCCTGACATAACTATGTGTATGACATTTACTGATAAGTACTTCAAAAACCAAAATTAATTACAATAACTGCTTAATGCAGAAGACTAATTTTGGTGCATGAGAATGTCTCCATCACCAATTCTATTTACCTAAGAAATTTTAAAAATTAAAGTCCAGGTAGAACACCTAATTCAGGTGGTAACTCTCTCCCTATTGCCATTTGTAACCTGAGTGATCCATGATTCCTTTTTAATTTTCCTGACCCTAGACCATAAATTCAAAAGGTTTCAAGTCATAATCACATAACCACATCTCTCAGATGTCCTGAGAAAGTTCCAGTTTCCCCTTTTGTCCCATTCAAGAATGTCCTGGTTTAGATGATACTGTAGATGATTACCTTAACATAAGTTAAATATATCAGAATATATCTTTCTTCTTTTTTTATTTTAA
>NW_017731521.1:3453868-3455937 GCF_001890085.2 Hipposideros armiger | reverse complement strand
GTCCTCAAGAGCAATTTGGGTCATATAAAGATCCAAATCCACTCCACCCCCTGTGCTGAGATAAACACCAGCACATCGGGGACCCAGTCCTAAAATTCCAGGGCACATCCCAGGGCACAACCAGAGAGTGCTGAGGAAAACGTTCAAAGTGTAGGTGGAGGCCCAAAGCGGGCGCTGGGCATGTGAAGAGAAGGGAGGCTGAATGGGAACACAGAGATGAGACGTGAGGTAAAAGTGGAGATTGAAGAGAGTAAACCTGAGGGGATGAGATGGAAGGAGGGTGGTCTGGACTTGGGGAAATGCGGGGGCAGGAGTGAGGAAGCAGCCATGAGAACGTCCCCCTTGCCCAAGCCCACAAAGCTGTGTGGGGGAGGCTGCAGGCATCGGCGATCAGGCTGAAACATGGGCCCATACTGTCTGGGCTCCTTAGTGACTCCTCTACTGGCCAAGCCAAGAGCTGGGGAAAGCACTTGGTGGCCAAACACATGAGAAAACTTCACCCTGCAGGCACCTAGCTCTGGAAAAACTACACATGCAGAACAGCAGAGAGAAGAGATCACCCTGAAGGAATCTTTCCAGTGAGCCGCCAGAAAGAGTAGGAAGAAAAATGTCCCCCTCCTACAATGTCCTTCCAGTACCCTCTACTGACAGAACTTGACACCTTGACACCTGGTAAAGGAGAACTATCTGTCAGGCAGAAGGGTGAAGTGGGACCTAAGAGGCAATAAATAAATAACAGGACAGAGGTAGCATTATCTTAAATACAGGAGCCGCAAATATAAGGGCAGAGTTGAGGGGCACAATGACTAAGGAGGAGAGGGGTGGGCAGAGAGGTGTGTGAGATACTGAGGGACCAAATCATGCAGTGCTTTGTGGACCATAATAACAGTTTTGGATTCTGTTCTTACTCAAACAGAAAGCTCTCAGGGTTTTAAACCAATGATCTGTGACCCACAGGAATCTTTGGGTATAATTCAGATGCAATGAACCTGAATGGAAAAAATATCACAATTTATTTTCTACCTGTCCTTGATAGCAGTTTAATTTATTTTAATTATGAATGTAAACAACAAACTACAATAGTATTACTGTTATTTAATGTGCTAATAATGAANAAAAAAAAGTGATAGCATAAAGGAATGTCTGATTAAAGATGTTAGGATAGTATAAGGCTGGTTAAAGTTCATTGTTCTTTGAAATGACTGATTAACAGTTGTTAAGCTTGTCAAAGAGTCAGTGTCCCTGGGAAGCCTTTCATGTGCATATTCGCCTTTGTACCTAAATCCACCTATGTCTTTCATCTCCACTCCCCACCCTGGTCTGGGCCACCATCATCCTAGCTGGGCTCTTCATTTCTGTCTTGTACCCCTCCTCCCATTCTTCACTGGGGAAGTCATAGATTTACTCACAATATGTGGCTCCTTTATTTCACTAAAACTGGTCTCATTTCTCTGAGTAGCAAGGAAAACAAAAACTAGACTTGGAGCAGCCTGGTTTAGAACTTCATCCAATCCTGTGATTTCTTATTGTTTATGAGCTGGTCCCACCAATTTTACTTTTTAATCAGTTTGGAATGGGCAACAGTGGCAGGCCTGGAAAGTATTAATTGTCTCCTGAGATTTCCTTCAGGCCCAGGACCAGCCTCACATTTAAGTGCCTAGCTGCATGTTATAAATTTATAAGCTCCAAAAAAAGCTAGGAAGAAGGGGTCAGAAAGAGAAACTTATAGTCACCTCTCTCACAAAGCTCCTTTTATTAAGATCTGCCCCTGCAACTGGAATAGTTTATTTGGGATTAAGGCACTGTTTTCTCCAGTTAATTGTACAGACCTTTGGAAAAGAAGGCACAATAAGTTATTGCCACTCACTAGCATTTCAGTATGAGTTGACTTAGCTAGCTCTTTCTGAAGCCTGAAAACTTCAGCAAGAACTGTGCAGGAGTATACCACTTTCAATAGCAGAGACAGTACAGTTTCAGAGGGATGTCCAATAAAGTTCCTTTGAATTGTTAAGGCATTATTCTAATGGTAACATGTATATTCTTCATTTAAGGATATTAAAAAAACTGAT
>NW_017731521.1:3433518-3451973 GCF_001890085.2 Hipposideros armiger | reverse complement strand
CATAGACTTCACCAGTTCTTCCAAAGGGGTCTATGACAAAGCTGGTTAAAAATTGTTGCGTAAGAGGGTCTCATCAGAAGAGTGCATGAATTGATTTACTTGATGCAGTTGCCACGTACAGAATGGCGTTTAGGAGCCAGAGTGAGACCAGGGAGAACAGGACAGGGGAAAAGATGATGGAGGCTAACTAACGGACCTGATGGGCCTGACTAAAGCTGTCTAAGGAGAAATAAAGTATAGATGGTGAAGCAGGTAGAACAAGAGATTGAGACCTAGGACACTACAAAACTTAAGTTCAGATAGAAAAGCAGTAGCCAGCAAAGGAGCTTAAAGAATGACTGGGAAATAAAGGAAAGCCAGGAAAGTGTAGTGTCATAGAAGCCAACTAAGAAAAGTATAACAAAAAGAGGAAGAGATCATTTGTGTCAATTGCTGTGAAAACCAGATGAAATTAGAGATTTCTCCTTGTAGCCAAGATAGGTTAACAGGTGTTAGATTTTCCTTCCTGCTTGAAATACCTAAGAAAATGGACAAAATATGTGACACAGTTTTCTAACATTGGACATCAGGCAGAACAAGACAGTGATCCCTGAAAAAGAGGAGAAAAATGAGATGAACCTTATCATTGACCCAGGTTACTGCTTGGGTAGTTTTCAAGCCTCAGAGCTGGTAGGGAAAACCCAGGCAGAGCCCAGGAGGCCAAACTAGACAGCGTCTTCAGAGCAAAGAAGAAGGGAAGAAAGAGGTTTTCAAAGAGGGAGAAAGAGTTACAGAGATCTGCAGACGTTTTCCCTTGAGTCTTCATCTAATTACTGATTAGTGCATTTACTGAGAAAACTGCCAAAAGCAGAGGAAAGATCTACCAGAAAGGACGAAAGGAAACAATCCTCGGAGCTCACACAGGGCCAGGAAAAGTTCTTATTAAGCCAGCCAGAGTGAGGAATCTCTAAATTCATGGGGCATTGAGTTGAACATTAAGTATAATATTAACTCAGAGAGGGAAAAATTAGCCCCAGGCTAAACTCAGCTCTGAGCCCATATAATAAAGCCTAAAAACAAACTTCAAAAGGATCAAACCATTTCCAAGTAATTTATTTTTTCCCAGAACAAGGTTCAATAATATGTGTAAGAATTCAAAAATACCCAGTGAGTAAAATTTACAATGTCTGGCATCCAATCAAAAATCACCAGGCAAGTAAAAAAAGCAGGAAAATAGTACTTAAAATGAAGAGAAAAATGATTAATAGAAATACACCCAGAAATGGCACACTTGGTAAAATTAATAAGAACATTAAACGGTTATTACAATTATATCTCATATGTCCCCAAAGGGAAGGTGAGAAGGAACCAAAACACATTTAAACAAATAATGAAATTTTCCAAATCTGATGAAAACTAAAAACCTACAGATCCAAGAAGCTCAATAAATTCCAAGTACAAGAAACATGAGGAACACCATGCCAAGGCACTCATAATCAAATTGCTTTAAAATCTGTGATAAGAAAAAAACTTTATAAAGCAGCCAGAGAAAGTTGACACACTATATATAAAGGAAAAAAATAAGAAAAAACACAAACTTCTCATTAGAAACAGTATAAACCAAAAGACAAGAGAGCAATATCTTCAAAGTACTGTAAAGAAAAAAACTCAGAATGCTACATGCAGAAAAATACCTTGAAAAAATGAAGGCAATGTACAAAATTTTTCAGGAATAAAAAGACTAAAATAATTTATCACTAGCAGACCTGCACTACAAGAAATGTTAATGGAAGTTCTTCAGGCAGAAGGAAAGTGATACCAGATTGAAATCTGAATCTACAAAAAAAAATAAAGAGTATCGAAAATAGTAAGTAAATGGGTTAATATAAAATAATGATTTTTAAAATAATTTACACTTTAAAGAAAAAATAACAACATTATAATGTGGGGTTCATAACACAACTATAAATAAAAGTGTATAAAAAGAATACCCAAAGACTGGGAAAGAGAAATGGAGGTTTTTAAATGACATATAATATTACTTGAAAGTAGACCATGATGTTAATGGTCTACTTCAAAGTAGATTTTGGGGAAAAAAAAGAATTACAAAGCATAAAAAGGGTTATTTCATATTTATAAAATGACCAATTTATCAAGAACTGAAAAGAGAATCAGACAAATTCACAATTACATTCAGAGGTTTCAACACTCTTGTCTTAAATATTGATAAAACAAATAGACAAAAATTCATCAGGGATATAGATTACTTTAATAGTGCTGTCAACCTACTTGACCTAATAGACACATTTATAGAAGACTTGACCTATCAACAAAAGAATACACATTCTTTTCAAATGTATTGGAAACATTTATCAAGATACACCATATTTTGGGCCATAACACAAGTCTCAATTAACTTTAAAAAATTCAAGTAATGCAAAGTATATTACCTGGCCAAAATAGAATTAAATCAGAAATCAAGAACAGAAAGTGGACTGGGAAATCTGGAGATATTTGGAAGCTAAATAACTCACTTCTAAATAATGCATGGATCAAAGAAGAAATCAAAAGAGAAATTCAAAAGTATTTTGAACTGAATAACAATGAAAATTTCAAAATATGTGGAATGAAGCTTAAAGTGGTACTGAGAAAGAAATTTATACCATTAAACACCTATATTATATAAAAAAGAAATATCTCAAATTAATAAACTAATAAACTTCCCCCTTAAGAAACTAAAAGGAAGAAAATAACTATAAAGAAGAAAAAAAAAATCAATGAAATCCAAAGCTACTTCTTCGAGAACATGAATAAATTGGAAAACCTCTGGACTGACTGAGCAAGTAAAAAGAAAGAAGACAGAAATTACCAATATAAAGAATGAGAGTGGTGATATGACTACAGATTCTACAGATACTAAAATAATAATATAATCTTATGAAAACATTTATGCAAACAAATCCTATGACTCCAATGAAATGGACACAAACTACCAAAGCCCACTCAAGAATAAATCTGTAGCTTGAATAATCTTATATCTTTTTAAAATAAAATGAATTTTTAGTAAAAACCATTTTTTATTAAAAAAAAAAAAGACCCTCCAGGCCCAGGTGGCTTTACTGGTGAATTCTACCAAACAAAAAATTGAAAAAGAAGCAGTTCCTATTCTATGAGACCAACATTATTCTGATATCAAAATTAGACAAAGACACTACTAGAAAAGAAAATTATAGACAAATATCCTTCATGAATATAGATGGAACATTTCTTAACAAAATTTCCACAAACCTAATCAACAATATATAAAAAGAATGCTACATCATCACCAAATAGGGCTTATCCAAGGAGTGAAAGTTTTGGTTTCAAATATTCAGAAATTAATGTAATTCCTTTTATTAAAAAATTTTAAAGAAAAATCTAATCATCTCAATCAGTGCAGAAAATTCATTTGGCAAAATGCACCATCCATTCCTGATAACTCTCAGCAAACTAGAAATTGAAAGAAACCACCTCAACCTGGTAAAGGGCATCAACAAAAAATCTACAGCTAGCATCGTACTAAATGGTGAAAGACCAAGATCAGGAACAAGGCAGGGGTATACACTCTCACCACTTCTATTCAACATTGTACTGGAAATTCCAGGCTATGCAATAAGGCCAGAAAACAAAAGCCATCCAAATAGGAAATATGTAAAACTGTCTTTATTTACAGATAACATGATTATCTATGAAAACAGTCTTATGGAATTTACAAAAAAAGGTACTAAAACTGATCATTGGGTTTAGCAAGGCTGCAGAATACATGATCAATACACAAAAATCAACTCTAATTCTATATACTAAAAAAGAAAAATGGCAAATTGAAATTTAAAAGATAATGTCATGTACAATAGTATCAAAAATATGGAATACTTAGGGATAAATTTGATTAAATATTGTAACACACCCTTAAACATACAAATTATTACTAAGAAAAATGAAAGGGGACCTAAATAAATTGAGAGATATACATGAATAAGAAGATTCAGTATGATTATGATGTCAGTTCCTGAATTGATCTATAGACTCAAAGCAATCCCAGTCAACATCTGAGCAGGATTTTTTTTGTAGAATTTGACAAACTGATTCTAAATGGAAATTCAAAAGGATAACATAGGCAAAAAAAGCTTTGAAAAAGAACAAAATTGGAGGATTTATACTACCTAATTTCACTTCTTAACATAAAACTATAGCAATCAAAATAATGTGCTATTGGCACAAAAATAGACAATAGATCAATAGAGGAGAACAGTCAAGAAATAGACCCACACATGTAATCTTATCAATTGACCACAAAGTATTATCAGTTGATCTCAACTATATTTAGATAAAAGTGCAGAGGCAATTCAATAGAGAATGTATAGTCTTTTCAAGAAATGATGCTCGATCAATTAGATATTCATATACAAATTAATCATCCTCAATCCATACCTCAAAGAACAGATGAAAATTAACTCAAAATGGATTATAGATCTTACTGAAAAACCTAAAATTAGAATTCCATAAGAAAGTTCAGTAGAATATCTTTGTGACTTTGAGTTTAGCAAAGATTTCCTAGATATACCACCAAAAGCACAATTCATAAAAAATTAAAAAATTAAATATTAAGTTAATAAGGCTTCACCAAAATCAAGAACTTCACTATTTGTGAAACACTTTTAAGAGATGAAAAGATAGGCCATAAACTCAGAGAAAATATTTGTTACATCACATATCTGATAAAGCACTTAGGTTCAGAATATACGAAGAACTTAAAAGCACAATAATAAGAATACCAAAACCTAATTGAAAAATGGGCAAAAGATCTGAATAGACATTTAGCCAATGAAGACAGGCACATGGGAAATAAGCACATCTTTTAGAATAGTTAAATCTAAAAAGATTGACCGTACCAAGTATTGTCAATGATGTGGAGAGACTGGAACTCCACATTTTGCTGGTGGGAATACAAAATGGTAAACCCACTTCAGAAAACAGTTTGGCAATTTCTTAAAAAGTTAAACATACACCTGCTATATCATCGAGCCATTCATTTCCTAGGTATTTACCCAACAGAAATGAAAGCATATGTCCACATAAAGTCTTGTATATGAATGGTCAGAACAGTTTAATTTGTAATAGCCCAAACCAGGGAACAACCCAAATTTATGTCAACAGGTAAATGGATGTATAAATTGTGTTATAGTCATACAATGGAATATAACTCAGCAGTAAAAATGAATGAAATGTTAATTCATGCAACAGCATAAATAAATCTCAAAGTAATTATGTTGAGCAAAAGAAGCCAGATGAAAAAGTATATACTGTATGATTCCATTTGAATAAATTCTAGAAAACGCAAAATTATAGTGACAGGAAGCATATCAATCGTTGTCAAGAAGAAGGACTGGCAGCTAAGAGCTGTAGGAGAAAGGGATTACAAAAAGCAGGAGAAAACTTCTGTGGGTAGTGAGTATATTCATTATCTTGACTGTGGTGATGGTTTCACAGCTGTGTAGTTATGTAAAAACTTATCAAATGTACATTTTAAATATGTACACCTTGTATGAAAACTACAACACAATAAAGCTCTAAAATATATTAGACAAAATTTTAATTCTTTGGGAGAGTTTGTTCTTTAACTTTAAAAATTCATTTATATGTCTTTACAAAATGCCTATAATTTCATATATTTTTATATCAGATTCTCTTAAAACATGCTATAACCCATAGCATATTTAGGTAGCATGGAGTCTTTCATGATTTCACTGAAATTTTTTAGTTTGTCTGTCTTTGTCTTATTTCATTTTATTCTTTTCTACCTTGATAACTTATTTAAGTAATACCTACATTTTAACCTGTTATTATATATTTTTCCAGAGGCAAAAAGATAGATGATCCTATAGGAGCGAGATAGCCCTCCTACATTTACTGCTTCTGAAATTTACTGGAGTTATGCCCTGGGACACGCTAAGCCTTAGTTTTATTACAAAATGAGGTAATTTTATAAAGAATTTGACAAAAAAAAAGTTTCAGTGCGCAACAAAGAGTTGGTATGCAACGTTTTAAATTTCTGTATATTCTTTTGGACGGTCAACTGACTGAAGTGAGGCTCTTTATGACAGTGATCTTCAGTAAACTTCAGAAGGAAAGATAATAGTCAAATTATTAAGTAACCCAATATAATGGTGGTTCAGCCATTCTGAAAATAGACTTTAAAGGCTTTAGAATTTCAAAAGTTCTGTTGTTCAAACAATACAGTTTACATTATATTGCCAGACTAAGATTAAAGCAAGAATTATAAACTATTTTATAGTTTTTCCTGGAGAATTCTCAGGTTAATAGGTTCATAAATGTCATCATTTCAAGAGTGAATACCGTGAGGAAACTTTAACATATGAAATGCCCAGTAGAAAATGTCTATTTTCCTATTCAAAATAATTACTCACCACAAAGCTATTCACAAAATTTTTAACGTTTATCTCCCATGTCATTCTCCACGCATCCCATTGGAAAGACTGGCAGATACTAAAAATCAACTGAACAGAAACTTTGCAGGCTAGAAGGGATTGGCAGGAAATATTCAAAGTGATGAAAAGTTAGGACCTACAATCAAGATTACTCTACCCAGCAAGGCTATCATTTAGAGTTGAAGGACAGATAAAGAGCTTCCCAAATAAAAAGCTAAAGTTGTTCATCACCATCAAATCTGTATTGTTAAAGAAATGTTAAAGAGACTTCTTTAAGAAGAAGAAAAAAATAAATTAAAAATATGAATAATAAAATGGCAATAATTACATACCTATCAGTAATTACTTTAAATGTAAATGGATTAAATGCTCCAATCAAAAGACATAGGGTGGCTGAATAGATAAGAAAACAAGACCCATCAAGATGCTGTCTACAAGAGACCCAGTTCAGATCAAAAGACACACACAGACTGAAAATAAAGGGATGGAAAAAAACATTTTGTGAATAGGAAACAAACAAAAAATCTGGGATAGCAATACTTTTGTGAGTCTTAGCTATCATAGCATATGGGTTAATTTGTACTTTTCAATGATAGCAACTGAGTGAAATCCCAAAACGGTAAGTTGCACAAATAGTTACTTTTGGGTAAGATTGCTTTATGGTTTAATGTCATCTTCAGTACTGTGGGCAGTGAATTTTCCTTTCTAAGGAAAATTCTTTCTACTCTGCCACCTATTATATTTGATGTTTACAATATAGTTCTGCTTAAAATGGCTAACTTCTCTAGGTTTCATTATGCTCTCAACCTGGGGTTCTAACCAAGGTATTTTATTTATAGAAAAGTCTTCCTGAAGTTTCTCTATTAAAAATTTTTAAATTAAACAAGCCTGAATGGCCTTCTGTGGTTCTGGGGACAATGGCTTCTGTTCTAAATGGAACTGTTCATCCAATATTTTCGATCATCTTTGCAAAAATCATAACTGTAAGTAAAACTGATTTGCTAATATTTTTTAACAATTTTAAGCAAAGTGTAGCCTGAGAGAACAGAACCTGTAGTACTCTGATCCAGCAAGGGGAAAATTGGGACTTGTGGTGGGTCACCTTCTACTGTGAGGTCCATGATAGAAAGGTCAACTAATGTTCTCAGGGAATAAGCCAGCCTCTATTGTGAAGTGTTTGGCTGGGCCTTCTTGACTGGGCAATCAGTAAAGAAATTGCTTTGTTTTCTAATTTTGACTCCTGTGCGGTATCAGTATCCCAAAGCACTGAAGCAATAAAACAGACAAATATGACTGTTCTTCTTTCAAGTAGTCCAAACAATGGCCATTTTTTATTATCAGCCATATCAGGGAGAGGAAGTAAGGGTTTAAGATTGTTCCATGGGACCCAGGAAAGTTAATGGATTCAAGGATTTTACTAGAACCTTGTTAAGTTTTCAGTCTCCCGGATTTGCACAGCTATGCTTTGTCAACATAGCTGCGAATACATGTATAAGCACTAATTTTAGGAACAATTTCTAGTGATACGTATAAGGGTCTCATATTGCAGCCAGTGCTCTAAATAACTAAAAAACCTGAGTTATTAGAAGCTACTAGAAATAATAATTCAAATTGGTGATTTCTTTGAAAATATACTGTGAAAATAATAACAGAAAGGACTCGGGCCGGCCTAGTGGCGCGTTGGTTAAGAGCTGGCTTGAGACGCCAGAGGGCCCTGGTTCAGATCCCACATATGAGGGCCAGTGACACTGCTCTCCACAGCTAAGATGCTGAACAACAGCTCAACCTGGAGCTGGGGTGCAGTGAGTCGCTGGTGATGGCGTAGGCTGCAGCCCCTGCTGCAGTGGGTTGCCATGGGCTACCGTGTGTAGCCAGCAACCAGCTTGCGCGGAAAGCAGCCGAGGTGAGCGGCCGTCCAGAAGCGGGCGACTGATCTGCCTCGCCCGGGGAAGAGCGCAATGATGGTGCCAACTTGGGCCAGTGAAGCAGCATCCTCCACAACTAGACTAAGGAACAAAAGGACAGCAACTTGTCTGTTCCCCTTCCCCCAATTCCCCAATAAAAATCTTAAAAAAAAAAAAAGATGTTACCTTTAAAAAAAATAAAAATAAAAAAATAACAGAAAGGACTCATCTGTCTGATCTCATATTTATATAGCTTAAGTGAGAGAATTAACAGAAAATTACATTTTTATCATATTTAATGAATGTAGAGGATAGAACAATGGGACACCTTTTCCCCCAGAAATATGTATATAATCTTATTTTTATGTGAAATTCATTTTAAAAACCCTGATGAATAGACATTCTAGCTTTTTCTCTTCTATATTTTCCTCCAATCGCCTGATGAAAAAAATCTCTTCCTTTTCAGATGTTTGAAAATGATGATAAAACCATGTTAAAGCATGATGCAGATATTTATTCCATGATATTTGTCATTTTGGGTGTTATTTGCTTTGTCAGTTATTTCATTCAGGTAAGCTTTCAATGACTTAAACAGGTTTTAACATGATTACTTTTTTATGTCATACTCTATATGAGTTAAAAATAATAACTAAATATAATAACTAAAAATATTAATAAGTAAATATAGTAACTATTACAAAGAAATAGAAAAACAGTTAAGAATAAACCCAGGTTTTCTTTTTGTTTTCTAGGGATTTTTTTATGGCAAAGCAGGGGAAATTTTAACCATGAGATTAAGACACTTGGCATTTAAAGCCATGTTATATCAGGTCAGTGTTATTTGATTTTTTTTCTTGTTGTTGTCATTTTATTTCAAAGGTGCTTTTAAATATTCTAACTTTGAATTTTTCTTCAAGTCAATTTCTTGACATCATCTTTCCTTCGATCGTTTAAAAGCATGCTATTTTGTGTTCCAAGCAGTGCCTGGCGGTAGAATTCTAATAGTATATTTTTTTCTAATACAAGCAAGTGCAAAATTGTTGTGTTCGGAAGCACAACTTACAGAACACAGGATTTAGAGTTTACTCCTTGTTCCTTGCATTTTTCTTGCCAGATCTTTCTTTTAATGTATAATATACTGTAGAATCTGAATGGAACTTAAAAGGAGGGTTAAGAGCTACAACATCTTGGAGAACATGTTTTAAAAGGAAGAGTTAGCTTCTCTAGTTCTCATCCACATGCACACCTTAAGTGGTTTTCACTTCATACTTCTTACAGCAACCAATCCCTCTTCCCTGGTTGGAATAGCCCTGAATTCAGATAACATCAGTCTAGCTGGCAGGTTGGCCCTGCCACACACAGATGATCAATCAGTCACACCTGTGAAATAACTAAAACAAGGTGGATCAAGTAGTAATCTTGAGAAGTGAGTCTTGGGGGCAAATGGCAGGAATGTCGCAGTTTGGCATCTCAGATTCTTTCAAGAGGCTGAGGTGTATTGGGTTACCCTGAAAGCCAGTAATCATTGGGAGCCCTTTACCACACTTGCTGTCACCAGAATTCACTGTACAGGAACAAATAGCTTCCTGCCAGGATCTTTTCTTTTCAGAAATAGAGTTACTGTCACTCCAGCCGAGTCAAAACCAGTTTTTACATCTTGTGACTTCTTGCAGTAGTGTTCAGAGGACTTCTGAGTCACGAAACTCCTCAGCACCTATGCGCGTGGGGAACCACAATACACAAAATGCAGCAAAGCCAGTGGGAGGTTTCCTATAGCAACCTGATGCTCCCAAGCAGCTGGTGCTTGACACCCTCTACTCAAAAAAGGTCGATCAGAGACAGTTGTAGACACTCTTTAATCCAGAAAAACAAAAATCAACTGGAGCGATTATACAATGATTTAATGTCTGCATATCTTGCTCATGTTAAACTTGGTACTTTGGTTTTTTTTACTTATGAACACTTTATGTCCTTACCTCAACTTTTTGATGAAATAAGGTGGAGTTTTAATTAACCAATGCTATATTTCACACTTGACAATTTCCGCTCCATTTGTTTCTTTATGATTTATGTTTTTCCATGTTCAAGGAAAATTATTTTCAATTTCCGGGAATTTTTGGAAATGTTCCCTGAATGTCTTAATGTTTTAAACAAAAGAGTATACATTTTAACTTTTCCAAACATTACTTTGAAGTTCCTCTCTAGAGGCTCACTGCATGCTTTGGCTGGAAGAGCCTAAAGGCCACGAGCCAGTTTAACCAGTGGATCCCACTAATCCAATATCCTGATTGTTAATAGTGAAGGTTAGTCTTCCTCCCAGCATTAGCCATGGGAACACCAGGACAGTAACATTCTTGGATAAAGTAGCTTCTGCCCATAAGAGTACACCAGTCTGTAAGCCATAAATTCCGGTGGTTCAAAAAACATGCACATGCAAAGATACACGGAAACTCTATGCTGTTCAGCAGATGTTATTAAATTCCCCCATAAATTTAACTCAGCCCTTTCATCTTATTTGTGTTTTCCCTTTTTATCCTTGAGCATTCTTTCCATTTATGTTTGTTTGTTTTATAATTTGAGGAAAAGAAAAGCATAGTATATTTGGTCTTTTCTTTATAAATGTCTTCCCAATTTCACTTTTGTCTATAGTAAGGGAAGCTCCTATGTTCAGTTTTGCCTAATTCTTATTATATGGTTTTTGTCCTAAGATAAGACTTTCTAAGGCTTAGAAAGCATGCTGAGACTTGCACCGCTTTTTATAACCATTTTGAAGCCTCATGAGGTAGAAATATTTATGGAATCAGGTGTGGTCTTTTTGTAGATATAAAATTTATATTTTATTTGATTACTCGCGATCCTTCCAGTTGAAAAGAATGTTCTAATTGTTGCTGACTTCAATGGTCATAAATAATTCATTGTTCATTGTATTTCAAAGCTAAATTTATATTTATTAATGATAAATATTGACCTATAGATCTTTTAGGTTTATGAACAGATTTGAAGTTTCTTTTTGTCCATTACTCTTTAAATTAGATTGACTAGGGCTTTTGTGGAGGGGACTCTAAATCATAAGATGATCTCATTAATGGTGATCACTAAAAGATATCAAAAAGCTACTTCCAAAAGGATTTGAGGTAACACCCTCTACTCTAAAAAGATCTGGTTAGAGATAATAGGAAACACTCTTTAATCCAGAAAAACAAAAATCTACTGGAGAGATTATAAAATGATTTAATGTCTGTACATCTCACTCATGTTAAACTTGGCACTTTAGGTTATTTTAGTTTTTCTTTTTCTTTTTCATTTTTTTTTTAACACTTCATCTCTTTACCTCAACTCTGATGAAACGAGGTGGGGTTTTAATTAATACTGTATTTCATACTTGTTGACAATTTCTGCTCATACTGAAGCAGGAGAAACAGGTAACGAAACTCAACTACAATGCTTCAGCTAGATGGAGGTAGAGGAAGAAATTTGATTGAAAACCCTGGCATCTTGTTGACTAGGTTCAAACCCTGGCCTCAGCACTTGCCAGCTATGTGGCCCTGGACAAGTTATTCAATCTCTCAGTATCTCAGTTTCCTCATTTATAAAATATGGATAATCATAGTATCTACCTCATAAAGTTGTGATGATTAAATGGAAAGGTACATAGCAAGTACTTATCATAGTGTTATTTATTTCTAGTACAATTATTAGCAGGAAAAAAGTGGATTTACTAATACCAGAAAA
Source organism: Hipposideros armiger (assembly GCF_001890085.2). Taxonomy (NCBI): domain Eukaryota; kingdom Metazoa; phylum Chordata; class Mammalia; order Chiroptera; family Hipposideridae; genus Hipposideros; species Hipposideros armiger. The sequence goes on along the minus strand of NW_017731521.1, from coordinate 3,439,870 downwards.
CCTGATAGCCTTACTTATAATCATTTTACCATCAAGAATAGAAAAAGCCGGCCTGCCAAGTGGCACGTTGGTTAAGAGCTGGCTTGGGATGCCAGAGGGCCCCGGTTCGGTTCCCACATATAAGGGCTACTGACACTGCCCTCCACAGCTAAGATGCTGAACAACAGCTCAACCTGGAGCTGGGCTGCTGTGAGTCACCGGCGACAGCATAGGCTGCAGCCCCTGCTGCAGTGGGTTGCCATGGGCTACAGTGTGTAGCCAGCAGCCAGCGTGTGTAGCCAGCAGCCAGTGTGAGTGGCCGGCAGCCACCGTGAGTGGCCGTCCAGAATACACAGTTGCTGACTTGAAAAGCAATTTTGGATATCTTGCTGACTGAACATGTGATAATGACTAAGACTAATTACATATTCCTATGCCTTGTGTGTTTTAGCAACTTACTATAGAATCAGGAATCTAATATTCAATAATAAATTCTCTTTCTACCTTTTAAGGTTATATTGTATCTAAAAATTGTTTGTGCATTTCATGTCATGTTGAAACATAGAAATAATTAGAAAATGTATAATATATCTTAATTTTTTTAACATGCGGTAAAAAATAGGTAGTGTATTCCAGTTCAAGAGTACTATAATATTATCACTGCAGATAATATTCACAATATGTAAGACCTGAGTGGGGTTGTGTTTCCAAAGTGACTGTGTAGCACAAATTAGATAATGATCTCTATAGGATGCCCTTTGGGTATCTAGGACCCTAAAGTCTTTGGGACACTTTCCCAATGCAGAGGTTTACAGAGTAGCGCTGTCAGGCCAGGATTATACACACCCTGGCTCCTGCATAGTCCTCCACGGGAGCTTTCTTCTAACATGACTTCATGATTAATGCACAGCCCTCTTATCTGTTATACTTTTGTTTCCTTAGTTGCAAGAAATGTGTAACCCGGGTATCAGGACCCTTGGGCTGGGTTGTAGTAAGCCCACAGTTGTTTCACTCACTAAAAATAAGTTATTTTTCAGAGACAGCCTCCATAGAGTTTTAATCCACAAGAGATATAAGTGGTTTGAGTGAGTGGGAGGAAGCATTCAATAGCTAATAAAAGGAAATCAGAATTCCTTGGGTTGAGAAGTGCTGTGTCCATTTTCTGTTGAAATTGAAATTGGTTAGAACATTATGCTTTTACTGCTTATAGTTTTGACCCTTCTCCTTCTTCTGATTGCATGCTTCTTGGCTTCAGGGGTTTTATAGCAGCCTGTCTGCCTCTTTAGCTTCTGACAATGGCCAGTGCTTGTAAAATCTAGAGGGGTACTATGAAGTGTCAGGGAAAATGTTGCCTATTTGGGTCTTAAAGAGAAGGAGATAGGCTTTTTATCATTAATCGGTTTAGGTATTTAGAAAGGTTTGAAAATATTTCTAAATTGTGTTGTTTATTACCTTATTTTTTAGTAGGATCTGCACTCTACAAATTACTTGTGGAGTAAAACTACAAATTACTTGATGATTCAAAATGACCATTTTTAACATTGATTATTATATAATATTGTAGCATAGTAATGAGTCCAAGCTGTTGGATTTAAGTTCTTCAGTTTATATCTAAGTATAGATCTTTGTGAAGTAACAAACAGAAGTAATTTGCTCCATAGTATTTATAAGAATTAAGTACCTATAAATGAGGAAGCAAGTAAATGCCTTTTGACTCACTAGAGCAACAGAGAATCTTTTTGATTACCATATGTTAATTCCCTGTTCTTCTTTAGGATATTTCCTGGTTTGATGATAAGGAAAACAGCACAGGAGCCTTGACAACGATATTAGCCACAGATATAGGACAAATTCAAGGAGTACGTATATTGCTTCTATTTTTAAATGGTGTATGTATGTGGTATGCTTGCATGCACGTAGACACATGTGTCTGTTCATATTTGTGAGCTAGACTGAGATGACCCACATCGTTAAGGAGACCAGCTAAGTCCCATGGCTAACAGGGAGATCTCAATGAAAGAGGTAAGGAAGCCTTTCAGTTCTGGATATTTTAAACTAAAACTAACTAAAAATACAGAAAATTTAGCACATGTATAGGATAACCAGTGGGTAGAGAAAAGAGCTCAGCATTAAATAGACAAGAAAAAGTAATAAAGTGAAAATACATACACACAATTTAAAGCCTCAATAAAAGAAGAAAGTTGAATTTATTCTTCCCCTAGAAAGTAAGATCTTATTTACCACAATGTCTAACAAGTTGGGTTTATCTGTACATCTGGAAATGATTCTGTGCTGGTTGTTATACAGATCAAATTAAAGAGACTGTATAATCATGACTGGACACATTATATGTAAACAAAACGTTTATGTACTATATTCAAAATTGTTGATGGAATGACCAGCATAATGTGTTTCAAAGTGATGCTTCAATATGTATTGGGAGTAGGGTAGTATGGAAGAGGTAAAGAGTAATTCATTAATTTTCTTCCAATTATTTTAATAAAATTAACCTTATATCACAAGTTGGATTTCAACTATGATTGAGCAAAGGAGTGCAAAACAAGGTTTCATACTTTTAAGTGTGATAAAGCTTTCAATCTCTTTGTTACTCTAAGAATTCTAGCAGAGTTACAGACTTCCCTTTTTTCTTATCATTCATGTGGGAGAAAAGAAAAGTCAATGATGTACCTCCGAATAACAGAAAAATCTTAAAAGTATTTTTTCTGTTTAGAAATATTGAAATGTTGATTACAGCATTGCTCCCAGAGCAACAGATGATCAGCTAAAACAGGCCTTCAAAATTGCATTTTTTTGTGGAGGCTGTTTCCAAAGGACATAGCCACTCTCCTAATTTTTGTAACTTCTGCAACACCTCTTTATTCAATATATACATCTAAGGATAGATTTATATTACCAGAAAATAGAACAAGTTGTAAACATTCACATGCTTCCATGTTGGTTTGGAAAACTAATTTTATGATGTAGGAAGAAGAAAGGGGGCATTATCTTCATCTCTTCCTGAAACTCTTTTTGATAATTTTGAAGGCAAGGCTCTAAATTTCATTAGATAGTATTTAAATTTTAAAATAGGACTGAGGGGCTCAAATTAGTGGCATAAGTGGAAAGAAAATGATAGAAATTCACTTCATAGTCAAGTAATAAGCATAGTGTTAATCTTCTATAGTACAATAGCATTATGTGAATCACAAATCTGCATTTCTTATTTGTTTGTTTGTTTTGATTATAGTTGACATTCAATGACAAAATCTGTGTTTAAAAATTCCAGGATTCACTACTTTAGGCAGAAATGTTAATAATCCCTGTAATTCCATTTGAATCCCCATTTTACAAATTTGCTGTTTTCTTCTTTGCTGGGTGAATGTTTTTCTCTTACTACCTATCAATTAGATCTTTTAAGAATTCAGTGAGATAGGCATTCTTACTAGCAACTATATTTTATATGTGAGCTATCTTCTCTTTTAGCAAGTATTTATTTTAACCAAAAGAACCAATTAGAACTAAAAAACAATTACTCTCCTTACATTCATTAGTTGTTTCTAACAAATAGTGTTGTCTCTCATTGAGAGAAATTAATGAGAATATTTGTGAGCCTGATTCCTTATAAGCATCTAACACCACTTTTTCACTTGATTCTTTCTCATTGCAATGAGCAGATGTTGGTTTCACAATAACTTCTGGGCAAGTCAGATCATTTTCATTGAATGAGAAGTAATAGCTAAAGAATAAATGGTTGGAATACTGCTGGAAGATTTTAAAGTTGCTGGATTTAAAAAGCAAAACAACCAAAGAAGGACTTCAAGAGCAAGACTCTGTCTACTAGCATGTAATTCACATAAACCCTTGCTTTGCCGTATAAAGATAGATTCATCTCTAACTTGAATGGGTATTCTTTCTATTGAAAGAAGAATTATTTACCAGTCTTATTTGTCCACTATGTCTTTTCTCACAAAGACACACTACACTAGAGATGAATCAGGAAATAATAATTCAGGGTCATATTTCCTATCATATCAATTTCATAAGACATATTTCATCTCAGTTTTTTCATCATGTAATTTCAGTTACATTTGACTTTATCAAATGTACTAGGGTGAATATTGATAAAATAGCTCCTTAATAACAATAAATATTATTTTGAAACCTTTACTAACGACCAAAAATATATGCCACTGGCCATTTTTATAAGCTGCGCTACTTTGAGTGTCATAAGAAAAACACATGAGTAAAATAAAGTCATAGGACAACATGATTTCTGAAATAGTTGATTGAATACAACCAATTTAACTGGTATTATTTCAGACCAAGGCAATGGCTTACTGCCAGTATATCTGTCGACAGACTATTTTCTGTGTACTATGTAGTTTTATTAAAGGTATAAAGCCATTGTAGATTCTTTGGGAGACCAGATTCCACAAAATTGCAAGACATTATTTCTGTGTATTTTAGCAACCCCTTTTCATCACCCAAAAGTCTTACCTCATTTTTGTCCACAAGAAAGTGTGCTGTTGATGTCACAGTGTATACTTGAGGTACCACTGATAGACACAATGTTAGTTCCAAGAATTCTTCTCATCAGAACTGTAATTATACAAGAAATCATAAATATTTCATTTAGTGATTCCAAAATCCCAATGAACTGATTAGTAGAACTGGGGTATTGTTACCTGGACAAAGGTGACCCCATTTCTTGATTGAACTTTTTGACATGAGAAATGTATACAACAGCATGGCATTACTTGTGATTCAAACGATCTTGGTAATCATCAAAATGATTTTACCATAGCATACATTGGGCATATAACTGCTGTTTTGCCTTACAATTTCAGGTTGAATTCATTTAGAGACATTATTAAGCCTACAGCAAAAGCTAATATCCAAAGCCATAGTGATTAAAAGTTATCCTTCTTGTAACAAAAAAAAACCCAATCTGAGCTGTGAACTCAAAATTTCAATGCAACTTTATCACTGCTAAGTCCTCAACCTAGTATGTGGTAAGGCAAGTCAAGAGAGTCAGCTTCCATTTTTGACAAAAATAGAAATAACAATGGTTAAGTCTATAAGTGCAAATGAACTTTACCATTCACCATACTGGTCCAATGTGTGATAAATTCCATTATTTTCCACAACATATTTGCTGACGAGTAATACAATGAATAACCACAGGCTTTAAACACCTTACATTTTCACAAACTTTGTAAATTTGTCCAACTAACCTTTTTTTTCTGCTCTACAAATATTTTCACCACCATCAATTATAATACATCTTCACAGATTCCACTTCAGCTTGTACTGACTTAGTTTTTTTTCTCAACTTCTTTGAAATTATTCTCACCTGTTACTGTTCCATGTGGACTTTTCATAGCAGCTAATTTTCAGTCACTTCAGCTCAGCATTGGCTCCTCAAAAAACCAACAGTTATCAGTCACATATGTCAGCCCATCAAGAGCTAGGGGAAACTTTAAAGTAGGTTAAAATAATCTACCTTGGTTTTTAGTTGACTATTGATGTTGCTGTCAAGGTTCTCAGCTTTCTGAGCAGCTGTTCTCACCAAAGGCTGATTGTCTCATACAAGTTCATGCTTTCTGACCACATTTCTTCTGCTGCAAGCAAACTTGATTTAATTAATTCACCATCAGTAAATGATTTCTTTGCTTAGCTAATAAATGAGCCACTAAGAAAATTATTTTAATTTCAGCCTCATTTTCACTTTGTAGTTTTATGAAGAAATTCTGCTTAGATGAGATATTTTACTTTAAATTTTTCTGAATGTCCTTTTCTGTGAATTAACAATGTTGTGAAGAGTGCTTAGTCTGGTAATGTTGATATATTTTGTATATTTTTAGTACTACACAGTGTCATGGTATAATGAACACAACACTGTGGCATCTAATTAATCCACAAAGTAATCCACAATCCACTGTTCCTTAAAATTTGCAGGACGTCCAGAGTCCTCTTTTCCCTTTCTTTCTTGTTTGTAGATGTTGGACATGCAATGGTAATTTTTTAAATGAGGATAAAATGTCAGTGCAGCCATACGTATAGCACTCAATGTGCTGTCAAATTATAACCACATCACATATTTGTAGCTCCCTGAGCAGCAATACAAAGTGAGGAGAACAGCACATAAGGTTTCTCTAGCAACTACAGTATTTCTCCATGTATAAGATGCTCCCATGTATAAGACGCACCTTAATTTGGGGGCCCGAAATTTGAAAAAAATGTATTACATAAAGTTATTGAACTCAAGTTTTGGGGTTTTTTTAAGATCTTTATTGGGGAATTGGGGGGATGGGAACAGCGCTTAAGGGGAACAGACAAGTTGCTGTCGTTTTGTTCTTCAGTCTAGTTGTGG